>NC_052150.1:30930607-31269378 GCF_902713615.1 Scyliorhinus canicula | reverse complement strand
TTGGGTCCAAGCTGTCCCGCTTCAGCGCTTCAAAACTGGACTTCATTACCTGGAGCATGTTATCCAGCGCCAACTGGATTGCTGAGTCCGGGGTCCGTGTGTCCGCCATCTTAGGTCCCAGGTAATTTTCTTCAGGTCCTTGTCTCTGTCCCTTTTTCTCCTTCTTCTTCTGCCTTCTGGAATCCCGCTGTTCCATATGCCGCAGCCCGCTCCTCAGCGCCTTCGCTGCCGCTTTCCTTTGCCCAGCACCTTAAATTTTTACCCCCTCCTGGGCATCTGAAGTGGGTCCAAGCTGTCCCTCCTCAGCAACTCCAAACTTTTTTTTCCCTTTGTCCTGGAGGAAGGAAGGTCCGTGGGTCCGCCATCTTACCCTGCAGGTCAGCTTCCTCCTTGCCTCCGTCTCTCTCTCTTTCTTCCTCACCTGCTGGCCTCCCACACTTTCATTTTCTGCAGCCCGCTCTCCTCTTCTGTTCCCGGCAGCCTTTCTGCCGCCTCCGTGGTCCCGCTATCGCGGGGAAACAGCTGTTCAGTCCCGCCGGAGTGAGAGCCCACCGAATGTGCGGCTCACTCGGACATCGCCGCCACCGGAAGTCAACCATTAATTTCTTTACTGTTCAAATATCTATCCAACTTTGCCTTAAAAATACTCAACACGGTAGCCTCAACTGTTTCACTGGGCAGGAACTTTGCAGATTTACAACTATTTGGGTGCAGAAGTTTCTCCTCAACTCAGTACTAAATCTGCTTCCTCTTATTTTGAGGTTATGGCCCCTTGTTCTAGTTTCGCTCACCAGTAGAAACAATCTCCCTGCTTCTAGCTTAATTATTCCTTTCATAATTTTATATGTTTCTGCAAGATCCTCCCTCATTCCTCAAAATTCCAGTGAGTTTGTCTGAGTCTACTCAGTCTCTCCTCATAAGCCAATGCTCTCAACTCCAGAATTAACCTAGTGAATCTCCTCTGCATGCCCTCCAGTGCCAGTATATCCTTTCTCAAGTAAGAAGCCAAAAACTGTACCCAATACTCCAGGTATGGCCTGACCAGCATTCCATATAGCTGCAACATAACCTCCCTGTTTTTCAACTCCATTCTTCTAGCAACGAATGCCAAAATTCCATTTGCCTTCTTAATTACCTGCTGCACCTGCAAATCAACTTTTTGCGATTCATGCACAAGGACATCCAGGTCCCTCTGCACAACAGTTGCTGCAATTCTTTACCATTTAAGTAAAAGTCCATTTTTCTGTTATTCTTACCAACATTGACTAACATTGTACTCCATCTGTCAGACGCTTGCCCACTCACTTAAACTATCCAAATCCCTCTGCGCACTTTGCTCTGCCACTCATCTTAGTGTCATCTGTGAACTTTGACACTGTAGACTTGGTCCCAAACTATGTAAATTGTAAACAATTGGGGTTCCAACACTGATCCCTGAGGCACACCACTAGCCACTGTTTGCCCATCAGAAAACACCCATTTATCCGCACTCATTGCTTTCTGTTTGTTTACCAATCCTCTATCCATGCTGATACATTAGCCATAACGCCATGCACCTTTATCTCATGCAGCATTTTGTCAAATGCCTTCTGGAAATTCAGATACACCACATCCACCGGTCCCACGTTTCTAGGACTTGCTTCCTTCTCATGACTTCATTGTCCTCCTTCTCTGCTTCTGACACAGTTGGGAGAGCCATTTCTCCTCCAGCTACCTACCTCCATCCGCCTTGGGTCCAGCCTTAAACTAAACTCAAAATGTCTTTCAACTTAAAGTGGACCTGGTTGCAGAGCAATGTCCCAGTCCTTCCGTTTAATTTTTGTGTGAACTCTAAATAGCAGACACAGTTGAAATGAAAACAAACCTCACTTACATGTAAGCACCATTGTTTAGCGTGAATTAAACTGAAGTCAGAGCCTCTTCTTACACCGAAATGCGTAATAAAGGTCACTTAAATCTGTACCTTTATTTCTGATATTAATTTATTCTTTTTATTCGTTGTTGAAATATGGGTGTCACTGGCTGAGCCAGCATTTGTTACTGAGTAGTTTGCTAGTCCATTTCAGAGGGCGGGGAGGAGGGTGGTGGGCAGTTAAGAGTCAACCACATGGCTTTGTGGATCTGGAGTCATATGTAGGTGGGACCAGGTAAGGATGGCTGATTTCCTCCCCTGAAGGACATTAGTGAACCAGGGTTTTTTGTTATGGCAATTGACATCATTAGACTTTTAGTTCCAGACTTTACTGAATTCAGATTTTACCATCTTGCTGTGATGGGATTGGGACTCTGGATGCCAGAGCATTACCCTGGGTTTCTGGATTACAAATCCGGTGACAATACCAACACCTCCCCATTCAACAATACAAACATAGATTACTTAAAACAACCCCTTATTCCTGACACAAATGATGACATTGCTGACAAATATATTTTTGCTTTATATTCCTGCAGCCTGCAGTAATCCAGAAGTGGCGGACCTCATTTTCCTAATCGATGGATCAAGTAGTATAGCCGCTCATCACTTCGAAAAAGTAAAAAAAGTTATAGAAACCTTTATCACCAAAAATGTGTTTGGTAAAACGAGAATGCGAATTGGCGTCATACAGTTCAGCACTGAGCCACATTTGGAATTCCAGCTTGATCAATATGATGACAAAGCAGTATTACTGAAAGCTGTTCATCAGATTCAGCAGTCAGGTGGGGGTACAAATACCGGCCAAGCACTGAACTTTACAATCGACTACTTTGACAGCTCAAAAGGGGGCCGGCCGGGAAAACAACAATACCTCTTACTGATTACAGATGGAGAGTCAGGCGATGATGTGACTGAAGCTGCCAGAGCCATCAGAGATAGAGGGGTTAATGTTTTTGCCATTGGTATTGACGCTGCTAATTATGCTGAGCTTGTGACGATTTCAGGATCCCAAGACAAGGTTTTTCAAGTGGACAACTTTGATACCCTAATAGACCTTGATAAATGGATTTCATTTGAAGCATGGGGTCCAAATGGTGAGTTAAAACATTTTCTCAATTATTTTACCAACGAGCAGATTGATTGCATGGTTGGAGGTACCTTTGAAGCCGGTGCTAGAATTGGGAACCTTGCGCACTGGCAATGGGTTTTGGAGAATAATGGATCGCTTTTCTGTTCAGTTTTCGAGTGTTCATTGCTAGGCAGCAAGGTTACCATCAGGGAAAACGTCAAACATCAAGATGGTGATATTTGTTCAGTTCCTTTTCATGCCAGAAGCCTAGCATACTTCAACCAAACAGCCACATTGAAAGGAAGAATTTTGAAAACCTTAATAATTTAATAGGTTCCTCTGACAGATGACATCTAATGGTTTTGGTAGTTGATTTGTCAGTTCCAATGAATCTGATAGTTTATCCTTTTTTTCCCTGCACATTTATTCCTACTTTTAACAATTCCACTGAGCACCTGGGCTTTAAATATTTAGGGTGAACCAACTTGAGTGGTTGTGAGCAAACTGATGCTTCACTCTCTCCAGAGGTTTCCCTTTGCTTGAGGGTGTTTCCCTCACACCCAGGTGATGTCACCGAAGGAAGTTGAGAACCAAGGAAGTGGGCAGGAACAGCACAGGGATTTGGAATTGAAAGATGGAGAGGAGAAGATGCAGGGAGAATGAGAAACAGAGAGAAAGAGAGAAAGAGAGAGAGAGAGAACATGAGCATGGCCCCTCATGCCTCCTCTGCCATTCAATAAGATCATGTCTGTTGTTTTTGTGGACTCAGCTCCACTTACCCGCTCGCTCACCATAAACCTTAATTCCTTTACTGTTCAAAAAGCTATTAAACTTTGCCTTTAAAACGTTCAACGAGGTAGCCTCAACTGCATCACTGGGCTTGTTACTTGAGCAAAGATGTACTGGCACTGGAGGGTGTGCAGGTAAACCCATAGATTTACAACTCTTTGGGTGTAGAATGAGTATAGTCCCAGTCTACTCAGTCTCTCTTTATAATCCAATCCTCTCAGCTCCAGAATCAACCTAGTGAATCTCCTCTGCTCCCTGTCTAGTGTCAGTACATCCTACCCCAACCCCCACCCCCCCTCACCCCTTCACCACCCCTACCCCCCTCCAATGCCGCACCCCCCACCCCCCACTAACGCCGCACCCCCCCCCCCCCCCACTAACGGAGGAAGGAAGGGGGGGGAGGAAGGAAGGGGGGGAGGAAGGAAGGGGGGAGGAAGGAAGGGGGGGGAGGAAGGAAGGGGGGGGGAGGAAGGAAGGGGGGGACGGGGAGGAAGGAAGGGGGGGAGGATGAAGGAAGGGGGGACGGAGGAAGGAAGGGGGGGAGGAAGGAAGGGGGGGGGGGAGGAAGGAAGGGGGGAGGAAGGAAGGGGGGGGAGGAAGGAAGGGGGGACGGGGGAGGAGGAAGGAGGGGGGGAGGAGGAAGGAAGGGGGGACAGAGGAAGGAAGGGGGGGAGGAGGAAGAAAGGGGGGACGGAGGAAGGAAGGGGGGGAGGAGGAAGGAAGGGGGGAGAGGAGGAGAGAGGGGGGTGGTGTGGGTACCGGCCTTCAGAGGGAGGGGGGGCTGTGGGTACCGGCGTTGGGGGGGGGGGTCCCGGCGTTGAGGGGGGGGAGACCCGGCGTTGAGGGAGGGGGTTGCGGCGTTGCGAGAGATGGGGGCGGCGTTGGAGGGGGGTAGGTGTGGTGGGGAGGGAGGTAGGGGTGGTGGGGAGGGGGGTAGGAGTGGTGGGGAGGGGGGGTAGGAGTGGTGGGGAGGGGGGTAGGGGTGGTGGGGAGGGGGGTAGGAGTGGTGGGGAGGGAGGTAGGTTGGGGAGGGAGGTAGGGGTGGTGAGGGGGGGTTGGGGTAGGGGGCAGCGGCGTACAGAGGGGGGGGGGGCGACGGTGCGTTGGCCCCGGGCATCCGTCGCCCCCCCTCTCTGCACGCCGCTGCCCGCAACCCCCCCCCAATGCCGGAACCCCCCCCCCAAATGCCGGGTCTGTCTCTCTCCTCCTCCTCCAAAAAACGCCGGGTCTCACCACTTCCGCAGCTGGTGAAACTGACGCGTATCGCGTCAGTCAGCTGCTGGCCCTTCCGGGAACGGAGATTGCCAGCTTAAAAGAAGGCCCGGACGCCGGAGTCATGCACACCGCTTTTTTCCCGCCGGAAATGGGCGTCACGTCGGTCCGCGGAGAATTTCGCCCATATGTGGTAAGGACTGAGATTGGACAAATGTTTCGCAGAAATAGATGTGCATTATTAAAAATTGTTGGGTGAAAATATTCACAAGTGGACCTTAACATGAGCAGAAGAAGCAAATTATTATTTACAGAACTCTGCAAGAATAATATACCCTTTCAAAGCAGAATTAATGTGCATTTTCATTTACATACAGTTAATCAATTCTCTTAGTATCGCAGTTCATACCATATGTAGTATTTTTTTAGAAAATATTTTATTGAAGCATTTGTAATTTTCACAGTTTTAACATTTTAACATTTCTTAAACAACCTCGTGGGCCGGCAGCACGCAAAAAAACACAAAAATAACATCTCCTACTACCCCCCCACCCTATTTCCTAATTACCCATATACAAAGTTCCCTGTCCTTGTCTTATGACACCCTGCCTCCCATTTTCCATCCCCCCGCCCCCCGCTGCTGACGTTCAATTTTCCTTGAAGAAGTTGATGAACGGCTGCCACCTCCAGGCGAACCCCTGAATTGAACCTCTCAAGGCAAACTTAATCTTCTCTAGCCTGAGAAACCCTGCCATGTCACTGACACACACTCCTGACTTTGGAGGCTCCGAGTCCTCCATCCCAGAAAAATCTGTCTCCGGGCCACCAGGGAGGCAAAGGCCAAAACGTCGGCTTCTCTCCCCCCGCTGGGCTCCCGATCTTCCGATACCCCAATTAGTGCCAATTCTGGACACGGAGTCACCCTCCCTTCCAGGGCCTCTGACATGACGTCTGCAAATCCGCCAAAATCCCCTCAACTTTGGACACGCCCAGAACATATGCACATGATTCACTCGGGCTTCCCTCACAGCATCCACACATACCCTCCACTTCCTCAAAAAACCTACTCATCCAGGCCATAGTCATATGAGCCCCTATGGACCACCTTGGAACTGTATCAGACTAAGCCTGGTACATGACAAGGATGAATTGACTCTCTTCAGGCCTTTTCCATTGTCCGACTTCCAACTTCCCTCCCAACTCTTCCTCCCACTTCCTCTTCACCTCCCCGATTGGGACCCCTTCCCACTCCATCATTTCCTTGTATATCTCCCAGACCATCCCCTCCACAACCCCCATTTATGACATTATCTTATCCTGTAGTCCCCTCAGGGGGGAGCCGAGGAAAGCTTGGAACCTGCCTCCGGACAAAATCCCGTACCTGCAGGTATCGAAACCCGTTCCCACCCGGCAACTCAAACTCCTCCTCTAAAGCCTCCAGGCTCTGGGAAATCTCCTGAATGAAGAGATACGCAAATCTCTCAATCCCTGTCGCTGCCACCTCCTAAAGCCCCCATCCAGCCCCCGCGGAACAAAATGGTGATTGTCACAGATCGGTGACCACACTGACGGCCCCTCCAATCTCATGTACTGTCTCCATTGCCCCCACACCATCAGGGTTGCCACCACCACTGGGCTTGTGGAGTACCAAGCCGGCGAGAGCTGCAGGGATGCCAGTAATGAGACCTCCAAACTCGTACCCTTTCAGGATTGCCGCCTCAACTCACTCCCAAATCGACCGTCCCCCGCTACCCACTTCCTGACCATCGATATGTGGCCGCCTAGTAATAGTTAATAAAACTCGGGCAGGACAAGCTTCACTTCCCGCGATACTGTTCCAAGAGTGCCTTCTTCACCCTCAGGGTTTTACTAGCCCACACAAAACCCGAGATTACCGCACTCATTTTCCTAAAAAAGGCCTGTGGGCCAAACATCAGGAGACATTGAAAAAGGAACAGCAGCCTCGGGAGGAATGAAATCTTCACCATCTGCACCCTCCCGGCCAGTGTCCATGCCATATATAGTTATCAATTATTTACACAGTAGTTTATTTTTGTCCAATCCATATGTTGTGCGCGTGATTACATAAGGTCATAAGTGTATAAGTTACCAGTCATCAGGTCATGAGCTGCCAGTCCAAGATGTGGATTTAGAGGCCATCCGTTCTTTCACAGCTGTCTTGACCGCTTAGAATAACAGCATCTGCAGTCCGTGGAGCACTGGTCCTCACTTGACCCATTGTCTTTGGAGGATACATCTGTTAGAGTCAGTCTTCGTCCAAAGTTCATCTTCTAATGGACCAATGTTTACCTTAGCCACTCTTTTTCGTTTTATATATTTGTAGATACGTTTGCGATCTGTTTTTATATTCTGTGCTAGTTTACCCTCATAATCTGTCTGACTTTTTCTTTATAGGTTTATTTGTGACTTTCTGTTGACCTTTAAAATGTTACCAATCCTTTAATTTCCCACTAATCTGTGCCACTTTGTACGCATTTTCTTCCATTTGAAATTCTCCTTTTATTTCCTTAGATATCCATGGTTGTTTATCCCTTTCCTACAGCCCTTCCTCTTTACTGCTATATACTTTTGCTGAGCACTGCGAAAAATTGCTTTAAAAGACCTACATTGTTCCTCAATTGTCCCACCCTAAAGTCTTTGCTCCCAGTCTAACCTTAGTAAATTCTTCCCAAATTCTGGAACAACTGCGTTGTCTCCTTAAGATGGCGATAATTGTTGACTGCCTTTTAATGCCAGAAGCCTGGCAAACTTCAGCCAAGCAGCCACATTGAAAGGAAGAATTTTGAAAACCTTAATAATTTAACAGGTGCTCTGACAGATGACATCTAACGGTTTGGTAGTTGATTTGTCAGTTCCAATGAACCTGACAGTTTATCTTCTTTTTTTTCTGCACATTTATTCCAACTTCTAACAATTTCACTCAGCACCTGGGCATGAAGGAGGAAGGGTGAACTAACTGAGTGGTTGTGAGCAAACTGATTCTTCACTCTCTCCAGAGGTTTCCCTTTGCGTGAGGTTGTTTCCCTCACACCCAGGTGACGTTACCGAAGGAACTTGAGAACTAAGGAAGTGGGCAGGGACCAGCACAGGAATTGTGAATTGAAAGATGGAGAGGAAAAGATGAAGGAAAAGGGAGGAGGAAGTCTGAAAGAAAAGAAAAAGATTGGCGAAGAGGTTGGGGAGTGTAGATTGGACAGAGACAGAGGGACACAGAGACAGATAAAATAATCAGAACATAAGAACTAGGAGTTGGCCATCTGACCTCTCGAGCCAGTAAGATGTGGGCTCATCTCCATTTACCAGCCCGATCACCATAACCATTAATTTCTTTACTGTTCAAATATCTATCCAACTTTGCCTTAAAAATACTCAACACGGTAGCCTCAACTGTTTCACTGGGCAGGAACTTTGCAGATTTACAACTATTTGGGTGCAGAAGTTTCTCCTCAACTCAGAGTACTAAATCTGCTTCCTCTTATTTGAGGTTATGGCCCCTTGTTCTAGTTTCGCTCACCAGTAGAAACAATCTCCCTGCTTCTAGCTTAATTATTCCTTTCATAATTTTATATGGTTCTGCAAGATCCTCCTCATTCCTCAAAATTCCAGTGAGTTTGTCTGAGTCTACTCAGTCTCTCCTCATAAGCCAATGCTCTCAACTCCAGAATTAACCTAGTGAATCTCCTCTGCATGCCTCCAGTGCCAGTATATCCTTTCTCAAGTAAGAAGCCAAAAACTGTACCCAATACTCCAGGTATGGCCTGACCAGCACTCCATATAGCTGCAACATAACCTCCCTGTTTTTCAACTCCATTCTTCTAGCAACGAATGCCAAAATTCCATTTGCCTTCTTAATTACCTGCTGCACCTGCAAATCAACTTTTTGCGATTCATGCACAAGGACATCCAGGTCCCTCTGCACAACAGTTGCTGCAATTCTTTACCATTTAAGTAAAAGTCCATTTTTTCTGTTATTCTTACCAACATTGACTAACATTGTACTCCATCTGTCAGACGCTTGCCCACTCACTTAAACTATCCAAATCCCTCTGCGCACTTTGCTCTGCCACTCATCTTAGTGTCATCTGTGAACTTTGACACTGTAGACTTGGTCCCAAACTATGTAAATTGTAAACAATTGGGGTTCCAACACTGATCCCTGAGGCACACCACTAGCCACTGTTTGCCCATCAGAAAACACCCATTTATCCGCACTCATTGCTTTCTGTTTGTTTACAATCCTCTATCCATGCTGATACATTAGCCATAACGCCATGCACCTTTATCTCATGCAGCATTTTGTCAAATGCCTTCTGGAAATTCAGATACACCCACATCCACCGGTCCCACGTTTCTAGGACTTGCTTCCTTCTCATGACTTCATTGTCCTCCTTCTCTGCTTCTGACACAGTTGGGAGAGCCATTTCTCCTCCAGCTACCACTCCATCCGCCTTGGGTCCAGCCTTAAACTAAACTCAAAATGGTCTTTCAACTTAAGTGGACCTGGTTGCAGAGCAATGTCCCAGTCCTTCCGTTTAATTTTGTGTGAACTCTAAATAGCAGACACAGTTGAAATGAAAACAAACCTCACTTACATGTAAGCACCATTGTTTAGCGTGAATTAAACTGAAGTCAGAGCCTCTTCTTACACCGAAATGCGTAATAAAGGTCACTTAAATCTGTACCTTTATTTCTGATATTAATTTATTCTTTTTATTCGTTGTTGAAATATGGGTGTCACTGGCTGAGCCAGCATTTGTTACTGAGTAGTTTGCTAGTCCATTTCAGAGGGCGGGGAGGAGGGTGGTGGGCAGTTAAGAGTCAACCACATGGCTTTGTGGATCTGGAGTCATATGTAGGTGGGACCAGGTAAGGATGGCTGATTTCCTCCCCTGAAGGACATTAGTGAACCAGGGTTTTTTTTTTATGGCAATTGACATCATTAGACTTTTAGTTCCAGACTTTACTGAATTCAGATTTTACCATCTTGCTGTGATGGGATTGGGACTCTGGATGCCAGAGCATTACCCTGGGTTTCTGGATTACAAATCCGGTGACAATACCAACACCTCCCCATTCAACAATACAAAACATAGATTACTTAAAACAACCCCTTATTCCTGACACAAATGATGACATTGCTGACAAATATATTTTTGCTTTATATTCCTGCAGCCTGCAGTAATCCAGAAGTGGCGGACCTCATTTTCCTAATCGACTGGATCAACTAGTATAGCCCTCATCACTTCGAAAAAGTAAAAAAAGTTATAGAAACCTTTATCACCAAAAATGTGTTTGTAAACGAGAATGCGAATTGGCGTCATACAGTTCAGCACTAAGCCACATTTGGAATTCCAGCTTGATCATATGATGACAAAGCAGTATTACTGAAAGCTGTTCATCAGATTCAGCAGTCAGGTGGGGGTACAAATACCGGCCAAGCACTGAACTTTACAATCGACTACTTGACAGCTCAAAAGGGGGCCGGCCGGGAAAAACAACAATACCTCTTACTGATTACAGATGGAGAGTCAGGCGATGATGTGACTGAAGCTGCCAGAGCCATCAGAGATAGGAGGGGTTAATGTTTTTTGCCATTGGTATTGACGCTGCTAATTATGCTGAGCTTGTGACGATTTCAGGATCCCAAGACAAGGTTTTTCAAGTGGACAACTTTGATACCCTAATAGACCTTGATAAATGGATTTCAGTTGAAGCATGCGGTCCAAATGGTGAGTTAAAACATTTTCCTCAATTATTTACCAACGAGCAGATTGATTGCATGGTTGGAGGTACCTTTGAAGCCGGTGCTAGAATTGGGAACCTTGCGCACTGGCAATGGGTTTGGAGAATAAGGATCGCTTTGCTGTTCAGTTTTCGAGTGTGCATTGCTAGGCAGCAAGGTGACCATCAGGGAAAACGTCAAACATCAAGATGGTGATATTTGTTCAGTTCCTTTTCATGCCAGAAGCCTAGCATACTTCAACCAAACAGCCACATTGAAAGGAAGAATTTTGAAAACCTTAATAATTTAACAGGTTCCTCTGACAGATGACATCTAACGGTTTTGGTAGTTGATTTGTCAGTTCCAATGAATCTGACAGTTTATCCTTTTTTTCCCTGCACATTTATTCCTACTTTTAACAATTCCACTGAGCACCTGGGCTTTAAATATTCAGGGTGAACTAACTTGAGTGGTTGTGAGCAAACTGATGCTTCACTCTCTCCAGAGGTTTCCCTTTGCTTGAGGGTGTTTCCCTCACACCCAGGTGATGTCACCGAAGGAAGTTGAGAACCAAGGAAGTGGGCAGGAACAGCACAGGGATTTGGAATTGAAAGATGGAGAGGAGAAGATGCAGGGAGAATGAGAAACAGAGAGAAAGAGAGAGAGAGAGAACATGAGCATGGCCCCTCATGCCTCCTCTGCCATTCAATAAGATCATGTCTGTTGTTTTTGTGGACTCAGCTCCACTTACCCGCTCGCTCACCATAAACCTTAATTCCTTTACTGTTCAAAAAGCTATTAAACTTTGCCTTTAAAACGTTCAACGAGGTAGCCTCAACTGCATCACTGGGCTTGTTACTTGAGCAAAGATGTACTGGCACTGGAGGGTTTGCAGGTAACCCCATAGATTTACAACTCTTTGGGTGTAGAATGAGTATAGTCCCAGTCTACTCAGTCTCTCTTTATAATCCAATCCTCTCAGCTCCAGAATCAACCTAGTGAATCTCCTCTGCTCCCTGTCTAGTGTCAGTACATCCTTTCTCAGTAAGAGCCCAAAACACTACCCACTACACCAGGTATGGCTTGGCCATGCAGCTGCAACATAACCTCCCTGTTTTTCAGCTCCATCCCTCTAGCAATGAAGAGCAACATTCCATTTGCTTTCTTAATTACCTGCTGCAAAACCACTTTTTGCTATTCATACGTAACGACACCCAGTTTGCTCAGTCTTTTGTGCGGCACCTTGTCGAATGTCTTCTGGAATTCCAGATACACCACATTCACCAGTTCCCCGTTGACCACCACACTCATAATTTCCTCAAAGTAGTCCAATAAATTAGTTAAACATGACCTGCTTTTCATGAACCTATGCTGCGCCTGCCAAGTGGGATAATTTCAATCCAAATGTCTCGTTATTTCTTCCTTGATGATAGACTCAAGCATTTCCTAACTACAGAAGTTAAGCTAACCATACTATAGATCTCGCCTTTTATCTACCTCCCTTTTAATCAGTGGCGTCACTTTTGCTGTTTTCCAATCTGCTGAAACTGCCGCGGAATCCAGCGAATTTTGGTAAATTACCACGCGTGCATTTGCTATTTCTCCCTCCCATCTCTTTTGGGATGTATTCCATCAGGGCCAAAAGACATGTCTACCTTAAGCCCCATTGGCTTGCCCAACACTACCTCCTTTGTGATAATGATCATTTTTAGGTCCTCATTTGTCATAGTCTATTTGCCATCAATTATTGCCATGCTATTTGTGTCTTCCACTGTGAAGGCTGATCCAAAATACCGTTCAATGCCTCAGCCATTTCTTCATTTCCCATTATTAAACTCCCTTTCTTATCTTCTAAACGACTAATGTTCACCAGAGCTACTCTTTTTCATTTTATATATTTGTAGAAACCTTTGTTAAGTTTTTTTTATATTCTGAGTTAGTTTACTCTCATAATCCATCTTACTTTCCTTTATAGCTTTTTCGTGGCTTTCGGTTGACCTTTAAACATTTCCCAATTCTCTAGTTTCCCACCAATCTTTGCTACTTTGTATGCATTTTCTTTTCATTGGATACCTTCCTTTATTTTCTTTGATATCAATGCCTGATTATCACTTTTCCTACAGTTCTTCCGTTTCACTTGTGTATATGTTTGCTGAGCACTGTGAAAAATCACTTTTAAAGTCCTCCATTGTTCCTCAATTGTCCCACCCTAAAGTCTTTGCTCCCAGTCTACCTTAGCCAATTTCTCCTCAAGGGAAAGTGTTTCTGCATTGATTCTTCACTGGAATCCCTGACTGCTCTTCACAGTCCACTCTGAAACCAAGTGGCAGATGACACCCAATCGAACCTATGTGCTCCTCAACTCCCCCCAGATGATTCTTACACTGTGAGCCAACTGACCTCAATGGACTCTGACTTCCAGACCAGTGTTTCACAAACTTCACTCTTGAAAAGACATGCCTTAGAATCTTTCTTCCAAAGAATGTTTTCCCTCAGCTGTTCATTCCAGCAAGAAGCAATTGACAGACTACAAAATCTCCTTTGCAGATTTTCTGTTTTGAATTGCCATGTGCTTTCAATCTTCCACACGATCTCTAAGGACACGGCCACAACAGCAGATCACTACTACTTCACAGGCTGCATTAATGTATCACCAACCTTAGGATTACTTCAGAAATCTGGCTTCTCGCTAGCCAACTCCATCACGTCTATACTTTTCAGCTGTCTGTAACTGGAGACTCTCTCGCTCTCTCTGCCCCTTGCTTTAACTTCAATGAACAGTACCTTTTTCAATCTCCAGTTCCTTTGTTCTTTTGACTTCAGTTTTCCTGGAACACCTCTTGTAATTCCTAGGTTTCTCGAACCATCTGTTCATTAGTTTCTGGGACTTGCTTCCTTCCCATGACTTCATTATTCTGCCTCTCTGCTTCTGGCACAGTTGGGTGAGCTGTTTCTCCTCCAGCTACTTAACTCCAGCTGCCTTGGGTCCAGCCTTAAACTAAATACAAAATGTCTTTCCAGCATCAAGTGGCCCCTGGTTACTAAGCAACATCCCAGTTCTTGTATTTGATTTTTGTGGTAAACTCTCTAATAACAATACTGCCAAGTTTGAATCAAAATCAAACCTCCCATACATGCAAACACCATTGTTTAATATGGATCAAAATGAAGTGTTCACACTTACACAGAAACATTAAATTAAAGTCACTTAAATCTATACCTTTATTTCTAATATTAATTAATCTTTTTATTCGTTGTTGACATTGATGACATTGCAAACAAATATATTTATGTTTCTTTTTTCGGCAGCCTGCAGTAATCCAGAAGTGGCGGACGTCATTTTCCTAATCGATGGATCAAGTAGTATACAACCTTCAGACTTTGTAAAAGTAAAACATTTTGCAGAAGCCTTAATCAACAAAACTGAGGTTGCCGAAACCGGAGTCCAAATTGGCATCATACAGTTCAGCACTGAGCCACATTTGGAATTCCAGCTTGATCAATATGATGACAAAGCAGTATTACTGAAAGCTGTTCATCAGATTCAGCAGTCAGGTGGGGGTACAAATACCGGCCAAGCACTGAACTTTACAATCGACTACTTTGACAGCTCAAAAGGGGGCCGTCCAGGAAGACAACAATATCTCATACTGATTACAGATGGAGAGTCAGGCGATCATGTGTCTGAAGCTGCCAGAGCCATCAGAGATAGAGGGGTTGATGTTTTTGCCATTGGTATTGGTGCTGCTAATAATGATCAGCTTGTGATGATTTCGGGATCTGAAGCAAACATTTATAACATAGATGGCTATGGTGCCCTAATGAGCTTGGAAAAATTGATTTCACTTGACGTGTGCAATCCATTTGCTGGTGAGTTTACCATTTTCTAAATTACTTGTAAACTATTAGAATGATTCCAAGTACATGCTGGGGGTTGGAGTCTCACCCACTGCAGTGAATTTTGGAAAATTAGGGATGGTTTGTTCGATAGAAAATCTTCCAGTCTGCATATCCCTTGATCTCTTTAGCTCCAAGAGCTATATCTAAAACCTTCTTCAAATTGCACAACATTTGGCCATTTCAAATTGCACAACATTTCGCAACTAATTTCTGTGATAGCAAATTCCACAGATTCACCACTCTCTGAGTGAAGAAAGTTTTCCTCACCTCAATCCTAAAAGGTCTATCCTCAAATTATGACCCATAATTCTGGAAGCCCCCACCATCGGGCACATACTTTCTCAATCTACCCTATCTAATCCTGTTAGATTTTTGTAAGTTTCTATGAGATCCCCTCTCACTCTGCTAAACTCCAATGAATATAATCCTAATCAATTTAGTCTCTCCTCAAATGGCAGTCCTGCATCCCATGGTTCAATTCCCGTACCAGCCTCCCCGAACAGGTACCGGAATATGGCGACTAGGGGCTTTTCACAGTAACTTCATTTGAAGCCTACTTGTGACAATAAGTGATTTTCATTTCAATTCCTCTTCTCCTGAAGATGGTGATAATTGTTGAGTTCCTTTTAATGCTAGAGTCTGCCGTACATCAGCCCAGCATCCACCCCTCACATGTTAAACAGGCAAGGGATTGACTGTAGAAGACATTGCAGCTGAGATGCATGCTGTTCTCCACCATACTTCAGTGATTCACACCTCTCTTTGACTTCGAATTTTGATAGTATTTTTATCCCTCTTCTGCTGGAGGTACTGAATCAATTGTAACTCCCGCCATCCAATCAAGTTAAGTAAAACCAGAAACCTTTCTAGTCAAAGTATAACTCCACACGGGGAATCTTCTCCATCATTTCAGATAATGAAGCTGTTCTCCACCATACTTCAGTGATTCACACCTCTCTTTGACTTCGAATTTTGATAGTATTTTTATCCCTCTTCTGCTGGAGGTACTGAATCAATTGTAACTCCCGCCATCCAATCAAGTTAAGTAAAACCAGAAACCTTTCTAGTCAAAGTATAACTCCACACGGGGAATCTTCTCCATTATTTCAGATAATGAAAAATGAGAGAGTTGTTGTATGTTGTTGTCTCATGTGTTCTAGAAGCTTGCATGCCTGAAAAATAACTGTTTATTATCAAAAATAACTAGATACATTATACAGAATTCAGTCCTAGCCATGAGCTATCTCCATGCAGACTTCCAACAGACTATTACTAAACTACTACCGACTGCAGTCACCTACCTCCCTTTACATCATCATGTGGGCATCAATTTTTCCCAGTCCCACATCAATGCTGACAGTCTTGGACATCCTAATATTACACCCCCCCCCCCTCAATTCATTATCCAAATAGTTTTACATTCATATTTACATGCTGTCCCTTATCCACCCCACCCCTGCCCAGGTCACTGACTTTAAAGGTTCAATGGCCCTGAGGTTTCACAGTTCTCTCTAATTGTGCTATTTTTTAATAATAATCTTTATTAGTGTTACAAGTAGGCTTACATTAACACTGCAATGAAGTTATTGTGAAAATACCCTAGTCTCCACACTACGGCGCCTGTTGGAGTACACTGAGGAAAAATTCAGAATGTCCAATCCACCGAACAATCACATCTTTCGGATTTGTGGAAGGAAACCGGAGCACCGGGAGGGAACCCACGCAGACACGAGGAGAAGGTGCAGACTCCACACAGACAGTGACCTAAGCTGGGAATTGAACCCCGGTCTCCGGAGCTGTGAAGCAACAGTGTTGACCATTGTGCTACTGTGCCACCCATTGAAGTTCGGAGGGTTGTAGACCTAACTTATTTGGTCTGATCTGGGTGCAAGTTGCAATACTTGCTGTTACACTTGTTTAAATTTTCAAGTTTGGTCCTCCTCTTGTGCTCCTTACTGTTGTATTTCTCCTTATTCACAGTTTGCTTGCCTTGTCAGATGTCATGGATTTAATCCTTTCTCTGTGTGGGATATCTTCTCTCCCTTTGTTTATCGAATTGAAGCTAGTTCATTTTGGCAATGTCATCTTTTGTCCATGCTTTGCCCTTAGAGTGATGACTGCTCTTCGAAACTGGTTCCTGAAAATTTGTAGTGTTTCTTGATGTTTCAAATTCACTTTTATTATTTTGGTCCTTTCTCCTGAAGTGGTTCATTGCCATTCTGTACGTTTGATTGGTGTCGTATTTTTTGTTTCAATTCCTTAAAATTGTTTTCTCATCCCAACGTTCTCACAGCATTATCTTTTTCCAAATCCTCCCATAGGACTGTATATTTTTCTTAGCCCGGCTGCAGAATTTTCTCCTGTGACTAGATGATCTTATTTTCCATCTCTTGATTTCTCTCCTCCAATTTATTATTCGACAAGTTATTTTCACCAAAGACAATCAGATCTAGTGGATAGATCAGTGTTAAGAATATGAGAACTAGGAGCAGGAGTAGGCCATCTGGCCCTTCGAGCCTGCTCCGCCATTCAGTGAGTTCATGGCTGACATTTGTGGACTCAGCTCCACTTACCTGCTCGCCCTATCTTTATCTTGAAAACATTTAATGAAGGCGCCTCAACTGCTTCACTGGGCAGGGTATTCCATAGATTAACAACCCTTTGGGTGAAGTAGTTCCTCCTAAACTCAGTCCTAAATCTACATCCCTTATTTTGAGGCAATGTCCTCTAGTTATGCTTTCACCCACCAATGGAAACAAACTCCCTGCATTTATTCTATCTATTCCCTTCATAATTTTATATGTTTCTATAAGATCCCCCCGCATCCTTCTAAATTCCAACGAGTACAGTCCCAGTCTACTTAACCTCTCCTCGTAATAGAACCCCCTCAACTCTGGGATTAACCTAGTGAATCTCCTCTGCACACCCTCCAGCGCCAGTATGTCCCTACTCAGGTAAGGAGACCAAAACTGAACACAATACTCCAGGTGTGCCCTCACTACCACCTTATACAGTTTCAGCATAACCTCCCTAGTCTTAAACTCCATCCCTCTAGCAATGAAGGACAGAACTCCATTTGCCTTCTTAATCACCTGTTGCACCTGTAAACCAACTTTTTGCAACTAATGCACTAGGACACTGTTGATGCAATTACGAGCCATGAAGCGTCCTGGTCACACTCAGGTATTTGTTAATCCTGCTGGTCCGACTGAAGAAGGTTATCTTCTTCTTGAATCGGAGCTGGGTTTGCTGCCTCTGCAAAGAATGTAGAAAATTTTGCACTGAAATATACTTGAGGTCACATGTGGTGTTGGGCCTCTTGGGTGTCTCCGATATGATATACTCAGTGTCCTTGATGTCTGGCTTCTCATGCACTCCGTGCTGACCTATTCCCCTCCACCTACTCTAGTACCCTTTATTACCCCTATTCCAGCCTATGCTGCTTCAATAGCCCCCTGACCATTTGTAGCTCCGATGTCAACGTAGTGCCAACTTATGGCAACCCGTGCCTCTACTCGTTGAAGCATAGAAAATAGAAGCAGGAGGACTTTCGTCCTGTTGAGCCTGCTCCGCTATTCATTATGATCATGGATGATCATCAGGTTCAATACCCTGACTTTGCCTTCCATCCAGATCCCTTGATCTCTTTAGCTCCAAGAGCTACATCTAAAACCTTCTTGAAATTGCACAACATTTGGCCGCAACTACTTTTTGCGATAGCTTATTCCACAGTTTCACCACTCTCTGGGTGAAGAAAGTTTTCCTCACCTCAATCCTAAAAGGTTTACCCTTTATCCTCAAATGATGACCCATAATCTGGAAGCCCCCACCATTGGACACATACTTTCTCAATCTACCCTATCTAATCCTATTAGAATTTTGTAAGTTTCTATAAGATCCCCTCTCACTGCTACACTCCAATGAATTTAATCCTAATCGACTTAGTCTCTCCTCAAATGGCAGTCCTGCATCCCACGAATCAGCCTGGTAAACCTTCACTGCATTCCCTCCAGAGCAAGAACATCCTTCCTCAGATAAGGCACCAAAACTGTACACAATACTCCAGTTGTGGCCTCAGTCATGCCCTATACAATTGCAGTAAAACATCTCTATTCCTATACTCAAATCCTCGCTAAATGAAAGCCAACATAGAATTTGCTTTCTTTACTGCCTGCTGCACCTGTGCGCTTATTTTCAGTGACTTATGCATTAGGACACCAAGGTCTCGCTGAGTATCCAACTCTCTCAATTTACACCCATTCAAATAATGATCTGCCTTCCTAATTTTTCAACAAAAGTGGATAACCTCACATTTATCCACATTATACTGCATCTGCCATGCATATGCCCACTCACTCAGCCTGTCCAAATCCTGCTGAAGCATCTCTGAATCCTCCTCACAGCTCACCCTCCCACCCAACTTTGTATCATCTGCAAATTTGGAGATAATACATTTAGTTCACTTGTCCAAATCATTAATATATAATGTGAACAGTTGGGGTCCGAGCACAGATCCCTGAGGTCCACTTATTCCAACTTTTTCATTCCTGTCTGCTAATCAGCTTTCTATCCATCTCAAGACACTACTCATAGGTAATCCCATGTACTTTAACTTGACATATTAATTTGCTATGTGAGACCTTGTCAAAAGCCTTCTCAAAGTCTAAATAAACCCCACCCACCAGTTCTCCCTGGTCAACTCTACTAGTTACATCTTCCAAAAATTCTAGTAGATTTGTCAAGAATGATTTTCCTTTCCTAAATCTATGGTGACTGTCTGATTACACCACTGCTTTCCAAATGCTGTACTGTGAACACCTTGATAATGGACTCCAGCAACTTCCCTACCACCGACTTTCGGCTCACTGGTCTCACTGGAAACTGGGTGCTATGGTTTCCTCCCACAAGTCCCGAAAGACGTGCTTGTTCGGTGAATTGGACATTCTGAATTCTACCTCAGTGTACCCAATCAGGCGCTGGAGTGTGGCGACTAGGGGATTTTCACAGTAACTTCATTGCAGTGTTGATCTAAGCCTACTTGTGACACGAATAAAGATTAATATTATAGTTCCTTGTTTTCTAGCACACACTCCAGAAATTCCTCCTCTATTGTACTGTGACTATTTTGAGTCACCCAGCTATTTGCAGATTAAAGTCACCCATAATCACAAATATTCCTTTATCATGTGCAACTCTAATTTCTGGTCTAATGCTATTCCCAACATTACTACTGCATTTGGTGGTCTGTATACCACCCCTACAAATGTTGTTTGCCCCATGATGTTTCTTAACTCCACCCAGACAGATTCCACATCATCTGTACTGATATCTTTCATCAGTATTGTATCAATATCTTCTTCAATCAAAACTGAAACGTCACCATCCTTTTCTATCTGTCTGCTCTTCCTAAACACTGAATAGGCCTCAATGTTTAGTTCCCACCCTTGGTCACCTTGGAGCCATGTCTCCATAATCCCAACTGCATCATATCCCTTTACATCTATCTGCGATACGAATTCATCCATTTTATTTAGAATGCACCACACGTTCAGGTACAAAAGGCCATTTAACAGTCCTTGTCCCATCCCTACTATTTTTTACAATGTCATTATCTGATACAGTCCCTTGATTTCTCTATCATATTTCTTGTTCTTTTTCTGTCTTTTTCTTTTGTTCTTGATTCACTATGCTCTGAATTGTTACATAGAGCCCTCTCTCCCTGCCATATTAGTTTAAATACTCCTCAACCACTCTAGCAAGTACCCATCACCCCCATCCCCCAGGACATGAGTCCAGGTCCTGTCCAGGTGTAACCTGTCCCACCTCCCACAGAACCGGTCCCAATGCCCCAGGAATCTGAAGCCCTCCCTCTCGCACCACCTATTTAGCCATGTATTCATCCAATAAATCCTATTATTTCTATTCTGACTAGCATGTGGCAGTGGTAGTAATCCTGAGATACTACCTTTGAGGTCCAACTTCTCAACTTTCTTCCTAACTCCCTGTATTCTGCTTTCAGGAATTCAGCCCTTTTTTACCTATGTCGTTGGTACCGATATGCACCACGACCACTGGCTGTTCACACCCCCCCCCCCCCCCCCCCCCCCCCCCCCCCCCCCCCGGCAGAACGTCCTGTAACCACTCTGAGACATTCTTTTACCCTAGCACTAAGAAGGCAACATACCATCCTGGAGTCTCCTTTACGGCCACAGAAATGCCTATCTGTTCCCCTCACAATCGATTCCCCTGTATCTATTGCATTCCCACACTTTTTACTCCTTCCCTCTGCAACAGAACCCACCATGGTGCAACAAATTTGGCTGTTGTTGCTTTCACCTGAGAGGCTATTTCCCTCAACAGTATCCAAAATGCTGTATCTGTTTTGCCCTTACACATACCATGCAAACTCACTTAGTATCCATTATCAGGCAGACTTCACGACCCATGCAGAGGTGAGATAAAATGAAGTTGCATAAATTAGATTCCAAATGTGTATTGCAGACTTCACGATATTGAAAAGGGCACTCTTGTTCAAAAAAATCAATTTGTTATGTTTATGTTCCTTCGCTATATAAAGCCTGATAACAAATATTTCATTCAAGTGCACAATCCCTTATAACAAGCATTGGTATTCACAATCCCATGTCAATGAGTCCATAACCATTAGTAACTATCAATCAAACTGTGAAATGCCAGGCACCCTGCTGTGATAATGGATGGCTGTGAAATCAATCAGCCAGCACTAATCCAATCGTGGAAACAATCAGGTCTATGCCAGCACACAGTGTGAAATAGCAGGCAATGATTTTTCTTTACACTCCAAACATTTTTCCCCAAGGATTTAAAGGGAAGGAGAGTTTTGACAGATCCTTTTGACAGTTTTGAAAGCTCGCTTTGACAGGTGTCGTTGACAGACCTGTGCTTCTAACAGTTTTGGCACTGGATTTATATAGTCTATCGACAATTCCAATGAAATTGACAGTATGTACTTTTTACACATATTTATGCTTACTATTAACAATTCAAAAGAGCACCTGAATGCCCCAAAAGTGCCCCAGATCCAAATCCAAAAGGATACATCACCTCTCTAAAGGGCTACCCTGGCGATCCAAAATAATCTGTAAAGTTCAGCTGTGCTCTTACCGGATTTAAAATGCACACTTCAGGGTTCACACTCCTGGCGCACCAAATCCCAGTTCAATAAAAGCAGCTGATGATTAAAATGGTCTCTATAAAACTGTTTATGCGCAAAATGCCCCCAGTCCTGTGAAAATGGAAATTGCTATGTTTAGGGGTGGGGTCTTGTGATTTCTGGGCAGTTGTTATTTATGGATGACGAAGGTTCTTTCCATCATGGCGAATATCTGGGCCACAATCTTCTATACTGAAGAGAATACAAGCTGTCCTCTTAATTTAATCCTGCTAACCTCCCTACACTGGATGTCCTTCAAAGCCAATATATTCCCTCTGAGGTACAGTGACCAAAATTCAATATCTTCTGTGAAGGGAAAAGTTAAATTAGTGCTTCAGACCCTTTGTCAAACTGTGAATGTGAAATCCCTAAATCAAACAACATAATAAAATAGGAAGGAATAACATTATGCAAATATAAAGAAATTAATATGACAAAGAACCAGTTAATGGTTCTAAATATCTATTCTTCTTTCTAGTAAATTCATTGATATCTTTGTGATTGAACTCCATACTTTTCTCTTGACTTTTAGATGTTGTTCCTTTCTGCTCTCTCTGTTATTAGACTTATGAAAGGGCTCTTTAACTTCCAGTTTTCAATCTGAAGCATTAACTTGTCTTCTCTGTTTTCAGAAGCTGCCAGATCTATTATAGATTTTATCAGCGTGCTTTGGTTTCAGATTTTGAATATTTGTGCTTCTTTAGTTTCTACTGGCCTTTGCTTGATTAATTATTGTTGATTATTTTTAAACAGGATGCAAGAGAATCAAAGTTGCAGACATTGTATTCGTCATGGACGGTTCAGACAGCATAACTGCAGTCCAGTTTAAGAGTATGAAGGATTTTATAATGAATGTAGTGGATCATTCTGAAGTTGACACGGATAACGTTCGATTTGGCGCCATTGTGTATGGAAACAATACGCAGACAATATTCCAGCTCGATCAATTCACAAGCAAAGCTGAAATCCGAAATGCAGTTTTTGGGCTTCAGAAGATGACAGGTGGATCTCGGTACACAGCAAAGGCTCTGAAAGAAGCAAAGAAACTTCTATCTGCAGAAAACGGTGGTCGACCGCAAAGCAACCCCAAGGTGCCACAGTTCGTTATTCTCGTTACTAACGGACCAGTCAGGGATTCAAAAGACATACCATCCATAGCCGAAGCCTTCAGAAACAATGGTGTTGGTGTCTATGCCATTGGTGTAAAAGGTGCCAACAAACAAGAACTTGTGGACATTACAGGGTCAGAAGATAATTACCAACCTGCTCTGGCTTTTGGTTTTCTGTACCATTTATCCAGTACAGTTACTCATGTGCTGTGTGCTGAAACTTAACCGCACAAGTAATCGTTTCCAAAAAGAAATATATCTGTTGAGGAACTGTGGGACAGAAACCATATCCATACCTTTGCATGCATATTCCAGGTTACCATGCTAAAAGCTCAATATAAACTTAATTTTAAATGAAAACTAAAACTGATGCACATGTTTCAGAAAATATTCAAATCTGCATTAAACACGAAAATACTGAGTGATCTTTGGGAGAAATCATTTTGCTGAATGAGCTTTTAAATGTGCAATGATTTTCCGAAAGTTCAGCTAAGTTACCACATGCAGACCCCCTCTGGAGGTCCCTAACAGCACATATACCAGACTTCAGCCAATACGAGAAACAGCTGAAGGTACTGGATAGTGCAGAGGCTATGGGCCCTGCCAGTTTTCCAGCAATAGTACTGAAGACTTGTACTCCAGATCTTGCTGCGTCCCGAGCCAAGCCATCCCAATGCAGCTGCAACACTGGCATCTACCCGGCAATGTACCCAGGTTAACCCTGTGCAAAAAAAGCAGGACAAAATCAATGCGGCCAATACCTGCCCATCAGATTATTCTCCATCATCAGTCAAATAATGGATGGGGTCATCAACAATGCTATCAAGAGGGCAGCACGGCCGCGCAGTGGGTTAGCCCTGCTGTCTCACGGCGCCGAGGTCCCAGGTTCGATACTGGCTCTGGGTCACTGTCCGTGTAGAGTTTGCACATTCTCCCCGTGTTTGCATGGGTTTCGCCCCCGCAACCCAAAGATGTGCAGGCTAGGTGGGTTGAACACCCTAAATTGCCCCTTGATTGGAAATTTTTTTATTGTGTACACTAAATTAAAAAAAACAATGTTATCAAATGGTATTTGGATAGAAATAACTCTCTTACTGATGTGCAGTTTGGATATCACAAGGATCATTCAGATCTTCACCTCATTACAGTCTTTGTTCCAAGATGAACAAAAAGCTAAACTTCAGAGGCGAGGTGAAAGTGTCTGTCCTGACATCAAGACAGTATATGACAAAGTGTGGCGTCAAGGAACCCTAGCTAAACTGGAGTGAATGGGAATCAGGGGGCAAAACTCTCCACTGGTTTGAGTAAATGAAAGCTGGTTGTGGTTGTTGCAGGTCAATGATTTCAGTTCAAGGATATCTCTGCAGGAGTTCCTCAGGATAGTGTCCTTGGTCAAATCAGCTTCAGCTGCTTCATCAATTACCTTTCTTCCATCATAAGTGGGGATGATACACAATGTTAACTACCATTCATGACGACTCAGACACTGAAGCAGTCCATGTCCAAAAGCAGCAAGATCTGGACAATATCCAGGTTTAGGCTGACAAGTGGCAAGTAATATTCATGCCACACAAATGTCAGGCAATGATTGTCTCCAACAATTGAGAATGGCATTTCCATCGCTGAATCCCCGACCATCAACTTCCTGGGGGTTACCGTTGACCTGAAACTGAACTCGAATAGCTATATTATATCCCTCCACACTGACGCACATTGGCAGCCGCGGGTACCATCTACAAGATGCAATGCTGGAATTCACCAAGACTCCTTAAACAGCAACTTCCAAACTTGCTCAGCAAATTCCGCTTAAGAGCATCTAAAATGACAAGGTTAGCAGATTTCATAGATTTCATAGAAGTTACAGTGCAGAAGGAGGCCATTCAGCTCATCGAGTCTGCACCAGCTAGCCCCCTACCCAAGCCCATACCTTCACCCTATCCCCATAACCCAGTAACCCCACCTAACACTAAGGAAAATTTGAACCCTAAGGGAAATTTAGCTTGGCCAATCCACCTAACCTGCACATCTTTGGACTGTGGGAGGAAACCGGAGCACCCGGAGGAAACCCATGCACACACGAGGAGAACGTGCAGACTCCACACAGACAGTGACCCAAGCCGGGAATCGAACCTGGGACCCTGGAGCTGTGAAACATTTGTGCTAACCACTATGCTACCATGCTGCCCTAGATGCATGGGCACACCACCAGCTGCTAGTACCCTCACAAGGCACACACCATCCTGCCTTGGAAATATACCGGCGTCTCTTCACTGCTGTTGGATCAAAAACATGGGGCGCGATTCTCTGCACCCTACGCCGGGTGGGAGAATCGCGGGAGGGCCGCGCGAATCACGCCACGCCGCCCTGGCACCCCCGCGATTCTCCCACCCCCCCCAAAATGGTGTGTCACGTTTTTCGACAGGCCGCTCGGAGAATCGCCGCTTCTCACGGCGACCGGCGATTCTCCGGCCCGGATTGTTAGATGTATTAGAAGATGATGTGGTATGAAGAGGCAAGAGTTCAGCTCCTTTTTCAGCAACACACCTTTAATGGTTCAAACTCACTCTGCACAGAACTCTACAGATCACCAGACCCAGAGGCCACCTGAAGCCCCTTTACATATCAGTGTCAATCATTGAACACTTAACATAAATGAGACAATCATTGAACACTTAACATAAATGAGACAACTAATTGCAATGTCTCTTAACCCATTACTTAACAGTCTCCCCTTCCTTGGAGAAAAAAAACAATTAGGTGTAAAAAAAATTTCAAGAAACTAAAATTTCAAGAAACTAAAACACACACCTGATTTCCCCCTTTTTTTTTGAGTAGAAGAGAAAAAAAAGACATTCACAGAAACATGTGCCCTTCATTCACAATATCTAAAAGTTTCTGTGAACTAGCCCCTCTTTTCGTAAAACAGTCTGACATTTGATAGCTACTGTCAACCCATTTAATTTTTGTTATTTCCCCTCTGTCCAACATCTGCTTCAAACTTGCGATGTCTATCCGTAACCTCTTTTCATTGACACTTATTGTAGAGTGCACATTTTCCCACGGGGATTTTTTGTCAATGTGACAGTCAATAGGTATATTACCCAAATCCCCTAATCCCAAAATTTCTGTCTATATCTGACTTATATAAAAGGCCATATCCACCGGTTCCACTAAGCTTAACGTCTCAGCAGCTAAAGTGCTTTTGACCACTCTCCTTATTTTCTTTTGTTCATGGCAACATTTACCATTGTTCCCCGAAAGGAAAATTATAAAACCTCCTGTGCTTGAAACTCCATCACATAAATTTGCACAGGATGCATCACTATCAACTATGAGTTTCAAATGCCTAAGATCACCTAAAACCGGGAACTTCAAAACACACTCCTGCATTTTTAGTTTGGCCAACACTTTATTCGCTCTTTTTATGTCTTCCACTTTGGGATCATTCATTTTTGTACTCAACTTTAAGACATCAAAACTCACGTCCGGTCTAGTCTGTCTACCTAACCAGTTCAGTTGCCCAATTAAACTTCACAGTTGCTCTTTTTCTATCTTCGAAACCATTGCGTCTTTTTGTGAAACCCGGCCACGACTAATTGCTATTGGGCTGATGCTTTCCAAATAAGATTGCTGACGTAAAATTGCCCCTAACTTTGTCCGATTTCCAGTCCAATATATTTAAATGCACCGGAAGCCTGACTTCCAACCCTGAATTCTTTCCTCAAACCAAAGGTTACAATAGCTTCAAAATCACTAATCCCACCCCACAAAAAATCATCGACATGCATCATAAAGATGCCAGCAAGATTTCCTTTATAGTGCCAGTAAAACATTGCAGGATCTGCTTTCAACTGGCAACAACCTAACTTTAACAAGACTGACCTTACCGAAAAGTACCACACTCTAGATGCATCATTTAATCCATATACACATTTGTTCAACTTCCACAGTATCCCTGCTGTGTTTGCTGCTTCTTTAGGAGGACGGAGAAAAATGTCTCTCTGGAGCTGATGTCCCTGCAAAAAGGCAGCTTTTATATCTATAGATTTGCCTTTGTAGCTTATAGAGCCAAGAAGATCTTTACAATAACCTTTCCTGCTGTTGGTGAATCTACCCTTAAGTCCTGATCGTCTAAGTTTTCTTCAAATCCCCTTGCCACAAGCCTGGCCTTTGCCTTATAAGTTCCATCTGGAAGAACCTTTTCTGTACAAATCCATCTGTAGGATAGAGCTTTTGTCCCCTATCCGGTACTTCCGTGTATACCCCAAATTCACTCCAACTATGCAATTCTTGCTGTTTAGCATCTTTGATAACTTTTTCATCTAATTTATTTGAAGCTACCAAAATCTCACGTGCATGTGGGCTACTACTTCTATTAGTATTCGTAGTCTTACTCCTGTTCCGAGATCTTGAGAAACTCCGTCCCCTTTCCTGCCTGGTATCTCGTTCTGTACTGCTACTGCTTGATCTTTCTCTTCTGTAGCGGGATGTCCTTTCAATAGTTCTCGACCTTTTCCTGCGAGCCTGTTCACTATCCGATGTACTATCTGAACTGGCACCACGTTTCTGTGGCCTCCATTTTTGAACTTCTTTTTCCCAATCCATTGCCTTAACTTCCTCCCCTGAATGCTGTACATTCAACCAATGTTTATACTTTCCGGTGGCCTTCCCTGCTCTACTAATAACAGTTGCATCCTTCCATTGACTAGACCCTTCAGGCAAGTATGTCACTTATGTACCAACCTTTGGCAGTTGCCCTTTCAGAAAAATGGCCTGATCCAATTTATCAGAAGTGTCGTGTTCCTCTATAGAAACCCTGTCTATATCAGTTAACTGGTCCTCATAGTTCTGTAACACATGTGTACCAGATGACTCTGGTTCCTCGTCATGTCCGTCTGCTCGTCTAAATTTGAAAATTTGTAATCGGTACCCATTATCCTTGATGAATGTACCCTAACAGTTTGATTACCATGTTGCAAAATAAATATTTTGCCATCTATGCCTATGATCTTCCCTAGGCCTTTCCATTTATTAGAATTGTCTCTCTTATAGTATACTATGTCTCCTTGCTGAAAAACGGCATCTGATGGCCGTACATTATGTCTTAAAGCTCTGCGAATTCTTTCAGAGACTTCTGCTTCCAAAAAAGCTTTTCTACTGCTATGTAACGCGTTTAAATGTTCAGCAAAACCTGAGCTAATTGTAGTCCCTTCCCAAGCTGGAGGCTGGTCATCCAAAATAGAGGGAATTTTAGGATTTCTACCAAAAACTAATTGATAAGGACTATAGCCCCCAACCATCTGCAATGAATTCTTTGCATGTACCGCCCATGCTAAAGCTGAATTTAGCGTGCAGTTTGGTCGATTTCCCAAAATTTTCCAAAACATGTAATCGATAACAGCATGATTTCTTTCGCAGACACCATTACTGAATGGACTTTCTGCAGCCGTGTTCATAACTCTGATAATTCATGTTTTCACACATATCCCTAAACTCATCATTAGCAAATTCCCCCCAATTGTCCGTAAAGAATTTTGCTGGTGGACCCATTCCTGTCCCGATCCATTTTTCCACAATTTGATCCAGAATTACTCTCTTTTCTTTACTTCGTACAATCGTTGACTGACTAAATCTGGTTGCTAAATCTACATAATTTAAAATAAATATATTATTTGCTTTATCCCAGATCTTAAGGTCCATGGCCACAATGTCATTAAAATCCCTGGCCAAAGGTAGGGTTACTATCGGTCGCGCTGGTGTCCTTCTGTACTTCCTGCAAACTTCACAGCGATCACTAACCTGTTCTATCGGTTTAGTATCGTCGTCATCTCTTACCCCTGCATCCTTTAATAAATTTTTCAGCCTCCGAGGATACGGATGTGCAAATTGCCTATGCAGTTTTACTACAACAGCTTTTTATCAGCTAAAGTCCCATTATCAACTGCCATTAACACATCCTTAACCACTCTACTTGAAATATTATTTGTCAGTAATGGAATACAATAGTGTCCCGACTGTGTAAATTGTAAGTCCACCGTCTTTCCAAAAACTGTTGCCTTATCCTGTTCCATATCCAGCTTCATGTGTGCTTTCTTCATCGACGGTCTGCACAGAAGCAAAGGTATCTCACTTGATACAACATCGTGCTAATGAAATTGTTCACTCCAGCAATATTGCAAGGGATCACCACTCTTTTCAGTGACTTCAGAGTATTATCATCCCCAAACCTGAAACTTGTGGAACTTTTAAATTCCTTAACCTTGTTACGATTTTCAGCATCCAAGGACTCCAGATAACATTTTAACCAGTCAATCCCACACACAGTAGTTGTGCAGCCACTGTCCAATACAGCTTATTAATAGGACAATGCCTTCTTTCTGGTCACTATTTTTTTCCTCTTCTGACTCTTCCATGTCATGTGTCATTTCAAATGCTCTATCATAACGAGTTGGAAAGTTGAAAGCATAAAGGTATTGAGAGTCACATCGAAAACATCGATTTATCATGCCCTGCGCATTTCTGGGGTTCATCCTCCTATTGTAGGTTCTAACTGGGTTTCTGTCTTCATAATTTCCTTGTCTCGGTCTTTTATAGTCTTGAGACCTGTTCGTAGCCATACGATTTCGCCATTCTGTTAGTAGTGTATCTTCCATATTCTGCCTTATGGCAGGCTGACCTATTAGGGTCATCAGAGTCATTGGAATTGAATGTTTCCCCAGAATTTTTTTTTAAAGCTGTTGTCATCTGTTCGAATAAGGTATCGTTATCCGTAAACTGAACTCCTGTCAAAACCAGGAGCCTATCCATGCTGCTCACTCTAGCACAGCCAAGTAATTTAAAGGCCAACACAGACTGTGGAAATTCCAGCCTGTGTTTCTGCAGCATTTTATATAGTCTGCCAAATTCCATTATATAGTCTTCCATAGATAAATCCTCCATTTTCCTGAACTTATCAAAATCCGACCATGCTTCATACGCACTTAACAAGTCATCTTTCTTATAAATCTTATCCATATAATGTAATAAAGTCGCCAGACCTTCTTCTGAGTCTAACTCTTCCAACTCCAGCTCAGAAAGCACTTTGTTTCGGATTTTACTGCCCTATGGTATAGAAAGAGCCAATGCCATACCTTGTTTTCTCTTTCCTAAAGCAGTCACCTTAGTCCACATAACTACTGCACTTCTCCATTGGTCGTATTTATTCCCTTTCAGAAAATAAGGGAGGATAATCATAACCAGCCACCTTCGTCCTGGGTTCAGCCATGTTTCCCATTTTTTTCACTCCTTGGTTTGATCTGGAAAAACTGTATCTTTCAAGCCTTCACAGCAACCATCCTCTGCTACCATTGTTAGATGTATTAGATGCTGTGGTATGAAGAGGCAAGAGTTCAGCTCCTTTTTCACCAACACACCTTTAATGGTTCAAACTCACTCTGCGCAGAACTCTACAGATCACCAGATCCAGAGGCCACTTGAAGCCCCTTTACTTATCAGTGTCAATCATTGAACACTTAACATAAATGAGACAATCATTGAACACTTAACATAAATGAGACAACTAATTGCAATGTCTCTTAACCCATTACTTAACAGGGGTGGGCTGAGTGGCCTGCCGAACCTGACCGGTTCACGCCGGCGTCAACCATACCTGGTCGCTGCCGGCGTGAACAGCACGCGACCTCTGTGTGTGGGGCCTGTGGGGGGCAGAGGGAGGATCGAGCACCATGGGCGTGCTCAGGAGATGTCTGGCCCGCAATCGGTGCCCACCGATCATTGGGCCGGCATCTCTAAAAGACGCACTCTTTTCCCACCGCCGCCCCGCAAGATCAAGGCGCCATGTCTTGCGGTGCAGCGCAGGGGAAGACGGCTCTCCTGTTCCCCCCCTCCCCCTCCCCCACCAGTGGAGGTGCTCATTTGAAAACCTCAGTTGGCATGGGGTGGGGAAGTCATCTGAAGGGGGGTGTCCTGTGATGAGACCCCTTAAAACCAGATAGCTAGGATAACACTAGAATCGTTCTATGTAAGTTAGTTTATCGAGGATTGAGACTAATCATAGAAAGTATACCGAATAATCATTATTAACCATTAAACGTGGATTTGTAGAACATAGCAGTAAGAACTATTCAAACTCTTGCTAAAAGCAGTAGCCACAATGCATGATGGAATTTAAGCTAGCTAACTTGACCAGAACCTGACAGAAAAAATATGGTCAGCAAGCAGCTCTTATCAGTGGTCCCAACATCCTGTCTCAGAAAATCCATGGTACAAAGAGGAACTTACTTCAATATCCTGCACCCACACGAACAATGATTTGGACAGGAACTGGCTGAGATAAGCAACATGGGAATGGAAGAAAAAAAATATAATGGACAAAGCGTCTTGGAAAAACAACAGGTGGCAGGATGGGGTTAAATCATGAGCTGATCACAATCATCATGCTGCTTAAAGTAAACTTCATTGGTCAAGAAACAATTGACAGCTCCAAGTATTGGATCGAGTCCAACTGGGGTGAGCTCTTGATTTTTGTTAAATTATATAATTGGTGTACCTGAACCTGTGTAAAGTAGTGTGGTTTTGGCATTTATCCAAATCACTCTCCCTCGTACGTTGACCAAGCTTGGAAAAATAAAACCGTCTTAACCAGAGTTGATGTGTCTGAAGGTCTTTGTGTTTAGCTGAGCTATAACTAAGAGGGAGGACCCCACGTAAAAGCCAGCTCAATACTCAGCATTTTAAAATGCTCCTAGATCATCTATGCCCAGAGTTCATCAGGGCAGAGATGGGAAGACACGGGGTCCACATCCATCACCTTTTCACCTGACTAAATGTCAGCCCACCACCAGCAGACTTGTCTCAGTGAGGGCATTAAATTCCGGTCAGCAGGTTTGTCAGCATCTGTGGAGAGAGGAACAGAGGTAATGGTTAGCATTTTACTGAGAAATATGGTTGGAATTTCAAGCGCGATGTGTGTGCTGGTTGGGCAGAATTGGTAGCGCCGCATTTCCTGCTCCCACCCGCCATCAATTAGGCTGCCTGGCCACTTAAATGGCAACTCACATGAATTGTGACTACAGTGGATTAGCGGGGTTGGCATGGATGGGCATGTGGCACATGCCGTGTTCAATGATGGCCTGCTCTGAAGTTTAAAGACAGAAGACTGAGGCTGCTGAAGGTACCGGAAGAAGCAGAAAGTCATCCCCAGGAAGACACACCAGGAGAGAGTGGAGTTCCTGCGGCCAGAAAGCTCCAGTTTTCTCCTACAACTGTCTACGAGCAGTGCTGCAGGCGGTGGCACCCAGGAGGAACATCCTAATACCCAGGGATGGAAGGAGGAGTCAACCTTACGTAAAAAAAGAAGGCCTGGGAAGAGGCAGTAGCTGTGGTCCACAGGCATGACCCGGTCTGACGCATCTGGATGCAGTGCCAGAAAATGTTCAATGACCTTCTGCGCTTGGCATGGGTGAGTTCTGAATGGGCATAGTCCAGTGTGTGGGACAGAGGAAGGGTGTCCGTCCACAGTTACAATCGAGCGCGTGGGTTTCAGAGAGTGTCGGAGCACACATCTGCACTCACTTGCAGGAGAAACAAAGCCACAACAGCCTGGAGAGAGCAGCCATTGGTGGTGGGGTGTCTAACCTGACGATCCTCACCTGCCATGAGCTGGGAGCCCTGGAGCTTCGGTGCGAGTGAGGAGGGAGCTCATTAGGTCAGGGGGAGTCCGGTGCCTCAGAGGAAGATAAGAGCCCAGTGGGCTGATTCGTTAGAGGATAAGGGTGAAAGTAATGGATGGGCATCTCATCCCTCTGATGACCTCAGTGATGCACCAGTCACTGAGGCTCTTTAGTACAACTGAGACCAATCGCACTGGACAGCATGTTTGGAAAATAAACTGTGTGTGATAAGAGAGAACTGATTGTTTTCACCCGCAGATGAGCCATCTGCAAGAGCCAGCGAGGAGGAGCAGGAAACCTCGTCACACCACGCCCTTTCTCAGCAACGAATACCAGTGCAGATACTGGCACATCGGTGGGTATTGTGTGTGTGGTGAATGTAATATATGAATGTATATAATAATTCACACTGTTATTGTAAGCGCAGTAGCGCCATCCTACCAGTAGGGGGAGTAGCGCTGGGAGCACTGAGGAACTTGTACTGGGCTCCACCTTTGGTTCCGCCCACGACTCCTCCTCCTAGTGCAGCTGCATAAGTATCCGTGTCCAGAGTCAGCCTGGGTCACTTCGAGTTCATCAACAGGTAACAGGCTTGCTCTGAAGTAAGTCGATTAAAGCCTAGATTCACATCGGAAACACGTGTCTGATGAATTGATGGTTCCATCAATTTAATCGACTTAAGAACAGTAAAGATCGATTATGGAATCGGCCCTCAAGCCTAGACTCCTGGAACTCAACCCGCAGGATGCAGAGGCTGAAGAAATCTTCTCCCACTGGATCCGGTGCTTCAAGGCCTACCTGGCCGAAGCGAGCACAGCTGAAACGACAGAGGATCAGAAGCTAAGTCTACTGCACGCGAGGGTGAGCCATAGAATCTCAACACAACTAATCTCGGCCAGTTCATATACTGCGGCGCTAGCAGTTCTCGAAAAAATGTATGTAAGGCCAATTAATGAAGTTTACATTCGCCATGTGTTTACAACTCGCCGTCAGCGGCCTACGGAATCGCTCGCAGAATTCCTAAGAGAACTTAACAATTTATCCAATGACTGTAATTACCAAACGGCTACCGCGGCTGAACACAGGGAATTGGGGGTATGCAATGTTTTTGTAGCGGGCCTCAGGTCTAACTATGTGCGCCAACGACTGCTGGAAAAGGGGGCCCAGGACTTGGAAAAGACTGTGGAAGCAGCGACCACGATGGAGGTCTCTTTCCGCAGCCTTAATTCGTTCACCGCGGACCCCGCGACCCCATCATGGGCCCCCGACCAGCGACTCCCCCAGGCCTGTGCTACGCGGCCGCCCAGCCACCATGCTGCCTCAGCCAGCCACCATGCTGCCCCAGAAAGCCACTATGCTGCTCCAGCCTGCCATTTCTGCGGCCAGAACAAGCACCCGTGGCAGCACTGCCCGGCCCGCAACGCGACCTGCAGCAGCTGCGGGCGAAAAGGGCACTACGCTAGAGTGTGCCTCGCAAAAAGAGCCCCAGCTTCCAACTCCCCAGCGACTCGCAGTAACCGCTCCCCGCACTCTCAGCCCCGCGGGGCCCAAAACGCTGCCGCCTATGCCCCGACTCTGTCCCCTCCAGCCACGTGCGACTCATGGGGGCCGCCATCTTGGAAAACCTCCACCACGCTGCCGGCCACGTGTGACTCATGGGGGCCGCCATCTTGGACGCCATCTTCCTCACCGCCCGCCACGTGCGACTCATGGGGGCCGCCATCTTGGATGCCATCCACCGCCACGTGCGATCCACAGGCCCTATCGGCATCTCCGCGCTCGGAAAACTCAGCGGAGGAATTCGAACAAATCTACGAACTCAGAGGGCAGTCATCACGAGGCTACTCCAGCACAGCTGATCGAGCCACCGACCACCCGCAACTCAGCGCGGTCATCCTAGACCAATCCAGACCAAAGAACCTACGAAACTCGATGGCAGAGGTCCATATCAACGGGTACAGAACGCCATGCCTCTTCGACTCCGGGAGCACGGAGAGCTTCATACATCCAGACCTGGTAAGACGCTGTTCGCTCCCCGTTTTCCCCGTGCAGCAAACTATCTCGCTCGCTTCAGGCTCCCACTCGGTCCAGATCCAGGGGCGCACCGCCGCGACACTCACAATCCGAGGCACTAATTACTCGAAGTTTAAACTATACATTTTGCCCGAACTCTGTGCGCCACTCTTATTAGGCCTAGACTTCCAGTGTAACCTCAAGAGCCTCACCCTCAGCTTCGGAAGACCCCTGCCCCCACTCACGATCTGCAGCCTCGCTACGCTGTGAATCCCTCCCCCTCCTCTCTTTGCCAATCTCACAAAGGACTGTAAACCCGTAGCCATTCGCAGCAGGTGGTATAGCCTGCAGGATAGGGTATTTATCAGAGCTGAGGTCCGAAGGCTACTCAGTGAGGGGTGATAGAGGCCAGCAATAGTCCCTGGAGAGCTCAGGTGATGGTCGTTAAGACCGGGGAAAAATTCCGTATGGTGGTCGACTACAGTCAGACCATAAATAGATTTACGCTTCTCGACGCGTATCCCATCCCCAGGATTGCAGACATGGTAAATCAGATCGCCCAGTATCGGCTCTTCTCCACAGTGGATCTGAAGTCTGCATACCACCAGCTCCCAATCCGCCTGGAGGACCGCCACTACACGGCATTCGAGGCCGATGGCGGCCTCTTCCATTTCCTCCAGGTCCCCTTCGGCGTCTCTATTGGGGTCTCGGTGTTCCAACGAGCAATGGACCGAATGGTGGACCAGTACGGGCTGCGGGCCACGTTTCCGTACTTGGATAATGTCACCATCTGCGGCTATGACCAGCAGGACCACGACGCCAACCTCCACCGTTTTCTCCAGTCGGCACAGAAACTCAACCTAACGTACAACAAGGAGAAATGCATTTTCCGCACATCCAGACTAGCCATCCTCGGCTATGTCGTGGAAAACGGAGTCCTGGGCCCAGACCCGGACCGTATGCGCCCCCTCTTAGAACTCCCTCCCCCTCATTGTCCCAAGGCCCTCAAACGGTGCTTGGGATTTTTCTCTTACTACGCCCAGTGGGTCCCTCAATATGCGGACAAAGCCCACCCACTCTTTAGGACAACACGATTTCCCCTGTCAGTCGAGGCACGCCAGGCCTTCGACAGCATCAAGGAGGACATCGCCAAAGCGGCCGTGCGGGCGGTGGATGAATCCACCCCATTCCAGGTAGAGAGCGACGCCTCAGAAGTAGCTCTTGCAGACACGTTAAACCAGGCAGGGAGACCCGTTGCATTTTTCTCCCATACCCTCTCCGTTTTAGAACTCCGACACTCCTCAGTCGAGAAAGAAGCACAAGCCATTGTGGAGGCTATTTGTCACTGGAGGCACTACCTCGCAGGTAGGAGGTTCACCCTCATCACCGACCAAAGATCGGTTGCCTTCATGTTCGACAACTCGCAATGGGGCAAAATAAAAAACGATAAAATTCTGAGGTGGAGGATCGAACTCTCCACCTACAATTACGATATCAAATATCGACCCGGGAAGCTCAACGAGCCTCCGGATGCCCTATCCCGCGGGACATGCGCCAGCGCGCAGATCAACCGATTAAAAAGTATCCACAATGACCTCTGCCACCTGGGGGTCACCCGGCTCGCCGGGAAGACCGTCCTACTGACCCTCCGGTCTAGAAAGCTCCAAGTCTCCCAGTAGCAGGAAGTCCTCCCAGACGTGCTCCACGCTATTAGGTCCCTCTTATGCACAGCGACCAATCAGACCCCTCATGAGAGGCTCTTCATTTTTTCTAGGGGCACTACCACAGGAGTCTCACATCCGGCATGGCTGAGGACGCCGGGCCCCGTACTCCTGAGGAAACACGTCAGGGGGCACAAAACCGACCCCCTCGTTGAGAAGGCGCGCCTGCTCCACTGCAACCCCCAGTATGCATTTGTCGAGTTCCCTGACGGCCGTCAGGACACTGTATCCCTCTGGGATCTGGCACCCGCCGGATCCAGCATCCCCGCTGCCCCCACAGAAGGATCTCTCACATTACACCCCATGCTGCCATCCCCTTGCTCTCCCGAGCCCACGAGTTCGCTCCACCAGTCCCGCGCACCCACGCCGGCCAGCCCCCAGCGCTCCCAGTCCCTGGTCGAACCAGGAGAGTATGAAGCTCGGATACAACCCTCCCTGGAGTCCGCCATCGTACCCCAACACACTACACCCGTCCAGCCACCGCAAGAGGCTGCAACCCCGGTGCTCTGCAGGTCTCAGCGGACAATCCGACCGCCGGACAGACTGACGTTATAGACTATATCGCCACCCCCGCCGGACTTGATTTTTTTGCAGGGGGGTGAATGTAATATATGAATGTATATAATAATTCACACTGTTATTGTAAGCGCAGTAGCACCATCCTACCACTAGGGGGAGTAGTGCTGGGAGCACTGAGGAATTTGTACTGGGCTCCACCTTTGGTTCCGCCCACGACTCCGCCCCCTAGTGCAGCTGTGTAAGTATCCGTGTCCAGAGTCAGCCTGGGTCACTTCGAGTTAATCAACAGGTAACAGGTTGGCTCTGAAGTAAGTCGATTAAAGCCTAGATTCACTTTGGAAACACGTGTCTGATGAATTGATGGTTCCATCAGTGTGCCGTTGGGTCAGTTGGTAGTTCACAGCAGTCAGGCCGCATCATGCTCGCTGGTGCAGATTCACCTGTGTGAAATTTTGCCGATGACCACAGACAGGTGAATTTGTGTTGTGATGAAAGCACTATGCGCCCGGGCATCAGACCACATAACCTTCAGTCTGGACTAGGCCCATTCGGATGCCCGGCAGTAGGATTCACCACCATCACTGGCATACTCCAGGTCCAGGGCACGATCAATGAAACACATGTCCCCCTCCGGGCACCCGTTCATCAGGGGATTCCCTTCATAAATCGGGTCTGACCACTGAGGTCCTGGATGATGACACCTGTCCAGTGGCCCCAGACCCATTATAACGATGCCCATGCAGCAACTAGGTGCGTCATTGAGCATTGTGCATTGGCTTACTGAAGATGTGCTTCAGATGCCTAGACCGATCTGGTGGGGCTCTCCAATATAGCCCCAGGAGAATCTCGAGCATCGTGCTGGCCTGCTGTGTCCTGTGGTGATCTTTGTGAGGTTGACTTCAGGATGGAAAGCGTACTTAAAGTTCTTTTCATGTACTAAACTAATTTTATTTACACTACCTGATTTAGAGTTCGACACTTATTCCTATGGTAAACAAATATATTATTAAACTACACTCACTAACACTATCTCTATATTCTAACTACAATTATATTCTATCTTACTAGCTCTGGAATGCACTCTCCTCCAGTCTACTCTCAACTCTAAGTTATCCTCTCCAACTCACCTTCCCAGAAATCAAAGAGTCAGTGCAATTATAGCACAGTCCCTTAGCTCCATCTAGTGGCAATGTTCTTTTTTGGTTTTCATGTACTTTAATGTCATTTGTTTTTACAATTTTACACCAGATCCTGAAATGAATGTAGAACAGAGTGTAGAAAGTAATCCTTTCACCAGAGTAGGTCCTTCCTGACTTCCCAATATCATTTACAAGACACCGAAAGCCACGCAAGGAGATATCCTCAAAAACCAATGGTTCCCAGTAACACCATTCTGAGGGCCATCATGCTGCACCAAAATTAAGTTAGTATTCTTAATAAGCTACTGCAGACCCCAATGAAAGCAACTGGAATATTCTTTCGATTGTGGAGATTGACAACTGCGTCAACATTCCCGTGCCTTCTTTTATGATGAGCAAAAAGAGGCTAAGAACAGTGAATGCCAACGGCAGTCGACATCCATTTGTTCAGCCCAGGACAATACATGAAGCAGACTACAAACATTCTCCAGGCCACATTTGAGGACAAGATTAATTTACACAGCAAAGTGGTCCTAAATAATGATTCAACAGGAGTCAATGTAGCACCTTTATACCCTTCCATGGATGAGACCATTCAGGGGGGAAAAAAAATCATGTGACATGGGAGCACATCACTGTCACTCCCCAGCAAATAGCCTTTGTACCGATGTTTCTCAGAGATCTACACTGGGACCCAATCTTCAACCGTCAACCAGGTGAAAACCCCAATGCTAGAGGCACAAACTCCTTGACACCACTGAGATGAAAAGGCTCCCTTACATTGAAAAGCAATATCTCTGCTGAGGTGTCAGAAGGACTGAACACGAACCTTGCAATCCTGAACCTGATCCTTGGGAAAAACCTCGCGCTGGATTCTCCCAAAATGGGGCTACATCCCCACGCCGGCGTAAAAACGCAAGCGTTGCACTCCCGAGTTTCCTGAAAAGAATACAAATTGATTAACTTACTTTCAGGGGTCTAGCAGGGACCCAGAGTGCTTCACGCAGCTTCGGCTGCAGATATGGCCCCCCCGCACCTCCGGGGCTGGATTGTCCGCAGACCGGCGCCAAAATCGCAGTTGGCGCGGAGAATCAAATTTCACGATGAAATCAGGCCCAACGCCGGTCCGGCAATTCTCCGGGCCCCGAATATCCACGCATCGGTGGGGGGGGATTGCTTATTGAGAGACCCCCGGTCAGAATGGTGAGGGGGTTCAAGGGACCGGTGAAGAGAATGAGAGTTTCTATGCATTTGAAAAATTTAAAAGCTGATATGGTGATGCTGCAAGAGACCCATCTGAAGGTGAAGGAGCAGATGAGGCTTAGGAAGGGCTGAGATGCCAGGCGTTCCATTCGGGGTTTGATAATAGGACTCAGGGGGTGGCAATCCTGGTGGGTAACTGGGTGAGGTTCCAGATGGAAAAGGTTGTGGCGGATTAGAGGGACAGGTAACGTGATTGTAATAGGTGCGCTGGAGGTGTGGTTGGCGGCATTGGCGAGCATATATGCCCCAGTTGGGATGAGGCGGGGTTCGTGAAGGGAACATTGGCTGCCATTCCGAATTTGGATGCCCATGAATTGATAGTGAGGAGGAGGGCGGGATTGGAACACTGCCCAAGCCGAGAGTGGAAAGGCCTCAGCCGTGCTTGCTGGCCCCATTTGAGGTGCGGGGGGGGGGGGGGCGAAAGCGTTGGCCGGGCTCATGAGGGTGATGGGTGGGGGGGTCGGTGGGTTTTACCTGTGGAGAGTGTTATACCCGAGGGACCGGGAATATTAATGTTTTCCCCCGAGGCATTCTCTTTTTTTAAAATTTAGAATACCCAATTATTTTTTCTCCAATTAAGGGGCAATTTAGCTTGGCTAACCTGCACATCTTTGGGTTGTGGGGGTGAAACTCAAGTAGACATGGGGAGAATGTGCAAACTCAACACGGACAGAGACCCAAGGCCGGGATTTGAACCCGGGTCCTCAGCGCCACAGTCCCAGTGCTAGCCACTGTGCCAAATGCCGCCTTCAAGGCATTCTCAAGGATTTGCGTTTTGTGGTGGGGAAGGTGTTGTTGACCAATTTTCAAAGGTCAGAGTATTTGGCAATTGTGATCTCAGATCACATTCCACATTAGTTGGATGTGGTATTGGAAAAGGGAGTGGCTAAGAAGCCGGTGAGGAGGGTGGATGTGGAATTATTGGCGAACTGGAGCTTCTGTGACAAGACAGGGAGGGTGATTGAGGAGTATGTGAGGTTCAATTGCATGGGGGAGGTCTTGTCGTTAGTGGTTTAGGAGGCTCTGAAGGTGGTGATGAGGGGGGAGGTGATCTCGTTTAAGGCTAAATGGATAGGGAGGAAAGGGAGGCATGCCAATGGTTGATAGAAGAGATTCTGGAGGTGGACGGGGGACCCAGATCCAGGGCTCCAGACAGAGAGGAAGAAGCTGCAGGCGATAAGGCGGGGAATTTGGTGGTGACTTCGGAACAGATGAACAAAGTGTTTGAAGAGTTTTACAGGGACTTGTATAAGCCGAAGCCACCAGAGGGTGAGCGGGAGATGAAGAAGTTCCTGGAGGGGTTAGAATGCCAGAGGTTGGGTGAGGTGGAGAGGACAGGCTGGAGGAGCCGATGGGGGTAGAGGAATGAAAGTGGCAATCGGGAAATTGCAGGCAGGGAAAGCTGCGGGGACAGATGGGTTCCCAGTCACATTTTATAAAAGATTTAAGGATAGGCTGGCAGCGTTGATGGTGGAAATGTTCGAGGACACGATGGACACGTATTGCCGAAAATGATGGGGCAGCCCTGATCTCATTGCTGCTTAAGAAGGACAAGTGTCCGATGGAGTGTGGGTCGTACAGATCCACATCTCTGTTGCACGTGGATGCTAAGATACTGGCAAAGGTGAGTACTTTATGATCTCTTCTCCAGGGGCAGGAGCTGGGGTGGGGGGCACCACCATTTCGTCTGGCAGCGTCTCACATTAAGTATCTGGTTGTGCAGGTGGCCCAGGATTGGCGCAAGTCTCCGGAAGTTCAATTTCACTAGCCTGGTGGGCGAAGGCTCACATGTTGACGTGGGACAATCTTCCACTATCGTTGGTGGGCAGGGTACAAGCAGTAAAGATGAATATTATGCCATGATTCTTGTCTTTGTTTCAGTACCTGCCTGTTTATTTGTCCAAGGGGGGGGGGGGGGGGGGGGGTGATGGATCGGCTGATCTCCTCGTTTATCTGGGTGGGAAGTGTTGCTCTGTTTACTTGCTATAAATATAGCAATCAATATGGCCGCCTTCCTTAATCCTAATTATGTTTGCTTTAGAGTCGCCAGGTATCTCTCGATACCGCCACAAGGTTCAACCCGAATACTGATTAAAGAGCCAATACACCAGTTAGTTAGTTCAAAGTCAATACTATTTATTTACACACACAGTAATATCTACTCATGCACAAAGTACAACAAACTACACTATCTCTAACGCTAACGCCTATACTTAACTTCGGGTGCCCACTCAGTGAGAGGGACAATGGCCGTTGTTCAGATCTGAGGTTGTTGGGTTCGAAGAGGTACAGGAGAACAGCTAAGGTCGTCCGTCTGGTAGCGAGCGTTGACCTTGAACTTACTCGCTTCTGGTGATGCTGGTGGACGGGTCTCTCCGCTTTGCGAGCCAAGTCCAAGAGAGCGAATCTCTCGTGGGAGTTCCTACTTATACTTGGAGGGGCTTCGTGGGCTTTTAGGCGGGCCTTAAACTTGGCCCCAATTAATTGGGTCGCTTCTCGATCACGGTTATCGATCTTGACCAATAAAGGGGTGGGTGCCCTGATGGCTGGGCGTGTCTTCAGTGGCCGTTGGCCTTGCTTTGTTTGTGCCTTTCTGACGCCAGGATGTCTGCAATAGTATCAGTTACTTGAGTGTCATTCCTTTGTTCCCAGAGATGGGCCATCAATATGCTAATCGACCCAGAGTTTCGATTCTGTCTGGTAACTGCTGCCCAAATATACATTCAGGGACTGTGCCTGCTTGCTGTCTAGCATTGTCCACATTTCCCTATATTCTTTGTGAGCGTCCATTTTGTGTTCTGGAAGTGGCCATCCCAGATGGCTACAGAAGGTAGCTAGGATTACAAAGGTGATACTGCAGAGAGGATTGCAGACTTGGGGGGGGGGGGGGGGGGGGGGGAGGGGGTGCTGCGGTTAGGCCTCCCTAATTTGATGTACTATTATTGGGCTGCAGATGCAGAGAAGGTTCAGGGATGGAATAGGGAGGTCTTTGCAGGTGAGGATGGAAATGGGTTCATGTAGGGGGCCGAGGCTGTTGACCCTGGCAACAGCCCTGCTCCCGATGACCTCAGGGAAGCATTCAGTGAGTCTGGTGGTGGTGGTGGCTACGCTGACGATTTGGAGGCAGTGTCAGCAGCATTTTAGGTTGGGAGCGGGATCGGGTGGGGTGGGAACCCGATAAGGGAAAATGCATGGGTTTGAGGTGAATGGATGTGAGGTTCCGGAGATAGGAAGAGAAGGGGATTAGGGAAATGAAGAATCTGTTCCGGGAGGGCGGTTACGAGCTTGGAGGAGCAGAATAAGAAGTTTGGGTTGGCATGGGGCGAACAGTTTCGGTACATCCAGGTGCGGGACGTTGCGTGGAAGGTCTTCCCAACCTTCCCGAAAGTGCCCATCCCCTCGCTATTGGAGGCGGTGCGGTCAGCAGAGCAGGTTGGAGATGGGGGTTGTCTCGGCAATATAAGGGAGGATATTGGAGGAGGATAAGGTGTCCATGGAGGGGGTTAAGGCTAAGTGGGAGGAAGAGCTTGGGGGGGGGGGGGGGGGGGGGGGGAGGGGTGCGATGCTGTGGAGGATGAATGCCTCGATTTCATGTGCGAGGCTGGGGCTGATCCAGTTGAAGGTGGTGTATAGGGCGCACCTCACAAAATCAATGATGAGCTAGATGTTCGATGGGGTGGAAGGCAGAAGGCGTCTGTGAGCGATGTGGGAGGGGACCTGCGAACCACATGGATATGTTTTGTTCCTGTCCGGAACTGGCAAGTTTTGGAGGATTGTTTTCAGTTCCATGTCGGGGGTTCTACATGTAGATGTGGAGCCCGATCCCTTGGAAGCCATATTCGGGGTGTCGAACCGGCTGGACCTGCAGGCAGGTGTGGGGCAGATGTTTTAATAAAATAATAATCTTTATTGTCACAGTTGCCGCAGTCCGGTGCCTGTACAGGTACACTGAGAGAGAATTCAGAATGTCCAATTCACCTAACAGCATGGGCGGGAATCTCCACGAACCAGCGGGCGGGCCCCGCACCTTCAGGGCCTAGGCCGGTGCTGGAGTATTTAGCGCTGCGACACCCGGCATGGAAGGGCTTGGCGCCATGCCAACCGGTGCCGAAGGGCCTCCGCCGGCCGGCGCAATTGGGCGCATGCGCGGGAGCGCCAGCGTGTGCTGCCATTATCCCAGCGCATGCGCAGGGGTGTTCTTCTCCGCACCGGTCACGGCGGAGGTTGACAGCGGCCGGTGTGGAGGGAAAGAGTGCCCCCACGGTGGGCCCCGAATGTGGGTCAGGCCACGGTGGGGGCACCCTCTGGGGCCAGATCCCCCCCGTGCTCCATCAAGGACTCTGCAGGCTGCCCGTGGAGCCAGGTCCCGCCGGGAAGGACCTGTTGTGATTTACGCCGGCGGGAACCGCCAGAAACAACGGGCAGTTATTCGGCCCCTTGCCGGCTGGAGAATCACCAGCAGGGGCCGCTGCCAGCAGCCGCCGAGCAGCGCGTCGTGATTCCCGCCCCCGCCAAAACCCTGGCTCCGGAGAATTCGGCAGCCGGCGGGGGCAGGATTCACGCCTCCCCCGGCGATTCTCTGACCCACACTTTTCGGGACTTGTGGGAGGAAACCGGAGCACCTGGAGGAAACCCATGCAGACACAGGGGCTGGATTCTCCGCAGTCCTGCGCCAAAATCGTGGCTGGTGCGGGGACGGAGAATCCACTTTCACGCCATAATGAGGCCCGGCGCTGGTCCGCCGATTCTACGGGATCCGAAAATTGGCGTGACCGCGGAGTATGCCACGCCGCTGGGGTGGCCATTGCCAGAGGCCTGCCCAGTAATCCTCTGCTCCCGATCGGCTGAGTTCCCGATGGTGTTGAACTAACCACCTAACCTATTGCCAGGGTTGCTGGTGTGGCGGCTGCGGACTGAGTCCGCAACTGTCCTGGCCGGGGGCAGGGGGCCTTATAGGCGGCCGAGGATTAGATTTGCGCAGTTTTAGGCTCAGGCGCGCGGCCGATCGGGGGTCTCTTTATTCTGTCTGGCTCTGCGATCCGAGTCCGCCATGGAGTTCGGCGCTGCAGCTGCCATGCGCATGCACGGACTCCGAACCGGAAATGCGGGGGCCCATATCCGCAGAAAAACTGTGAGATTCACTCCGGGTCCCTGCTAGCCTGCTGCAGGGAACTGAATTCATTCAATTTTTTGTAAGGAATTTTTGTCTCATTTTGGGAGAATCCAGCCCACGGAGAACATGCAGACTCCGCACAGACAGTGATCCAAGCCGGGAATCAAACCTGGGACCCTGGTGCTGTGAAGCAATAGTGCTACCCACTGTGCTACCATGCTTTTATCCTTTGCTGCGCTGATTGCTCATAGTTGGGTCTTGTTGCGGTGGAGGTCAGCTTTTTCACTCTGTGGCTCGACGTGGCGGGGGGACCTGCTCGGGTTTTTGGCTCAGGGGAAGTGAAATCTGCTCGAAGGTTGGGGGGGGAATAACGGCGACCGTTATCTCTGTCGCCCTGTCCGGCAACATCATTCCCCCCTCTCCACACTTCAAAATGGAATCCCTTTCCCCATAACCGATCACCTCTTCCCTGTCTTGCAGTAATTCATTCCTCCTCCCTTCCACTCCCTCCTACTACTCTAGCTCCCCCTCTCCCCTCTGAGGGTCCTACCTGCACCACCACAGGATGCTGGCCCTGGGTTGACAATATCAGAAGGTCCTGTACACAGCGGAGGATGATGACGACTCGCTGCGAGATGAGCTCTGGTGTTCCTCACCAGAGTAGGGCTCTTATTACAGGGGCCCCCTACTACAGGTCCCTGGGGGAGGAAGGGGTGTCCCCCTACTAGAGGGGTCCCTAGGGGTGGGATCTCCCAATTATAGGGGCCTCTGGAGCTGTCCCCTATTACAGAGGTCCTGGTTTAGCTCTATTACAGGGGTTCCTGTGGGGTGGGGTCTACTAGTGGAGTAATGGACAGGCAGTGCATTGTTTGGGGGGGGGGGGGGGGGATGGGCTTGGATTGTCTCTACCTGCGTGACCCTGGCGTGGTGGACTTTGTCAGGGCCACGCTGGTAAAAAAACCACATGGGGACTGGATAATCACGGGAGGCAAGAACATAGGGTGCTGGTCTGCTAAATTAAGATCCATTTGCATTTATTTACACCCCCTGACCCCCTGCTGACGGTCTTCATGGACTTTGTTCATGCCACCAGCAGGGGGGTGGGAGCATCGCGTTCGGTTTGGTACCTGACGTCAATCCCAATTTTCCTCCAACGCCTGTTATGGGAGAGGTGTTTTCATAAACCCAAAATGTATCATGGAGTTCAACCAATCCCCACCTTTAATGGATTGTTGCTTTTGAAGCACACGGCTTGTTCCACAATTGTGTACACGTGGTTTTGAAAACAAAACAATGTTTATTCCACGAGCTCAAATTAACCTTTTAAATAAACATTGGATCTCTTAACACTCCTTACTTCAAAGATAACCCCGAAAATAATACAACACTACCCAATCCTGCAAACTGTTCCTTTACACATCCAAAAGACTTCACAAATCCTTCAAACAGAAGCACATTAGATTTATATTCAATACTGAGACCTTTTTACAATTCCGATTTCACCAATGGATTAAGAGATAGTTCTTCATGGCAGAGATCACCAGCAATGCAGCTCACAGCCACACCCAAGCTTTCTTCAAACTGAAACCAAAACTCCCAAAAAGCAGAGGTGAGCTCAGCTCCCCCCCCCCCCCCCCCCCCGCCGCCCCGTGACATCACTTCAGTAATATGATCAGCTTCATTTCTTAAAGGTACATTTCTTAAACATCCAATTCTTCAAGGCACTCTCACATGACACTCCCCATTTTTAGTCTCAATGGGGATCTCATTCCGGGAATTCTGGGATGGAGAATCCCACCCCATACTTGTGGACTCGGTGTTAGCCAGGTCAGAACTCAACTCAAAAGCTTTCTCAAAAGGTCTGACTGCCTTAGTTCCCCCAGCAATGACATCATCTTGTCAATTAACTCCCGAGGCTCAAATCACATGCTCCCCAGGGAGTCCCCCAAGTCAAACAGCAGTGCATTAACCCAGGCTTTTTACTCTGCTCAATTTCACCCCTCGCTCCTAAAAGTTTTCTGGTCTTGTAAAACAAGGGACTGGATTCTCCCAAAGTGAGACTATGTCTCCACGCCGGTGTAAAAACGGTGGAGTTTTACTCCAGAAACTCTTCCAAAAAGTTGAACTAATTCAAAGCCCTGCTGGGGGCGAGCAGGGATGGAATCAATCCCGCAGTTTTAGCTGCAGATACGGGCCCCCACATTTGCACTTCGGAGTCCGCGCATGCACATGGCGATCCTACCGGCCACCTATAAGGTACCCCCTGGTCTCCGATTCGCCCTCCCCCGACCAAGGCGGGCGCGGACTGAGTCTGCAGCCATCATGCCAGCATCTTGACTGGCAATGGGTGGTTAGTTCCACGCCGTCGGGATCTTGGCCAGTTGGGAGTGGAGGATTGTTGGGCGGGCCTCTGGCAATGGGCCCCTGGCTGAGCGGCACGCTGATTTTCGGGGCCTGGAGAATCGCCGAACTGGCGCTGGCCCCAATTACGGCATGAAAGTGGATTCTCTGCCCCACGCCGGCAGCGATTTCGGCGGAGGACTGCGGAGAATCCAGCCCATGATGTTTTTTTTAAATGACCTCTGCAGTCAAACAGACTCCAACCCAGGCTGTTTAATCCCTAACTTGCCAAATGTTTATAATCCAATATATCTAAAATCCTGGGCTGTATTCTCCGAATCTGGGGCTATGTCCCCAGGCTGGCCTGGGAACATTGGCGTTTTACGCCAGATAAAATGGTGCAAAATGGCCACCGATTCACCATATTGCTGGGGGCTAGCAGGATGGCAGCGTAGAGCACCAAGCTCTAGCTACCGATACACCCCGGAGAATTGCCAGGTCCATGGCCACGCATGCGCACGGCGGCGGTCTGCAGCAACTGCGTCATGCAACACGGCGCTGGCCGCTCACGGACCCGGCACGTGAAATAGTCGCCCCTTTTGGCTGGCTCGTGCACCATAGACCACCACAGTGCCCCCAGGCCCGAATAATGTCCCTCTGCCCACGGATTGGCCCTCCCTCGACTGTGGAAGTGCTGGACTGAGTCTGCAGCCGCCATGCCAAGTTCCCGATGGGTGAAACCACACATGCCCCGTGTCCCATGCTGTCGGGAACTCGGCTAGTTGGGGGCGGAGCATTGGGGGTGAGAGCCTCAGACAATGTCCTGAGGCCGTTGATACGTGGCGCGGCATACACCTGGAGTACGGCACTTTGGAGGTGGGGAGGAGCACCGCGAATATGCGCCACCTCCCGATTTGGTCGGGTACTCTGATTCTTGGCCGGTTGCCGAATGCAATTTTGGCATCAGCGACTGGAGAATCCAGCCCCCTATATTCACCACACTCATAACGTGGGTGCTGAGAAGGGTGTGTACAGTTTGGAGGAAGGTCAAGATCTGGAACCAACACATCAGAGGGTCAGTGAAGATTGTGAAAGCATCAAAGAAAGTATTTGAAAAGTGTGATGCGAGATGGTATTGTTTAACATTTGTGGGGTTTGTTGTGTCATTCTATGAACAAGGCTTGTGTATCTGTGTACGTGTCTGGTGTGGTAATTTGATTAAATGTAAGAAAGATTGCCCACAAGGTTTAGGACATCAAATGAATGTGACTGTTAAAGGTATGCATTTGAAATAAATATGGCTAATATACTTTTCTATAAGTAAGTATGCAGTAGGTAGAAATTTGCATTTGGAGACAAGTGAGGGTTTCCAACTTGGAAAAGGTCATAAGCACATACAGCAAGGTTATTGAACACGGGGTTAATAGGGAGAACATTAAAGATTTTTATATTCTGGGCAAATTAAATTTCAAAAGGGGGCTAACGAAAATGGAATCAAAGATGAAAGAGGTGAAAAAAATATGCAAGGTTCCTTCCTGATGATTCCCGTATTATCCCTTTCTTTATTTTTGCAGTTATCATTTTGATCCATGGCTGCTTAATGGACATGCATCTTTGTGTCAAGCAGCAGATAGAAATGAGGAAAGCAAAAAGTTGCAACATAGTATATGGTGCTGGAATTCGAGCAACAGAACTCAGACTTTTTGGCACCTGAGAGATGAGGTGGGGCCGGTTCAATGGTTGGCTGTTGGCCAATGAACTTGCCTAAAGGCCATATTCTGCTTGATAACAGGTGGTGATTGGGTCCTGCCTGAGACGGATGATTTCTTGAGACCCAAGGAAAGCAAAGTTGAGGCCTGGACACGAGAAAAGGACCTGCTGTTTCTCCCTCATGTTTTCCAGAAATACTATGAGCTGCTGTATTCCTGAAACTGTAGAGAATTGTATGAATCTATAGTGAAAACTATTACAGACTGGAAACCAAAACCTCGACCTGAAAGCCGAGTTTGAAGGATAGTGTGCTGAAGACAACCATCTGAAACAACTTTTAGTTATTATTATTCACGCTCCTCTGCCCCTCTGTTGTTTCTCTTGTGAGTGTAGAGGGGGGGGGGGGGGGGGGTGCAAAGTAAAGTGGGGATTAGGAATTAGATAATAGTTAATCAGTTGTATTTGATGAATATTTTATTATAGTTCCTGTTATTAATAAAAAGTAATTGTCTTTAAATTTACAAACCTGGTGATTGTAAATATTGGGCAGCCAAGAGCTCGGGTATTTTTCTAAGAATTATTTGTTAATTCAATTACGATGCGACTCCGGGTCAAGTGGGGCTGGAACTGAACGCGTCCTAGCCCAGGGGGTCGTAACAAGTACTTAAGGAGAAATGTTAAGAGCTGTGTGAGAGTAGCCTCAGCTGAGTAAAGAGCGGTGAAGAGGCATAGTAAAGCAGCCTTTCAGTCAGGCCAGAAAAGTATGTGTTTTTCAAGAAAGCAGGTTTTTGTTTTGAAGTTCCTCAGCAGAGTGGGAGAAAGTGAGAAGCCCTGTAATACACCATTCCTGTTGTGACAGTGGGATTGTCTTGTGGTAATATGACTGGAATTGTTATTGTTAACACCTGTAAAGGATTGTCGCCCAAACGATGTTTACTTCTGAGTCTGACCAAGTCGGAAGTTTTTTTGAGAAAAGGGTTTGCAAGAATAATTCTTTTTAAATATAAATTTACAGTACCCAATTCATTTTTCCGAATTACAGGGCAGCTTAGCGTGGCCAATCCACCTAGCCTGTACATCTTTTGGGTTGTTGGGGCGAAACCCACGCAAACACGGGGAGAATATGCAAACTCCACACGGACAGTGACCCAGGGCCGGGATCGAACCTGGGGCCTCGGCGCCGTGAGCCAGCAATGCTAACCCACTGTGCCACCGTGCTGCCATTGTAAGACTAGTTTTAACTGAGTAAATGTAATCTTTTGTTTGTAAGAATTATTTTCTTTTGTTGATAAATGTCTAAGGGCAGCACGGTAGCACAGTGGGTTAGCCCTGCTGCCTCACGGCGCTGAGGTCCCAGGTTCAATCCCAGCTCTAGGTCCCTGTCCGTGTGGTGTTTGCATGGGCTTCTCCCCCACAACCCAAAAGATGTGCAGGATAGGTGGATTGGCCCCGCTAAATTGCCCCTTAATTAGAAAAAATCAATTGGGTACTCTAAATTTATTTTTAAAAAATGTTTTAATTTAATGTTTAAAATCCCCAGAGCGTTGCTCGAATTTGTGGCTTCCGAATTCAGTAAACATAGAACAGTACAGCACAGAACAGGCCCTTCGGCCCTCGATGTTGTGCCGAGCCATGATCACCCTACTCAAACCCACGTATCCACCCTATACCCGTAACCCAACAACCCCCCCCCCCTTAACCTTACTTTTTAGGACACTACGGGCAATTTAGCATGGCCAATCCACCTAACCCGCACATCTTTGGACTGTGGGAGGAAACCGGAGCACCCGGAGGAAACCCACGCACACACGGGGAGGACGTGCAGACTCCGCTGAGACAGTGACCCAGCCGGGAATCGAACCTGGGACCCTGGAGCTGTGAAGCATTTATGCTAACCACCATGCTACCGTGCTGCCCCTGTAAACCTATCTTCTCATTGTCAGAATAAAGAGAGGTGTGCTGCATGGGCCAAGTTTCCCTTTAGGATTTGGTTTACGTGCCAGTTAACGTCCGCCGGATCATAGCGCAAGGAGTTGAAATAGTATAGTCACCTGTTGTGGAGAGAGAAGGAAATTTGGTGAGATGACTAATGGACATAGGACTGCCAGGAAGGAAAAGGCCTAGGACAAGATGGAAAGATGTGGAGATGAGAAAAGTAAGCACAGTGGGATTTGAAGAGGAATTAGTCACATAGGATGCGATGGGGAAGGGTGTTCCACCAGTATTGTGGTGACCCAAATTAAATGGGCAGCTTTGCCCATTTGAGGTGAAGAGAGAATGAAGGATGTGTTACCAGATTATAATTAGGATATAAATGTAACCACATTATGCATTCTTATTACAGCTGGTGCACATTAGAATTACTTCCATTCTATTTCTACAACCACTTGAAACAAATATTTCTGCTTTAATTAACTTCTGCTCGAAATAATCCTCATCTCCTGCACGTAGATCACTGCTTCAGAGCATTTTTCAAAAGTCATATGCAAGTAGCTTAACATAGAAGCGTCCTGGAAAATTTGTTTCAAACTGTGACATTTTATTGCATCTTTGAAATCTTTTACAGACATGTTTGCAATTAAACTGTTGCACATTTATGGTGATTACCATCAGCTTAGTACAATTTATTTCAGCTTTGCCCAAGAATATGTTTTCCCAAACAGTATTCTGTGGTTTAGCAAGTTTCTTTACTGTTCTAAAAGAAATTCTGACACATCAGTTTGATATTAATCACACTTGAAAAAACATCCTTTTGAGGGATGCGACTCTTAAATAGAGATGTTAAAGGAACTCGATTACTTAGCAATGTGTTCCAAAAGCACACAAGCATTTTCCATACAGCGAAGCCTGCGATTTAAGACATTGTGCTTCAATGTTCCTCTATTTCCTGATTGGTAAGGACCTGGGCAGAGAGCACTTTCTGTTTCTTTGTTTCCCACCAATACACCGATGGCTTGCGCTAATTTGTCTGCTCAGATTGTACTTCGTTATTTAATGAATATCTCTCCGGGTGGGACAACGTAGTGTGGATAAGGATATAAATGCGTTGTGACACTGATGGCTGGGCAATTGTTCTCTAACGTCCTTATAGTCATTTTTTCTTTCTTTATTATCTCATGGGATCTGGGCTTCGCTGACAATGGCAGCATTGTTGCCCAGCCCAATTGCCTTCGAGCTGAATGGCTTGCTTGGCCAGTTCAGAGGGCATGTCAGAGTCAACTGCATTTTGTGGGGCTGGAGTCACGTGTAGGCCAGACCGGGTAAGGACTATAGATCTCCTTCCCTAAAGGACGTGACTGAACCAGATGAGGTTTTACAACAATCAATATGGTTTCATGGTCATCATTAGAATTAGAATTGCAAATTTAATTTTAAATTCCACCATCTAACGTGGTCTCTGGATTACTAGCACAGTAACAATACCAGCACTGCCACCGCCTACGCACCATTCAGACCCTCAAACCCATTATCATAGAATTATCATCGAATCCTTACAGTGCAGAATCAAGTCTGCACCAAACCCCCCCCCCAAAAGAGCACACTACCTAGTTACACTTCCCGCCCTCCCTGCCCAACACACCCTTTGCCGGTCACCCAACCTGCACATCCCTGGACACGAAGGGGCAATTTAGCATGGCCTATCCACCTAACCTGTAAATCTTTGGACTGAGAGGAGAAACCGGAGCACCCGGAGGAAACCCAAGCAGGCACAGGGAGAACGGCAGACTCCACACAGACAGTCACCCAAGGCCAGAATCAAACACGGATCCCTGGCAATGTGCTAATCACTGCACCTCTTAAACAATTGCATGCTTAAACAATTTTCTGTTTGTTGGGCATTAATAGGATTGCTGAAGTTTAATCATGAACATCAATAGTTCAGGCTCCTCATTCTAGAGATAATGAGAAATTCTGCAAATGACATCAACACCTGGGGCGGAATTCTCCGACGCCCCGCAGGGTCGGGGATTGCCCGGGGCCGGCGTAAATCCCGCCCCCGCCGTGGCCGGAATTCTCTGCCACCTGGGAATCAGCGGGGGCGGGAATCGCTCCCCGCCGGTTGGCGGGCCCCCACGGCGATTCTCCGGCTCGCGATGGGCCGAAGTCCCGCCGCTGTCAGGCCTCTCCCGCTGACGTGGTTCAAATCACCTCTGGTGCCGGCGGGAGCAGGCGGCGCGAGCGGGCCCTGGGGTCGGGGGGGGGGTGATCTGCCCCCAGGGGGTGCCCCCACAATGGCCTGCCCCACGATCGGGGCCCACCGATTGGCGGGCGGGCTTGTGCTGTGGGGGCACTCTTTTTCTCCCGCTGCCGCCACGGCCTCCACCATGGCGGAGGCGGAAGAGACCCCCTCCACCCCTACACCAGGCACTGTTCAAGTTCAAAAACCCCAAACCCAAATTGCTGTAGCCTCTGACACTTCCTGCAGTTGTGTTCAACTAGGACACATGGTGCGTCCATGACTTCCCACAGGATGCACATTCCACTTGGCCGAGCTTATCTGCCATAACTTTCAAAATCATTGTTTTACAATTAGAACAAGGTGAATAACTTACTAATTACTCACAAATCAGCTTCTTTCCCAGTGATAAAGTACAACCCAGATACTGGATGCTGAAGAAAAGTAGAGAATTAAAGAAAATCATCTTCTCTCTCTTCACCAAAATCCCTCACTCTCCAAACCTCAAACTAATCACTCTAATGCAGCCCAAAGAAACACTCCGGTACAGATAAGGCAGCATTGTTTTTCTCTTCTCTGATTCAAGCTTCTGAAAACCTGTTTAAGCCAGTTATCTAATTAGCCACCTGCAGCTCCCAGCAGAGAATGTTGTTCCCTGATTTAAAGCTGGACTTGAATTCAACTTCTCCCAAACCAAAGAACAACTTTTAATTAATTTCTAAATTAATGAAAGGACAAGAGTTTAGATAGAAATAAACCGTTATAGTATCTAGCCCTAATCCCTCAGTGACTATGTTGATATGTTAACATGTTAACTTGTTATGGAAGGATCTGATTTGTATTCTATGGACTCTAGTCCTCCAGATGTCCTGTTTTGAATTAATTCTGCATTGCATTGGCTTGTATTTACACTGGCAATATTTATTGTTCTGCTCTGTACCGGTGTTGCACCAATTGTTTCCATTACTCTGTTGCAGTTATTGTTATAAAATGGGGAAAAATCTAATAAAAAAAAAATAAATAAACCCTTAAATTAAATTAATCCATAAAACTCCCATAGATCACCAAATCCAACTCAAGCATTCTAATGCAGCCCAAAGCAGCACTGAAGTGCAGGTTTTCCAGTACTCTATTAGTTGCCTAGACTCAAAGCCAAACATAAATCATGGGCCTTGGCTGAGAGTCCAGACATTCATTTAGTTTGTTGTCCTCCCCGCGGGCGCCCCGCAAGACATGGAGGATTGATCTTGTGGGGCGACAGAGGAAAAGAGTGCGTCCTTTAGAGACGCCAGCCCGCCGATCGGTGAGCACTGATCGTGGGCCAGTCCCCTACTGAGCACCATCCTGGTGCTCGATCCTCCCTCCCCCACCCCACAAGCTGCACACGCAGCGGTCGCGCGCTGTTCACGCCGGCAGCGACCAGGTGTGGTTGGCGCCAGCGTGAACACGTCGGATTGGGCAGGCCGCTCAGCCCATCCGGGCCAGAGAATCGCCGCTCGCCTGTTAGAAACGGCGAGCGGCGATTCTCCGAGCGGCCTGTCGTGAAACGCGGCACACCGTTTTGGCGGGGGTTGGGAAAATCGCGTGCGGGTGCCAGGGTGGCTTGGCAGGAATCGTCCGGCACTCCCGCGATTCTCCCACCCGGCATGGGGGGTCAGAGAATCACGGCCAAAGAATTTTAAAAGGAATGTACGTGGCTGTAATGGTCAATGTTTTGAATTAATCCATTAAACTTTGAACCAATATAAATTTGGATTGTATTTCTCACACAAGATGGAGGGATAGGAGATCCATCCAATTATATTCCACACCTAGTGGTGCATGAAAGCAGACAATCATCTGTTTCCATTACTAGTAATTACCCAAATAAGTTGTTTATTCCTATTTGGCGCAAGAGTAGAAAGGGAGCTGTGGCCAAACCATGGCTTACAAGGGAAATTAGAGATGGTATTAGATTCAATGAAGAGACGTACAAATTAGCAAGAGAAAGCAATTGACCTGAGGATAGGGAACAGTTAAAACTCAACAAAGGCAGACCAAGGAATTGATTAAGACAGGGAAAATACAATATAAGCTAGCGGGGAACTTAAAAACTGACTAAGTTTCTATAGCCATGTAAAGAGAAAAAGACTGATGAAATAAATATGGGCTCCTTGGAGTTAGTAGCTGGGGAACTAATAATAGGGAACAAAGAAATGGCTGAGGAACTAAATTTGTACTTTGCTTCTGTCTTCAGAAAGGAAGACATGAATAATGTACCGAAAGTTCTGAGAAGCACAAGTTTTAGTGAGGAGCTGAAGGAAACTATCATGAGTAGGGAAATGGTTTTGGGGAAGTTAATGGGACTGAAGAAAATAATCTCCAAGGCCTGATAATCTTCATCCCAAAGTACTTAAGGAAATAAGAAATCATAGATCCATTGATGGTAATTTTTCAAAATTCTTTGGACTTTCAATGGTTCCTACAGATTGGAGGCTAGCTCCTCGAACCCCGCTATTCAAAAAGGGAGGTAGAAAATGGAACTATAGATCAGGGAAGTTACTGGAGTCCATTATCAAGGATTTGGAAAGTAGTGGTATAATCGGACAAAGTCAGCATGGATTTACGAAAGGAAAATCATGTTTGACAAATCTACTAGAATTCTTGGAAGATGTAACTAGTAGAGTTGACCAGGGAAAATTGGTGGATGTGGTTTATTTAGATTTTCAGAAGGCTTTCGACAAGACCTCACATAGCAGGTTACTATGTAAAGTTAACATGCATGGAATAAAGTGCATGGGGCTGTTTAGCACACTGGCAGGCCAGCAGCACGGTTCGTTTACCGTAACAGCCTTCCCGAACAGGCGCCGGAATGTGGCGACTAGGGGCTTTTCACAATAACTTCATTTGAAGCCTACTCGTGACAATAAGCGATATTCATTTCGTTTCATTTTCAATTGTGGGTAGTATCTTGAGATGGATAGAAAGCTGGTTAACATACAGGAAGCAAAATGTTGGAATAAATGGATCTTTTGCGATTGGCAGGCAGTGACTAGTGGGGTACGGCAGGGATCTGTGCTAGGACCCCAACTGTTCACATTATATATTAGTGATTTTGATGGGGAGACTAAATGTATTATCTCCCGATTTGAAGATGATACAAAGTTTGATGGGAGGGTGAGTTGTGAGGAGGATGCAGAGATGCTGCAACAGGATTTGGACAGGCTGAGTGAGTGGGCATATGAATGGCAGATGCGTATAATGTGGATAAACGTGAGGTTATCAGCTTCAGAAACAAAAATAGGAAGGCAGATTATTATTTGAATGGGTGTAAATTGAGAGAGGTGGATACACAGTGAGAATTGGTATCCTCGTGCATCAGTCACTGAAAGTAAGTGCGCAGGTACAGCAGGCAGTCAAAAAGGCCAACAGTATGTTGGCCTGCATAGTGAGAGGTTGTGAGTATAGTAATAGGGATGGTTTATTGCAACTGTATAGGGCATTGGTGAGGCCACATCTGGAGTATTGTGTGCAGTTTTGGTGTCCTTATATAAGGAAGGATGTTCTTGCTATGCAGGGAGTGCAGGGATGGTTTACCAGGTTGATTCCTGGGATGGCAAGATTCTCATATGAGGAGAGACTAAGTTAGAATTATATTCATTGGAGTTGAGAAGAGTAAGAAACTTATAAAATTCTAACAAATTAGACAGGGTAGATTCAGAAAGAATGTTCCTGATGGTGAGGGAGTCAACAATTAAGGGTCATATTTTGAGGATAAAGAGTAAACCTTTTAGGACTGAGGTGAGGAGAAATTTCTTCATCCAGAGAGTGGTGAATCTGTGGAATTTACCATCACAAAAAAGTATCGAGGTGAAAACATTGTGTAATTTCAAGAAGAAATTAGATATAGCTCTTCGGGCTAAAAGGAACAACGGATATTGGGGGGATGGCAGGATCAGGGTATTGAACTTGATGATCAGCCATGATCATAATGAATGGCGGAGCAGGCTCGAAGGGGCGAATGGCCTCCTCCAGTTTGTGTTCTCTATTTATTTTTAAAAATATATAAATTTAGAGTACCAACTGAGCTAAATCGCTGGCTTTTAAAGCAGACCAAGCAGGCCAGCAGCACGGTTCGATTCCCGTACCAGCCTCCCCGGACAGGTGCCGGAATGTGGCGACTAGGGGCTTTTCACAGTAACTTCATTGAAGCCTACTCGTGGCAATAAGCGATTTTCATTTCATTTTGTTTCATTTTTTCCAATTAAGGGTAATTTAGAATGGCCAATCCACCTACCCTGCACATCTTTGGGTTGTGGGGGCAAAACCCACGCAGACACGGGGATAATGTGCAAACTCCACATGGACAGTGTCCCAGGGCTGGGATTGAACCTGGGACCTCGGCACCATGAGGCAACTACGCTAACCACTGTTCCACCGTGCTACCTGTATCCTCTATTTATGTTTTTAGGTTGCCAACCTGTCACCAAGGGATAGGAGAGAAGAAGGCAAAGGAGAAACAAGCTCAAGAGAGACAGAGAATGAGGTAGAACGGATGGACCAGTCTCCAAAATTAAAAAGGACAAGTCAAGAGGGGAGAAGAGAAAGGATCCACTCAATTTGCTTCCAACGTGGCAAGCCTGGTCATGTAAAGGCAGACTGGAAGCTTTACATAGGTAAACCAGCAGGGGTCTCTGCGGTCAAAACAGTTTTTGTGGCGATGATAGTTATACATTTAAGTTTGATTGTAACAGGAGTCTGCCAAGAGAGTTTGAAAAACTTTTTGCGTAAAGGGAAAATTATCCCTGGCTTTTTCGAGAAATCAGGAAGAGATGAGCATTGAGATAAACATTTTCAGGGATACTAATTGCACTCAGACTTTGCTTGTGGCCGGAAATGGAGGTTATCCACCGAATGCCAGAGTGCTGGTGAAGGGAATTACTGAGAAATGTTATTTAAGATATGACTGCGGAGTAAGTTAGTTACAGAATTAGTAACAGTCGGAGTGATTCCAAGCTTGCCCATGCAAGGTGTGAATCTATTACTGGGGAAATAACCTGAGAGGATGCATGGTATTATCCCCTGAGTCTCCCAAACAACCTGCAGAGACTGTGGGCGCCGCAAAGTCTAACAAGCGACATAATGCAAAGATAAGTTGGGGAAACTTCTTTATGAATGCAACAGGTGGAGCCAAAGCGACCAGAAATTGTTATGGGTTGGAAGAGAGTTAAAAGCAGCAAAAATGCAGAAATGAAAGTAGCAGACAGGTAACGTTTGCAAGCTCGCAAGCAGGAAGTAAGGGACAGGTCTTATATAGTTGAAGCGCCTCAGGTGAGTGCAGTGGAATCTAGTCAGAGGTAACAAAATCCCAGAGGACATGGTATAGATTTGGGGGAACAAAAATCACAGAAATATGGGAAAAGAAGGATGGTAGAATGCAAAAACCTAGGAGACTGTTGTGGAAAACACAGACAGACTGAAAACTAATCTCCTCCAGCCTGATCGGCATCTCCAACGTCTGCCTTCTCTCCTGCTCCACCTCCGGTAAGGTCAGCTCATCCAAACGTTTCTTCATTGCTGAACCCTCCTCCGGGGGCTCTGACATCATGGTAGAAGGCCTCAAACATCTCACTGGCCTTATTCGGAGCAGAAACCAACCGGCCACCTGAGATCCTAACCTGTACTATCGCCGCCTCAGCTGGTGAGCCAACAGACAACAGACCTTCTCCCGATACTCGTAATAAATCCCCTTTGAGCGCTGGAGTTGGCTGTCCGCCTTACCTGCTGACAACTCAAATTCTGTTTGCAATTTTTTTCTGTCTGCCAATAAGTTTAGTGTCGGGGCGATTGAGGCCTACCCACCACGAATAAGTCAATCCGGGAGAAAACTGGGTTTTTATGGGAATAATCAGAAAACTCCTTATCCCCAGAAACTTAAATCTCCACAGGTCTGTCCTCCCAATCTGTTCCATGAAGACTAATGGGCTGGATTCTCTGTGAACCGATGGGGCGGGCCACTCCGGCGCCGAGGAGTGGTGTGAACCACTCCTCTGCACTTCCGGAATCCTCCTTCAGGGGCTAGGCCGGTGCCGGAGTGTTTGGCACTGTGCTAGCTGGCGCAGAAGGGCTTGGCGCCACGCCAACCAGCACGTAAGGGCCTCCGCGGCCGGCGTGAGTTGGCACATGCGCGGGAGTGCCAGCATGTGCTGGCATCACCCCAGTGCATGCACAGAGGGGTTCTGCTCTACAGCGAACATAGCGAAGGTTGACAGCAGCCGGTGCGAAGAGGAAAGAGTGCCCCCCATGGCACCAGCCCGCCCGCGGATTGGTGGGCCCTAATCGCGGGCCAGGCCACCATGGGGCAACCCCCGGGGCCAGATCCCCCCCCCCCACACCCCCCCACTCCGAGGACTCTGCAGGCCGCCCGTGGATGCAGGACCCGCCGGTAAGGGCCTGTTGTGATTTACGCCGGCAGGACCAGCCGAAAACGAGCAGTCACTCGGCTCATCGCGTGCCGGAGAATTGCCGGGGGTGTCCAGTACCAACATCCCCCGACTGGCGCAATGCGATTCCCGCCCCCGGCGAAAAACAGCGCCGGAGAATTCGGCAGCCGGCGGGGACGGGATTCACGCCACCCTCCCGGCGATTCTCCGACCCGGCGGGGGTCAGAGAATCCCGCGCAATAACTCCTTCGCCAGCCCAGATGGACTCAGACTTGTGGACTCTACCTAGGATCCAAAACACAATCAAAGTCCTCTCGCACATAATTAGCAGGTCTGGGATAGACCCCAGTACCTTCTTAAAAAATGCCGAATCGTCCCAGTTCGTTACAGACACATTAACCAACACCACTGGCGTGCCTGCCAATGACCCAGTAATGAAGTAATGATAACGTACTTTTCACCTTGGTCTGCCAATATATTAATTGTGGAAAAAGCCACTCTCTTATTAATCAATACAGTGATCATCTGCATCCTACAATAAAAATCCGAATGGTAAACTCATGCCACCCATGCCTTCTGCAACCTTGTTTGATCCTTGATTCTCATTTGGGTCTCCTGCAGAGAAATTTTCAAACTTCTTCGGTATGCAGACACCTGGGACCTTTTTCGTGGGCCGCTTAGGTCAGGTCAACAACCGGATTGGGGGCTTCTGACCACTCCCCCGCAAACCACCTCTCCCCGACCCAGGATCACCCACATCCACCCATATCCACCCTCTGAGGCAATTCAGCAGTGCCCCAACCAAGTCCTTCATTGAGCCAGTTCAAAAACAAAGGACTGTCACTGTCAGCAGTGCACACCTCCCTCCCTTCCTCCCCTGTCGCAGGCCCACCCCACCCTGAAAACTAAACAAACAACCGCCAGATAAATAAAAGACCCCCCTCCCTGCCCCCAAACCCAAACCGAATAAAAACAAAAAGCCTAGGGCAGCACGGTGGCACAGTGGATTAGCCCTGCTGCCTCACGGTGCCGAGGTCCCAGGTTCGATCCCGGCCCTGGTCACTGTCCGTGTGGAGTTTGCACATTCTCCCCGTGTTTGCGTGGGTTTTGCCCCCACAACCCAAAGATGTGAAGGCCAGGTGGATTGGCCATGCTAAATTGCCCCTTGATTGGAAAAAAATTAATTGGGTACTCTAAATTTATTTTTTTAAATGCCTGAGCTTATTACCTTAAAAAACCCACAAAACAACCACCCCCCTTTCTGCTTTGGTTAACTAGCTATATCGTTCACCGGGCACAGGGTGAAAATCAAAGTCAACTAAACAGTATGTTAACAATTAGGCCCTCTGCCCTAACCAAACTTTAATACAGAATAATAGAGGAAAATCAACACCCAAGCCCCCTCCGCCCCCCCAAAAAACCTAATCAGTACAATATACTAACCCCAGCTTCACCCAGAAAAACACCCATCAACAAGCCCAGCACATCGCCAAGCCCTCCCCAACATTTCAAAAATACAGATGAACATGACAAAGAACAACCAACAAGGCCCATAACCCTGAAGCACTATAGTACACCTCCAGTTATTTACATCTTCCAGTGCCTCGAAATAATAGTCTCTGTCCTTGAAAGTCTCCTGAAGGCGAGTCAGGTACACCACACTGAACCTCATGTTGCTTTTATACACCGTGGCCTTGGCCTTCCTAAATACTGCACGCTTTCTCACCAACTCTGCCTCAACATCCTGTATGTTCTAATGGCATGGCCCTCCCAGCCACAGTCTCGATGAGCCTTCTGCCACCTCAGGACCCCCTCCTTATCCAGTTATTGATAAAACCTGTCTATGATCGCCCGTTATGGCTCCCCAGATCTGGGCTTCTGCCTCAGCGATCTATGGTCCCAGTCCAACTCAGGAGGGGTCGTAAAGACCCCCTCCCTCACCAACTTTCTGAACATCTTGGAGATATAGTCCATGGAGCATGAGCCCTCCAAGCCCTCCAGCAGCCCAACCACTCATAGGTTTTGCCGCCTGGAGCGGTCCTTCAAGTCGCCAACCTTGGCCTTTAGCACTCTTTGCTCCTCAGCTAGCAACAACATCTCTGCCCCCAGGAAGACAATCTGATAACTATGGTCAGAGAGTGCCACCTCCACCTTCTGTATCATCGCCCTCCCGTACCGCGGTCTGCTGATTCATCTTATCCATGGCAGCCCAAATTGGGGCTAAAGACTCCTCCATTGCCTTCTCCAGATCCTAAGCGAACGCCTGCCACTACTTCTTAAATTCGCCGGTCAATAAGCTAACCAACATCTCAGTCGACCACTGAGGGGCTAACGACACAGCAGATGTCTCCGTTATTCCCCCCCCCCCCCCCCCCCCCCCCCCCCCCCCGCTGAGGCTCGAGGAACTTCAGAGTCTGACGATGATTCTTTGCCCGGCTTGATACAATTATATTTCTTTCTAATATTACATTTACCGGACATTATTCGTACGAAGGCATCTTATTAGATCACACTATACCAGCTTCTTCCAAAGAATCGCCCATAAACCGGACAAAATGGACCAAAAACCAAGTACCATGGCAGAAGCCACCGCATATGCGACTGCTTATCACATAGCCACCACTGGATGTCTCCCTGCTAGCAAAAATAGAACACTTTGTAACAACTAAACAGGTTTAAATGTGAAAGAGCATGGAAGGCTTCCCCAGTCACGGGGCAAAATTCTCCGGTGACCGTCGCGATGCCCGGGACCCGGCGCCAAAAACAGCGCTGATGACTCGGGCGTCGGGCCCCGCGAAACATCGCATATTCTCCGGGCCTGAATAGGCCAGCAGCGGTGTTACGCCATTCACGTCGGCGTCACCCGCTGACCTCGGGCGACGTAATCAATGCCTCCCGGCGTGAATACACAAAAGATGCCCCCCCCCAACCCACCGGCACCCGCACTCTGTGATCTCTCCCCCCCCCCCCCAACCCACCGGCACCCGCACTCTGTGATCTCTCCCCACCCCCCAACCCATCGGCACCCGCACTCTGTGATCTCTCTCTCCCTCTCCCCCCAACCCACCGGCACTCGCACTCTGATTTCTCTCTCTCCCCCCCCCCCTCCCCGCCCCCCGGCCTGTCACCCACCTCCACGATGAACGGCGTCAACCATCAGCATTGGTTGACGCCGTTAAACACCTGTTTTGATTAATGCCGCCGTGACCCGTGGCCACGCCGGCGGGACTTCGGCCCACCCGGGCCGGAGAATAACGGCAGCACAGAAACCCGTAGCCTCCCGCCGGCCCCCGCCATTCTCCGAGGCAGGAGGCGGGATTGGTGGCACGCCGACTTTTTGCTGGTGGGAGAATTCTGGACATGGCGTGGGCGGGATTTCCGGCGGCCCTGGGCGATTCTCCGACCTGCTCGGGGTAGGAGAATTTCGCGCACTGTTTTTTTTAAACTTCATAACTAAAACCAAAGTTATGGATGATATATAAACCAGACTTTCAACAACCAGTGAGGGCGTAAACCTGATTACAATTTATTTAAATGCTCATTAAATATTCAAAACTGGCTTAACTCTGCATCTTCTGGGAACATCACATGTTCTCACCCGCCGGTGTGATGTAATGACAGCGGAAACCACTACTGGTCTCCAAAGGTGGAGACTTGGAGGCCAATGTAGCCCCCAGATGGTCAAGGACATCGCACTGCCCCATGGCACCCTGGCCAGTGCCAGTTTGACACTGTCCGGCGCTGAGGTCCCAGGTGCGACCCGGCTCTGGGTCACTGTCCAGGTGGAGTTTGCACATTCTCCCCCGTGTTTGCGTGGGTTTCACCCCAGCAACCCAAAGATGTGCAGGTTAGGTGGAGTGGCCATGCTAAATTACCCCTTAATTGGGAAAAATGAATTTGGTACTTTAAATTTATTTTAAAAAAATTTGCGACTTTCAGGGGGCAGGGCCTTCAGCGGACGGGGCCTGTAGGAGACTCCATAGCGGGGTTCGCTTAATGTTGTGCAGGGGCGGGGTGATGGGAGGAGCTGGTGGGGGTCCTGATGCTGGTGAAATGGTGGGAATGTCTTTAATGTTGATGTAATAGTGGGGCGTCCTTTAAAAGATGAAGGACCAAATTATTTGGAGCCAAGCTTGCGGGTGTTTTTAAGCCCCACCCCTCACAATGACGGTGCAAAACACACACCTCGCACTTTAACATGAAAAAGTGTGGGAGTATCTGGTGGGAAAATCTTCCTGGTTCTCTGTGGAGAAACACGTCGGTGTTCAGTCTGAACCTAACACGTTACCATTTTTTGCCAAATTCCGCCCATGAAATTGCCCAAGGGCTAGAAATAGTTTGCCAGTCTGGTCAGGACATTAAAATTGCCTTTTGGATCATGCCTTTCCGAAGACATTAAAAATGTCTCCCTGTGGATTTAACAGCTACTATTGTCTTAACAGAAACTGTTACACAGTGAACGCAGAGTGCATAGACCGCATGGCAGTAGAATGGAATTCCACAGAAAAGGGTGCAAAAAAAATGTTTGTCACAAGGAGATGCAAACGGCCAAGATTCAAACCACAATGTGGTTGTCAATGCTAATGTCATCAGAAACCATCTGTGTGGAAAATGGGAACAGCGATACTATGGTCTGATACCTGACAGAAATCAGCATGTGATAGGAAACACATATTAGCACACCTAGCGAGCACTTATGCAGCAATTCCTTAAAGCAGAGCATCACATGCAAAATATTTAATTGGCCCAAATTTCACACTTCCCTTGACGGTGTTGGGCAAGCGTGAAATGGACGAATGGTTCTTCAGGGATTTTACAGGTGGGCAAAGTCTTGGATTAGCCACCTACCCTTGCCCAAACGTAAATCTTTGAGTGGTCAATTAGTGACCACTTCAGGGTTGTTTCCCACCCAACCTCAATTTTCAGGCTGGCGAAAGGATTTCTCGAGTGTGGGGAAGCCCAAAAATAATCGGGTTTAGGTCACGGGGGCAGGGGTGGAGGGGGTGGGCCTCCATCAGAAGCCACCTTCTAACTTTGGACGCCACCCCTCTTAAAGTCTGGTGGCTACCGTTCCTCCCTCCTCCGGTCCCTCTTCCTACACTATCTGCCCTCCCTGGTGTGTCCTACCCTCCCGCCCCGAGACCCTGAAAACTCACCTATCCATGCACTCTTAGGACTTAGACTCCATGGACACCATGAAGTTTCACTTCACCATACAGGAGATTTGGCCCAGTTTCCTCCACTATGGTCCCTGGTGTCTACCGGGCGCCCTCCCCAAAATTCCGGATGTGGACTGTGTCCCCTGGTTTAAATCCTCTGTCATACTTCTGGTGGTCATGATGCCTCTTCTGGAGGCCTTGCTTCTTTTCCACCTTCCCGCCAAGGTTTGGAAATGTCAAACTTAGATGGGTCCAGAGACATTGGCCCATCAGTAGCTCTGCTGGTGCTACCCCAGTCATAGCGTGTGCCGATAATTGAATAAAAATGTGCCAGTTTTGTTTTGACTGACTCCATAGTTAGTTTTTTCATACCCCTCTTAAAGGTTTGCACCGTCCGCTCAGCCCGATCATTTGAGGAAGGATGATATGGGGGTGCTTAAATGTATTTCATTCCATTAGTTTGCATAAACCCCTGAAATGTTTCACTCTTTCACCCTGATCAGTGACAAGCAACTCTGGAATACTGTGGATGAAGAAAGATTGGCGTAGCTTCTCTATTGTCTTTATGATGTGGCGGAAGGCATGCAATGTGTTATAACCTGCCTGTTTGCCATTGGCTGGGGACTAATGACAATCCCACAATCCAATGGGAGTATGAGCTTCCCCAATGGGGGTGGGGGGCGGAGAAATCATTAGCATACTCCCTGGATAAATAGAGCTGGCCAGTTTGGAACCAGCAGAGAGAGAGGAGTGAGCAGCAACGGAAGTTGTTGCTGCTGTTGTATATATATGTTATTGTAAAGAAATGTTATTTCTTTGTATCCTGAAAACTCGTGCTGGATTCTTCGTGGCACCCACAAAACTGGCGATGAGGGTTAAAGTGAATAGCTGTCTACACTGCTGAAGCCACCTCCCTGGATTTTTGTTGGATACAGGTTGGAAGTTGTTTTCTATCAAACCATGCCTCTGGATGGACGTTTGGATGTTTTTGATGCTGCGCTGGAAAGCTGGAACCAGTACGCACAACGGATGGTTTACTATTTCTGGGGAAACAACATCACCGAAAACGAGCGGCAGTTGGTCATATTGCTCACCGCCTGCAGCCCGCATACGTTTGGGGTGATTAGGAGCCTTATGTACCCAGCTGCGCCAGACACCAAAACATTTGATGAACTTGTGAACTTAGTGGGGCAGCATTTTAACCCAACCCCATCCACGATAGTCCAACGTTACCGGTTTAATACCGCTGAGAGGACCCCAGGAGAATCCCTTGCCGACTTTCTATCCAGGCTACGCAGGATTGCGGAGTACTGTGACTATGGTGAGACCTTGTCAGAAATGTTACACGACCGTTTGGTTTGCGGTATTAACAATGCGGCCACCCAGAGAAAGTTGTTAGCCGAGCCAACATTGACTTTTCAACAGGTAATTCAAATAGTATTGTTCTGAGAGAGCGCAGAACGAGGAGTGCAGAAGGTACAGGAAATGGAGGTGCATGCCTTGGGGCGCAACCCCTTCCGTCCGAAAGCGCCCCCCTGCACCCCTGCTGTACCTTGGGTGAGGCGACGTCTGGATCGACGCCAGTGGCCGTCGGACATTCCTCTCCAAAGGGAGCCTTCTCCAGAACCAATGGATGAGGAGCCATGTCCATGTCAGACTTTCTGGCGCCGACCCCATCGCGCACGCCGGTCCTGGGGGCGACAGAGTCGCAGTCGTTCTGACCGAAACTGGGGCCAGCCCAGGAGCCGTACCTTTCATTTGGATGAACCTGCGCGACTGCTCCCGAGGACGTGGAGACGGAGGATGACTACCTGCAGCTGCATTGTGTGGCAGTTCCCTGTGTGGCCCCCATTAAGGTGACAGTACGGATCAATGGTCACCCACTTGAGATGAAGTTGGACACTGGTGCAGCGGTCTCCGTGATCGCCCAGAGGACATTCGACCGCATCAAGCAGGGTATACAGACCCTTACATTAACCGACACATCGGCTAGGTTGGCCACCTACACGGCGAAACCATTGGACATTGCAGGAACTACGATGACCCCTGTTGTTTATGGACGCCAGGAGGGGCGTTTCCCACTTAGCGTGGTGTGCGGCCATGGGCCCAGACTGTTGGGTCGGGACTCGTTGTGCCATTTGCAGCTGCAGTGGCAGCACATCCTCCAAACAGTTTCTGGAGGGTTGACTGAGGTGCTAGGACGATACCCAGATGTATTCCAGCCTGGTTTGGGGGATATAAAAGAGGCTGTAGCCCATATCCAAGTCGAACCAGGAGCCACGCCGCGCTATTTCCGGGTACGCCCGGTGCCTTACGCCTTGCTCGAGAAGGTAGAAGGGGAGCTCACTCATTTGGAGACTTTGGGTATCATCAGGCCCGTTCGTTTTGCTGACTGGGCAGCACCAATTGTACCTGTAATGAAGTCAGATGCCACAGTTCGCTTGTGCGGCGACTATAAACTTACAGTGAATACGGCTTCCCGACTCGACCGATACCCAATGCCTCGCATAGAGGATCTCTACGCGAAGCTTGCAGGTGGAGTCTGGTTCACAAAATTAGATATGAGTCACGCCTACCTACAGTTGGAGCTGGACCCTGCCTCCCGGCCATATGTAACGATTAATACACACCGGGGCCTGTATGAATATACACGTTTGCCCTTTGGAGTATCCTCTGCTTGCGCTATTTTTCAACGCGTTATGGTGGGCATCTTGAGAGGTTTACCGCGTGTTGCTGTTTACTTAGATGACGTTTTGATCACAGGGACATCGGAGCCGGAACATCTGGAAAATTTGGAGGCTGTCCTTCGACGCTTTTCGGAGGCTGGAGTCCGTTTACGTCGCACAAAGTGTGTTTTTCAGGGGAAGGAAGTAGTCTACCTGGGTTATTGGGTGGACCGCGAAGGTTTGCACCCCGTCGCAGAGAAGGTGCGCGCGATTCAACAGGCCCCCGCCCCGACTGACACTTCGCATCTTCGTTCGTTTATCGGCCTCGTAAACAATTCGGGAAAGTTCCTCCCCAGTCTGGCAACTACGCCGGTCCCGTTGCATCTTTTGCTAAAGAAGAATCACACCTGGGTTTGGGGTCAGCCGCCAGAAACCACTTTCCGGCGGGTAAAACAACAATTGTCATCATCTGAGTTACTAACCCACTATGACCCTGGAAAGCCGTTGCTCATCACATGTGATGCATCCCCTTATGGTATTGGGGCTGTCCTGTCCCACAAGATGGAGAACGGGGCCGAGCGGCTGATAGCTTTCGCCTCCCGTACACTGACTGCAGCGGAAAAAATGTACGCGCAGATCGAGAAGGAGGGCCTGGCAGTGGTCTTTGCGGTGAAACGTTTCCACCAGTACATATATGGCCGCTACTTCACTATTGTGACTGATCATAAGCCTCTGCTGGGACTTTTCAGAGAGGATAAGCCAATACCGCCCATTGCTTCCGCACGGATCCAGCGCTGGGCTTTGTTGCTCGTTGCATGTGAGTATTCTCTGGAGCACAAACCAGGAACCCAGATAGGGAATGCCGATGCACTGAGCTGATTGCCTTTATCGACCGGCCCCATGTCGACCCCCACGACCGGTGAGGTGGTTGCAACCCTAAATTTTATGGACACCTTGCCTGTCACAGCATCACAGATCCGTGAGGGGACCCAGACGGAGCCAGTCCTGTCAAAGGTTCGGCACATAGTCCTGTATGGAGGGCAGCATAGACAGCTTCCAGGCGAGTTGCGGGCATTTTTCTCCAAGCTGTCCGAATTCAGCGTGGAAGACGGCATCCTTTTTTGGGGGACGCGTGTGATTGTCCCGGAAAAAGGACAGGAGCTGATACTGAGAGACTTACACAATGGGCATCCAGGTGTGACCAAAATGAAAATGTTGGCCCGGAGTTATGTCTGGTGGCCAGGCCTCGACACCGACATTGAGAAGGTGGCCCAAAACTGCTCCATTTGCCAGGAGCATCGGAACCTTCCGCCAGCCGCACCCCTACATCACTGGGAATGGCCAGGGCGGCCTTGGGCGCGCTTGCATGCGGATTTCACCGGCTCTTTTCAAGGATCCATGTTCCTGCTATTAATTGATGCCCAGTCTAAATGGCTAGAGGTGCATAAGATGGGAGGCACAAAATCCTGCGCAACAATCGAGAAGATGTGTTTATCTTTTAGTATGCATGGCCTCCCCGAGGTGCTGGTCACGGAGAACGGCACTCCGTTCACAAGTGAGGAGTTTGCGAGGTTCATGAAGATTAATGGCATATGCCATATCCGCACTGCCCCTTATCACCCGGCTTTAAATGGGTTGGCAGGACGCGCAGTGCAGACATTCAAACTAGGTCCAAAAAGCAGTCTTCCGGGTCGCTGGACATGAGACTGGCTCATTTTTTATTTTCATATCGGACCATCCCCCCATGCAGTGACTGGGGTAGCTCCCGCAGAACTCCTAATGGGCTGGAGACTTCGCCTTAGCATGGTTTTCCCGGACATTGGCGCAAACGTACGCCGCACATAAGAACGTCAGGGACATGGTTTTTCTCGGCATCAGCCGATTCAGCAGTTTACGCCCGGTGACCCAGTGTTAGTTCAGAATTTTGATGGTGGTGCCCAGTGGGTCCCTGGCCTAATCTTTCGCCAAACGGGGCCTATCTCTTACCAGGTGCGAGCCCAGGGTCGTCTCCAGCGCAAACATGTAGACCATGTTCGGTCCAGAAGACTATCACTTCCAAAGATTCCCCACCCCAGGAGTTCATTTCTACAGCCACAGAGACCAGACACAATGGAACGTATTCCTCACAATCTTCCTCTGGTGCCTCACTCAAAGCCTGCGCAGGTCGTGACAGAACCGTATGGAGATAAAGACGCCGAGATGACGGAGGGAGCAGACTCTGACTCCGAGATGGAGACACAAGGCACCTCAGAGGGGGAATCCTCAGGCCCATGGGTCGTGGATGGACAACCGTTGCACCATTCAGCACGGAAGCGCCGGTCTCCATCTCGTTGCACGCCACTCGATCCAGCGCCTCGTGCAAATGGGGTCCGGCCTGCGGCAAAACGAGTCCGACGCCCTCCTTCACCAGGGTCTTCGGTAGATTCCTTGGACTTTGGGGGGGGGGGGAGGGATGTTATAACCTGCCTGCTTACCATTGGCTGGGAACTAATGACAAACCCACAATCCTTTGGGAGTATGAGCTTCCCCAATGAGGTGGGGCAGATAAATCATTAGCATACTCCCTGCATAAATAGGGCTGGCCAGTTTGGAACCAGCAGAGAGAGAGGAGTGAGCAGCAAGGGAAGTTGCTGCTGCTGTTGTATATATATGTTGTTGTAAATAAATGTTATTTCTTTGTATCCTGAAAACTCCTGCTGGATTCTTCGTGGCCCTCACAAAACGGAGTACGTCTATCCACTTTGAGTGGGCATTGATCAGGAATAGATACATTGACCCTAGGAAGGGTCTGGCGAAGTTGGCGTGTAAATGCACCCAAGGGCGCCCGGCCACTCCCAAGGGTGAATTTAAATGGCCATTTATTTTAAGCCAAAAGAAAATGCCTCAACACAGAATGCAGCACCAAGGTCCAAACCGGTACTACCGATCATGCCGGTCTCAATCCAGCCAGCTTTTATGAGGTGATGTCTATAAGCCCCAGCTGATGGGCCTTCGCTCATTAGCGGATGGGAGGGGGGCTCATCGAAGCGATCAATCGGGCCATCTCCGGGGTCTCGTGAGGTCATTACAGGAAGAATGTTAATAATAATAATTGCTTATTGCCACAATTAGGCTTCAATGAAGTTACTGTGAAAAGCCCCTAGTCGCCACATTCCAGCGCCTGTACGGGGAGGCCGGTACGGGAATTGAACCCGCGCTGCTGGCCTTGTTCTGCATTACAAGTCAGCTGTTTAGCCCATGGTGCTAAACCATCCCCTATTATTATCTATTAGAAACTATTTGAACCTATGATTAAAGACATTATAGCAGTGCACTTCGCAAATTCAAGATAATCAAGCAGAGTCAACATGGTTTTGAGAGTGGGAAATCATGTTTAACCAATTAATTGGAATTCTTTGACGAAGTTACATGTGCTGTGAATAAGGGGGAACCAGTGGATGTACTGTACATAGGTTTCCAGAAGGCATTTGATAAGGTGCCACATCAACGGTTATCACAGAAATTAAAAGTTCATGGTGTAGGGGGTAACATGTTGGCATGGATGGAAGACTGGATAGCTAACGGGAAACAGAGCATGGGCATAAATGGGTCATTTTCTGGCTGGCAAGATGCATTGAATGGTCTCTCACAGGAATCAGTGCTGGAGCATCAACTTTTTACAATTTATTGAAATAACTTGGATGAAGTGACCCAAAATCTGAGGTTGCTAAATTTGCTGATGACCCAAAAGTCAGTAGGAAAATAAATTGTGAAGAGGACATAATGAGGCTGCAAAGGGATATAAATCGGTTAAGTGAGAAAAGAGTATAATGTGGCAAGATGTGAAATTGTCCATTTTGTCAGGAAAAATAAGCATATAATAATAATAATAATAATAATCAATAATAATCACTTATTGTCACAAGTAGGCTTCAATGAAGTTACTATGAAAAGCCCCTAGTCACCACATTCTGGCGCCTGTTCGGGGAGGCTGGTACGGGATTATTTAAATGGTGAGAGATTGCAGACCTCTGAGATACAGAGGGATCTGGGTGTCCGAGTGCACGAACGGCAAAAGCCTACTGTGTAAATATTGTGTTGAATATCACATTAACCACATCCTCAGATTAAAATAAAGGCGGTTGAAAGAATCAGAAATTAAGACAGATACACAATGGGTGGGATTCTTTGTCCCACCGCACCCGTTTTCTGGTATTGCATGTCCCCACTGGCAGCAGGATTCTCCGGCCTGGCAGCCGACCAATGGGGCTTCCCATCGTCAGCACCCGCACGCTGCCAGGAAATCTGTGGGCATGAGTGTGCTATCGGCAAAACAGAGGATCCTGCCAACGGAGAATCCAGCTGAATGTGTTTAAGCCAAGTGGAATAAAATCATTATAGCAGATACGTCTTTTTAGAAGCTATTCGACACCAGAAAAAAAATTACCTCACCCTTGGTCTAATTGAAATGCCTTGAACAAAGGATCTACGAATGGATCATTGCTGTGACAGAAGATAAATCCCTTTTAATTACTCAATTGAAACTGTGACTAAAAACCTTAATGAGAGAGGATTTACACCAAATAACGAATAGAACTCATTAGGTAACTCTCTGTCCTTGGCACCAAGGAGATAAAACCAGAGACACTTGTAATAGTAACTTTCTGCCGAACTATACATTTAAAAACTCTTCATACCTAAGAGATAACAGAATGAAGTCACTCTCCAAATGACGTACTGACCAACATATGTGAAAACATTTGACACTCAAACCAATATTAAAAGGAACATTTAAGGAACTTTTAAAGACAAACAGATTTCGTGAAGCTGCAAAAACCTAGCTATCAAGAGATAAGATCATCAAACTATTAGTGAAATAGGAAGAAAAAATGTATAAACAAGACAGACTTGACAAGGCACTCTCACTTACTCATCTCCTGCCAGAGTGCAGTCAATGTTCTATTCAACTGTCTGTTTTTGGCAGACAAGACCTGCCCAACTGTTGAGTATGAACTTATTACTCTGTTAAGAAATGTATTCATACTTATAAAATAGAAGCAGGAGGAGGCCATTTGGCCTTACGAGCCTGCTCCACCATTCATTATGATTATGGCTGATCATAAAGTTCATTACCCCTTCCCTCCGTATCCCTTGATCCCTTTAGTATATCTAATTCCTGCTTAAAATTACACAATGTTTTGTACTCAACTACTTTTTGTGGTAATGAATTCAACAGATTCATCATTCTCTGGGTGAAGATTTACCCCTTATCAGTCTTAAAAGATTTACCCCTTATCCTCAATCTATGACCTCTACTTTTGGACTCTCCCACTATTGGGAACATTCTTTCTGAATCTACACAGTCTATTCCTGTTAAAATTTTCTCTTCTAAACTCCAATGAATATAATCCTAACTGACTTAGTCTCTCCTCACATGACACTCCCGCCATCCCGGGAATCAGCCTGGTAAACCTTCACTGCACTCCCTATTAGGTAGATGCTTTATAGATACTTTTGGATTTCCATATTTAAATATATATAAAATATATTTGGCGTCGGTTGTCGCGGCATCGGCCGGGAGCCATTGACAGCGGCCCCCGCATCAATTCTCCAGGTTCGACGGGCCGAGTGTCCGCCAAGTTCCGCTGAGTCCCACCGGTGTCATCCACGTCAACGGACCTCCATGCCCAGTCCTTCTCCCCTTCCTCAGGGGCTAGAACGGCGCCTGAGTGCTGTGTGCTGCTCCGGTGCCGAAAGCCGTCTCTACACGGGCGCCGGGGGTCCTACCCGGCGGCACCTCAGTGTTCTGGCTGTGGGGGCCGTCCTGGTTGGGGGGAGGGGTGGGGAGGCGACTCCAGGGGGGAGCCTCCACGGTGGCCAGGCCTGCGATCGGGGGCTACCAGTCGGCCGGCGCGCTCATTCCGTAGGGGGTCCTATGTTCCTCTGCGCCAGGTCCCTGTAGAGCTCCGGCATGCTGCCCGGGGTCTGCCGCAGAGATGGCAATGGCGCGCATGCGCGGACCCACGCCGGCCGTGGCGCACATGCACAGACCCGCGGCGCCCGTGTAGAGACGGCTTTCGGCACCGGAGCAGCGCACAGCACTCAGGCGCCGTTCTAGCCCCTGAGGAAGGGGAGAAGGACTGGGCATGAAGGTCCATTGACACCGGCGTCGCTTGTGCCGACGTCAACACTTGGCCGGGATTTTGGAGAATGCCTGTCTTTAACTTTGTATTTTTTACTCTGAAATATTTTACTAAAAACCCACTAAAAAATAAACTGCATTTTTACTTTGAATACGTTTTAGATCCTAGATGCTCAATTCGGATGGCTTGGATGACAAGGACCTACGCTACAGAAATAGATGATTTAAATTTGAGTGAGTTACTCGTAAAATCTTCCACTCGAAGGTAACTGTACCTGTTTAACTGGTTCAGACCTGGAACAGTAATCTCCCCCTAGTTCTGTTCTTTGCAGAGAAAATGGCTCTTCCTCCTCCGGTAGCTTAGTCTATAGACTAGCAAGGTTAATCATTTGGGTCAGGGAAATCCTAAATCGACCACAGTGCAGCAAGTAATTAGGAAAGCTAATACAATGTTACCATTTATTGTGAGGGTAATTGACTCCAAAAGTTTATTTAAGGAAGGATGTAGATGCATTGGAAGCTGTTCAGAGAAGGTTTACCAGACTAACACCTGGAATGGGTGGGTTTTCTTTTGAGAGCAGGTTAGACAGGCTAAGCTTGTATCTGCCAGAGTTTAGAAGAGCAAGAGGCAACTTGTTTGAAGCATAAAAGATCCTGAGTTTGGGGAGTGTGGTGGTATGACTACGAGCGCTGCCATTGGTGCAGAGCACCGGTTTCCCATTGGCTCTGGCTGGTCATGTGCCTCTCGGCTGATTGGCTAAGACTAGTCACGTGACTGCTCACCAATTGGTCGAGAGGCAAGTAGACCCTGCCTCTAAGGCGGGGTATAAGTACCCAGAGGTCCCGGCGGTCGGCCTTTCACTGTAGTTGACCACCGGGCTAACATCTAGCTGATTAAAGCCTAAGTTTGGACCTTCATCGTGTCTCGTGTCCAATTGATGGTACATCAATTTAATCAGCTAGAATTTTGAAATGGTGCTACGCATCAAGCCTGACTGCCTCCGCATCAGCCCGCATGTTTCGAACGCGCCTGCAACCTTTACTTGTGGGAAAATCTAGAATTAGGGGTCACTGTTTAAAAATGAGGGAGTGGATTCTCCATCGACGGTGTTCTCTGCTTGGCTGGCAGCGCAGTCACGTCTGCGTATTTCCTGATGGAATGGGGGCATGTAGAAAACGGGTGCAGCGGGACAGAGAATCCCACCCAAGGGGTTGGTGATTTAAAACAGAGATGAGGTGAATTTGTTTCACTCAGAAGGTCATAAGTCTTTGGAATTCTTGAGGCTTCTGTTGTAAATATGTATGTTTGTATGATATGGGTATATGTTTGCACCCTTACAATCAATTTCCCCCCCTTGGCTGCCTTACCTCTATCCATTAGATGGATTACTAATTAACTTAACAGCAAAAAAGTAAAAACTAATGCAACCAATTACTCATTAATCAGCTTGCTCACTTGTGTTGATGTAATTTGAGACTCTAATTCAATGCATCTTTTGTAGAGTACACATTTTGCTCTACAGTTGGTCACCAGGCTAAACTGACCAAGGTAAAGCTTAAAATCTATGTTAAAAAGCAGGGAGAGATGACAAGAACAGCCAAAGGTTGGAATGATATTCTGGAGCATAACCAAACACGACTAATTCTTTACGTGGTTTTCAACATGATCAATTTACCAGTGCAGCAAGCCCTCACTTACAGTTGTGGTTACTTTCTTGAAAATCGGGGCTTTAAATTAAACCACTCTGAGTGAATCATACGTTGCCATAGGAATCAATGAAAAAGCCAGAGTATGGTTCCTTTGGACATTTCGCAAATGGAAAACAAAATGTGCAAGTTGAGATACTGTGCCATACACGCACAGCACTGCGCAGCTGAGATAATTTGTAAAATAAGATAGGGGCAGCAGGGTAGCATGGTGGTTAGCATAAATGCTTCACAGCTCCAGGGTCCCAGGTTCGATTCCCGGCTGGGTCACTGTGTGTGGAGTCTGCACGTCCTCCCCCTGTGTGCGTGGGTTTCCTCCGGGTGCTCCGGTTTCCTCCCACAGTCCAAAGATGTGCGGGTTAGGTGGATTGGCCATGCTAAATTGCCCGTAGTGTCCTAATAAAAGTAAGGTTAGGGGGGGGGGGGGGTTGTTGGGTTACGGGTATAGGGTGGATACGTGGGTTTGAGTAGGGTGATCATGGCTCGGCACAACATTGAGGGCCGAAGGGCCTGTTCTGTGCTGTACTGTTCTATGTTCTATGTTTTAAGATGCATCGTTCAAGATAAAAGAAATGCTGTAGAATACAGTGCAAAATTAACATATACACTCACCAGACTGTGAGGTTGACCAGCATCAATCTAGTGGCAGAGGTTGGCTGGTGCAGTTATCAGTTGAAGTCCCAGAACTACCTGCATTGAAAGACGTCTGCCACTAGATAGGGACCAGGAGTTCAGCACAGGTGAAGCCAGCGGCGAAGACAGGAGTGGAGCAAACAGGATGACAGGTCCCGGAGCTTAAGGTAAGGACAGAGGGCAGGAGGCAAGGTCCAGGAGGTGAGACAAGGCCTGGAGAAAAACCTAGGAAGGGAGGCTGGAGAGCAAGCGTGGGAAGCAACCCTGGCAAGGGGAGGGGGGGGGGGGGGGGATTGATTGCAAGGGTGCAAACACTGGGGGAATGGTTTTGTGAGCAGGCAAGGCCACAGGAGAGGGAGCCAGTGGCAAACAGCATTGAAGTGAAAATAAAAGCATAACTGTACATACAAAGACGCGAGAAACGTTAAGCGAGTCAATGTGAAGCAAAGACAGCATTATTTGGGTCCAACCAGCATTAAAAGTTAAACAAAATATTGCAGGAAGACCCAGAGCATTCTGGAAAACAAGTTTTCTTCCCCCAACAGAGATAAGGGGCTGAAATATATAAGGTGCTGTATTCGATTTCTCTATTGCCCTGAAGAAAGTTAAAGGGGAGCCCACTGGGGGGCAAAACTAGCTGACCCACAGGCCGTTCACAGGCTGGAGTTAGGATTTATGCTCATCAGTAACAGGAAGTCCCACCTCAGAGGGCTGCTGGTCAGTGAGAAGCCAGCAGCTCTCCTGCAGGATAGGATTATGTGGCATTGGATCGCGATTTGTCTTTCCGTCAGAGGGTCTCGACAGGCGCCTAACTGGCTGACCCCGGCAAGGGGGTTATAGGGGTGATAGTATGAGAGGCCGTCACGGGGAGGGCAAATTGTGGGTAAGGTAAAACCTTGGGGGTTCTACTCCCTGGGGATTCTTTAAGGAGGGACCTCACACAGCCGTGTGGGAGGGAAGGCTGCCAATCTGGCCACTTGGTGTGGGCCTCTCCCGCTGGCTAAATCACGGTGGTAGTGGGATAGGATCCATAAGTGTGAATTGATTGCCCACGTAAGACCTCAAATTGGCCCAATGGCGGGCAGGCTGCCTCACATCAACTTCCCTTGTATGATTCCGTTGACAGCAGCGGTGGGTGGTGAGTCAGTCAGGCCAACCTGCAGGATTTAGCGAGCCTCCCCACTATCTGGCAGGAGAGCACAGAATCCAGGCCAGCCGGAAGTGTGTGGATTTTACTTGCTGCCGTCATGCTCGACACGGAGTTATAAATTTACTATAAATGAGAGTAACCAGACAATTTGCAGAGATAAATTCAACAGCCATGATACATTCAGTTGTTAACAATTACATTTTGAACTGGAAAAAAAGAATTCAAACAAAAAATGAGCTGTGATTGATTGTCTGCAAGGATTAGTTGAAGCTGCTTTGCAACATGCGTCTGTCATTATGATGCAAAACCAATAGGAGTGTGATTATTTATAAAAGTTGGGACACTTTTCAAAGTGATTTTTCTCTTTCACCTTTTTCTCACCCCTTGCAGCCTGAGGATCAGACAGCCAGCTTGCCTCCATACTCTAGAAGCGTTTTCACTCCAAGTAGTTGCTGTGATTTACATGTGCTTGAATTAGGAATAGCACCATTTCATTTGGTTCTGACTTGCCCTGCAGTGGCCTTAATAGAGCTGAGATTGGAAGATCATCGCATCTAAAATGACCATATTCAACCAGCTGAGGCACTGAATGATGGCGTGTATCACAGTGAAAAATATCATCGCTTTCAAATTTTTTGCCCGTTCTCTCCCTATGCAGACAGGCGAACAAAATAACTCATGCCTGGCATTAGCTCTAATAAATATTCACATTCTCCAGCCAAGTGCCATTTATTATCAACATAACTTTTTCTACACAGCTTCTAGCTCCTTTTGACGTCAGATGTAACATTTCAAATCTTGATATTTGTTTCCAATATCTGTCTGCTTGGGCTGGATTATCTTTTGTTTAATGTTGGAAGTTCTTTTACACCAAACAGTTAAAAAAAATCTAACATTTTATCACTGACGTACTCTTTTCTGAATCTTCCTCTGCTTCGTTTAACACAAAACATCATTCGCGATGTATGCAATGGGCCATATCTGTACATATATGTGAATCTCTGTAGCCCATCATTGTGCATTCTATGTATATTATACATGTTGCGTTTTAAAGAGAATGCAAGGACAGACAGACAATACTTTGAAGATGGCAGGCAAAGTGAGGGAGATGCTTTAAAAAATAAATGTTTTTGTGATCCTTGTTTTACCATAGAACCACCAACTGCAGAAGCACAGAAGTTATGCTAAATTGTTATCAGTCGCTGTTTAGGCCTCTGCTGTCGTGTTATGCACAATTCTGGGTGCCTCTCTTTCATCAGGATGTCAAGGCCTCAGAGAGGGTGCAAACTTTGACTAGCACCTTCCAGAGGTACAACACTTCAGTTACTCCGGGAGGCTGAAGAAACTAACTAACCCCCAGATCAGTGATGATTGAGGTGAGATTCAATAGAATTATTCAAAATTATGAGCACAGTAAGAAGTCTTACAACACCAGGTTAAAGTCCAACAGGTTTGTTTCAAACACGAGCTTTCGGAGCACGGCTCCTTCTTCAGGTGAGTGGAAAGGCTTGTTCCAGAAATGTTCCAGAGAGGTAACTCCAGGTTAAAGAGGTGTGAATTGTCCCAAGCCAGTTCAGTCGGTAGGCCTCTGCAAGTCCAGGCTTGTTGGTGGGGGCCGAATGTAATGCGACATGAATCCCAGATCCCGGTTGAGTCCGCATTCATGCGTGCGGAACTTAGCTATAAGTTTTTGCTCAGCAATTTTGCGTTGTCACACCTCTTTAACCTGGAGTTACCTCTCTCTCTGCATCTTTGATGATTTGATTGCCTGCAGGTGCTCGCATTCCGGGGCATCTCTGACTGTGTCTATATAAACATTTCTGGAACAAGCCTTTCCACTCACCTGAAGAAGGAGCCGTGCTCCGAAAGCTCGTGTTTGAAACAAACCTGTTGGACTTTAACCTGGCGTTGTAAGACTTCTTACTGTGCTCACCCCAGTCCAACGCCGGCATCTCCACATCAAAATTATGAGGGGGTTTTGATTGACAGGGATACACTGTTTCCACTGGCAGGAGCATCAGTAACCAGAGGATACAGATTTAAGATCATTGGCAAAAAGAATCCAGAGGGAAAAATTAGAATTTTCATTAACAGCAAACTGGGCAGCACGGTAGCACAGTGGTTAGCACAGTTGCTTCACAGCTCCAGGGTCCCAGGTTGGAGTCACGGCTGGGTCACTATCTGTGCGGAGTCTGCACATTCTCCCCATGTCTGCGTGGGTTTCCTCCGGGTGCTCCAGTTTCCTCCCACAGTCCAAAGATGTGCAGGTTAGGTGGATTGGCCATGATAAATTGCCCTTAGTGTTCAAAAAGGTTAGGTGGGGTTACTGGGTTATGGGGATAGGTTCGAAGTATGGAATTAAATGGGGTGCTCTTTCCAAGGGCCAGTGCAGTGTACATTCTATGATTCTATGAACTGCTGTGATCTGCCTGAACATGCAGTTGAAGCAGGTTCCATGGTAAATTTCAAATTTCTTTTTTTTAAATTTTGGAATTAAAAGGTTGTTGACGGGACCCTGCAAAAGGCACAGGCAGGTCTCTTATCTGAGATAAAGACATTAATAAAATGTCCCTATCATTCCTGGAGTTGAGGAAGGTATGTTTTGGTTTCGCGCCCGAACCTGGCGCAAAAATCTCACCCTATATTTTCGTTGGCTGTATGAGTAACCTCTACACGTGAAGGTGCCCACCATTTTGACCATGCTCTCATGACTTTGTCCTCTTCTCCCCCATTCTCCAGTTCATCCGCTTTCCCTTTTTCCTGGTATAAGCGGTGGCAGAAAGCGCAGTCAGTAAGCTTTGCGCAAGTCGAGGAGACACAGCCGGAGTGAGGCACATCCAGAGTGGGAAGGTGGAACTTGGTAATTTGGTGCAGTGAGGTAATTCGGTGCAGAGTGGGAGAAGGTGCTTTTTCTCTACAGCTTTGTTCTCTCTCTTTCTTCTGGCCTGTAACTTTTAATCTGCAGGGAGAGTACCAGAGAGCATCTGAGACCCTGGGTGAGTTCTCCCAGTGAGCCAGAGAAGACACAGCCAGAGTGAGGCACAACTAAGAGTGAGTTTGGGAATTTGAAGCTAGGTGGGAATTCGAAGCTGCGTGGGGAGGAGGTGCTTATAACCCTGGTAAGTGACTGGTAAGTAGTTTTTCTTTTCATTGTCTAATTTATTTATTTTTTCTTTCGTTTTTTGAACTTGTAGATTCCAGACCCGTGTCATGCTCCTCGTGTGCGATGTGGGAGCTCAGGGACATGTCCATTGTCCCTGTCTCTTTCACGTGCAAGAAGTGTGTTCAGTTGCAGCTCCTGTTAGACCGCTTGACGGCTATGGAGCTGCGGATGGACTCACTTTGGAGCATCCGCGATGCTGAGGAGGTTGTGGATAGCACGTTTAGCAAGTTGGTCACACCGCAGGTGAAAGTTACTGAGGGAGATAGAAAATGGGTGACCAAAAGACAGAGCAAGAGTAGGAAGGCAGTGCAGGTATCCCCTGTGGTCATCTCCCTGCAAAACAGATATACCGCTTTGGATACTGTTGAGGGAGATGGCTCACCAGGGGAAGGCAGCAGCAGCCAGGTTCATGGCACCGTGGCTGGCTCTGCTGCGCAGCAGGGCAGGAAGGAAAATGGCAGGGCTATAGTGATAGGGGACTCAATCGTAAGGGGAATAGACAGGCAGTTCTGTGGACGCATTCAAGACTCCAGGATGGTATGTTGCTTCCCTGGTGCAAGGGTCAAGGATGTCTCGGAGAAGTTGCAGGACATTCTGGGGGAGGGTGAACAGCCAGCTGTCGTGGTGCACATAGGCACCAACGATATAGGTAAAAAACGGGATGAGGTCCTACAAGCTGAATTCAGGGGGTTAGGAATTAAACTAAAAAGTAGGACCTCAAAGGTAGTAATCACAGGATTGCTACCAGTGCCACGAGCTAGTCAGAGTAGGAATGTCAGGATAGATAGGATGAATGCGTGGCTCGGGAGATGGTGCAAGAGGGAGGGATTCAAATTTTTGGGGCATTGGGACAGGTTCTGGGGGAGGTGGGACCAGTACAAAATGGACGGTCTGCACCTGGGCAGGACTGGAACCGATGTCCTAGGGGGGTGTTTGCTAGACCTGTTGGGGAGGGTTTAAACTAATGTGGCAGGGGGATGGGAACCGATGCAGGAAGTTGGAAGGTAGTAAAACAGGGACAGGAGCAAAAGGAAGTAAGGGGGAAAGTGCAAGGCAGAGAAGCCATAGTCAAAAATCAAAAAGGGCGACAGTACAAGATACAGTGACTGAGGGGAGCTCAGTGAATAGGCCCAGTAATACTAAAAGGAATAAAACTGGAGAAGTTAATATTCAAAACAGAGGTAAAAAAACCAACATAAGTGTACTTTACCTGAATGCTCATAGTATTCGGAATAAAGTAAATGAGTTAATGGCGCAAATCATTGTGAATGACTGATTTAGTGGCCATTACTGAAACATGGTTAAAGGATGGTCACGACTGGGAGTTAAATATCCGAGGGTATCAAACTATTCAGAAGGACAGAGTGGATGGTAAGGGAGGTGGTGTAGCTCTGTTATTTAAGGATGATATCCGAGCAATACTAAGGGATGACATTGGTGACATGGAGGATAAGGTTGAATCCATTTGGGTGGAAATCAGGAATAGTAAGGTGAAAAAGTCACTGATAGGAGTAGTCTATCGGCCACCAAATAGTAACGTTATGATGGGGCAGGCAATAAACAAAGAAATAACTGATGCATGTAGAAATGGTACAGCAGTTATCATGGGGGGATTTTAATCTACATGTCGATTGGTTTAACCAGGTCGGTCAAGACAACCTTGAGGAGGAGTTTATAGAATGTATCCGCGATAGTTTCCTAGAACAGTATGTAATGGAACCTACGAGGGAACAAACGGTCCTAGATCTTGTCCTGCGTAATGAGACAGGATTAATTCATGATCTCATAGTTAGGGATCCTCTCGGAAGGAGCGATCACAATATGGTGGAATTTAAAATACAGATGGAGGGTGAGAAGGTAAAATCAAATACTAGTGTTTTGTGTTTAAACAAAGGAGATTACCATGGGATGAGAGAAGAACTATCTAAGGTAGACTGGGAGCAAAGACTTTATGGTGGAACAGTTGAGGAACAGTGGAGAACCTTCCAAGCGATTTTTCACAGTGCTCAGCAAAGGTTTATACCAACAAAATGGAAGGACGGTAAAAAGAGGGAAATCGACCGTGGATATGTAAGGAAATAAGGGAGAGTATCAAATTGAAGGAAAAAGCATACAAAGTGGCAAAGATTGGTGGGAGACTAGAGGATTGGGAAATCTTTAGGGGGCAACAGAAAGCTACTAAAAAAGCTATAAAGAAGAGTAAGATAGAGTATGAGAGTAAACTTGCTCAGAATATAAAAACAGACAGTAAATGTTTCTACAAATATATAAAACAAAAAAGAGTGGCTAAGGTAAATATTGGTCCTTTAGAGGATGAGAAGGGAGTTTTAATAATGGGAGATGAGGAAATGGCTGAGGAACTGAACAGGTTTTTTGGGTCGGTCTTCACAGTGGAAGACACAAATAACATGCCAGTGATGATATAAATGAGGCTATGACATGTGAGGACCTTGAGAGGATTGTTATCACTAAGGAGGTAGTGATGGGAAAGCTAATGGGGCTAAAGGTAGACAAGTCTCCTGGCCCTGATGGAATGCATCCCAGAGTGCTAAAAGAGATGGCTAGAGAAATTGCAGATGCACTAGTGATAATTTACCAAAATTCACTAGACTTTGGGATGGTCCCGGTGGATTGGAAATTAGCAAATGTAACACCACTGTTTAAAAAAGGAGGTAGGCAGAGAGCGGGTAATTATAGGCCAGTGAGCTTAACTTTGGTAGTAGGGAAGATGCTGGAATCTATCATCAAGGAAGAAATAGCGAGGCATCTGGATAGAAATTGTCTCATTGGGCAGACGCAGCATGGGTTCATAAAGGGCAGGTCGTGCCTAACTAATTTAGTGGAATTCTTTGAGGACATTACCAGTGCAGTAGATAACGGGGAGCCAATGGATGTGGTATATCTGGATTTCCAGAAAGTCTTTGACAAGGTGCCACACAAAAGGTTGCTGCATAAGATAAAGATGTATGGCATTAAGGGTAAAGTAGTAGCATGGATAGAGGATTGGTTAATTAATAGAAAGCAAAGAGTGGGGATTAATGTGTGTTTCTCTGGTTGGCAATCAGTAGCTGGTGGTGTCCCTCAGGGATCCGTGTTGGGCCCACAATTGTTCACAATTTACATAGATGATTTGAAATTGGGGACCAAGGGCAATGTGTCCAAGTTTGCAGATGACACTAAAATGAGTGGTAAAGCGAAAAGTGCAGAGGATACTGGAAGTCTGCAGAGGGATTTGGATAGGTTAAGTGAATGGGCTAGGGTCTGGCAGATGGAATACAATGTTGACAAATGTGAGGTTATCCATTTTGGTAGGAATAACAGCAAATGGGATTATTATTTAAATGATAAAATATTAAAGCATGCTGCTGTGCAGAGAGACCTGGGTGTGCTAGCACACAAGTCATAGAAAGTTGGTTCACAGGTGCAACAGGTGATTAAGAAGGCAAATGGAATTTTGTCCTTCATTGCTAGAGGGATGGAGTTTAAGACTAGGGAGGTTATGCTGCAATTGTATAAGGTGTCAGTGAGGCCACACCTGGAGTATTGTGTTCAGTTTTGGTCTCCTTACTTGAGAAAGGACACACTGGCACTGGAGAGTGTGCAGAGGAGATTCACTAGGTTAATCCCAGAGCTGAAGGGGTTGGATTATGAGGAGAGGTTGAGTAGACTGGGACTGTACTCGTTGGAATTTAGAAGGATGAGGGGGGATCTTATAGAAACATATAAAATTATGAAGGGAATAGATAGGATAGATGCGGGCAGGTTGTTTCCACTGGCGGGTGAAAGCAGAACTAGGGGACATAGCCTCAAAATAAGGGGAAGTAGATTTAGGACTGAGTTTAGGAGGAACTTCTATGGAATCTATGGAATTCCTTGCCCAGTGAAGCAGTTGAGGCTCCTTCATTAAATGTTTTTAAGGTAAAGATAGATAGTTTTTTGAAGAATAAAGGGATTAAGGGTTATGGTTTTCGGGCTGGAAAGTGGAGCTGAGTCCACAAAAGATCAGCCATGATCTCATTGAATGGTGGAGCAGGCTCGAGGGGCCAGATGGCCTACTCCTGCTCCTAGTTCTTATGTTCTTATGTTCTTTTCCAGCATACAGAACTGTTAATGCTGTACTGTTGCAGTTTTGATGGTGTTGTGGGGTTATTTGTAACAATGGAAAAACTCAAATAAAATATATATATATTTAAAAACAAGCAATTGTAAATGCTTGGAAAGGAAAATTTTATAAGGCTCTGGGGAAAGTGGGGCTGACAGCAGCTTCAGTGAATCACAGACCATTGGGACAACCCAAGTTTAAAAAAAAAATCAGATCAGGCAATGTAACATCAAAATGAATCACAATGTTATTAATAATGCACTCATGTCTCAACATTAAACCTCAACATTAAACAGTTCAAGAAAACTGAATTAAAATACTTAAATACTAGCTGTCTCTGTCATTTTGCTGCTGTTTTGTTTTATATTTCACTTTATTTCGAATGCCCCCTAATTATTTTGTTACTTATTTTGTTGGTTTTTTAAAAAGTGTAAACACATGTACATCCTGCACATCCATCTGGAAAAGATCCGTATTGTAAAATTTGACCTTCAATTAATTTGGAAAGCAGAGGTCTTTTCCAGCTGACGGTGCAGATTATCCAAGAGCATGTTTGGAAGCAGCATGTTTGATTTATTATGAGACAGACATTTTATATTTTATTTCATTCTGTGTAGGGAATGGGACGGAGTGAATCAAATTGTTAAATCCTTTCTTTAATTAAAACAATGGATCATGATTGCATTGCATTCATATCAAATGGTTCTGAAAATTCATGTTTAATAACTCATTACCTATTCTGCGCACTTAGTGTATCAAATAATTCCAGTAGACTTATTAAGATTCGATCTGTCACTGTCGAACCCATGCTACTTTCCCTTTATGACTATTTAAAAAATGTATTGTTATTGAAGTTTTTAATTTTAACAAATAACACAACAAAACCACAGAAAAGGTACAGCTCAGAAAGGAAAGAAGTCTCAACATATATGAACACAGAGGGGAACAGGAGAACAGCAATTCAGCTGGTTCAATACAATCATTAAATTCAACTTGGTATCTCCACAGAACAAGGATAAGGCCATGAAAACATGGCAAAATCACAATATACAAAAGAACCCCAGGTCTAAAAGGACATTATACATATACCACACAATGCAACAGAACCCCAACCTCAGGCAAAGTACAGAATTTGGTGAGTGGGGGGTAGAGGGGTGGGGTGGGGTGTGGGGGATTGGATTAGATTTGTTTAGTCACGTGTACTGAGGTAGAGTGAAAAGTATTTTTCTGCGTGCAGCTCAAACAGAACATTTAGTACATGAAAAGAAAATACATAATAGGGCAACAGAAGATGCGCAATGTAAATACCTAGACACCGGCATCGGTTGAAGCATACAGGAGTGTAGTTTTAATCAGGTCAGTCCATACGAGGGTCATTTAACAGCACCAGATTTGGCCTGGTCCAGCACACTCTGACAAACAGGAGCCAGTATCCCCAAGGCACCCAGCACACACCAAGACCTGTCACCCAGCCGGCTCTGCACCTCACCAGCCACACCCGGGGCAGTGCACCAACCCCACCAATGTGAGAAAAATCACACCAGCCTCAACTGGAGAGACCTTGCTGCCAATGAGAACAAGAACTGTCAAGATACCAATAATTGGGTGTCTTGGGAGGGGGGTGATTTTCTTCCCCTAGAAGAATAAAGAGAACCTCCTCCATAACCCAATGGCCCAAAACAGGGTTATGGCAGCACGCTGTTCACCCAGGTGAAGAGAAGAAAAATCTGCCGAAGGCAGGAATGCCCAAATTAGTCCAGGAATGTTAACCACAAACCAGCACTGTACGTCATTTCAGAGTCAGAAACACGGCCGCCCCGTGGAAGACCCAGCTTTAATGAAAATGACACTCAGGAAGCCACAGCTGGTTTAGCACACTGGGCTAAATCGCTGGCTTTTAAAGCAGGCCAGCAGCACGGTTCAATTCCCGTACCAGCCTCCCCGAACAGGCACCGGAATGTGGTGACTAGGGGCTTTTCACAGTAACTTTATTGAAGCCTACTTGTGACAAGCGATTTTCACTTTTTCACTTTCACTTGGAGGTGGGTATCTAAGCACCCTCCTTCATCAAGTCTACTCCGCGGTTGAAGAAGAGGTCCAATAACTTAGAGGCATAGCATGCAGACTCTCACTTCTACAATTTTGTGTGGAGATGCCAGTATTGGACTGGGGTGAGCACAGTAAGAAGTCTCAGGACCTGAGGAAGGAGTAGTGCTCCGAAAGCTAGTGTTTGAAACAAACATAGAACATAGAACAGTACAGCACAGAACAGGCCCTTCGGCCCTCAATGTTGTGCCGAGCCATGATCACCCTACTCAAACCCACGTATCCACCCTATACCCGTAACCCAACAACCTCCCCCTTAACCTTACTTTTTTTATTAGGACACTACGGGCAATTTAGCATGGCCAATCCACCTAACCCGCACATCTTTGGACTGTGGGAGGAAACCGGAGCACCCGGAGGAAACCCACACACACAGGGGGAGGACGTGCAGACTCCACACAGACAGTGACCCAGCCGGGAAGCGAACCTGGGACCCTGGAGCTGTGAAGCATTTATGCTAACCACCATGCTACCCTGCTGCCCCTATGTTGAACTTTAACGTGGTGTTGTAAGACTTCTTACTGTTCTACAATTTGAACAAGGATTGACCAACCCTGCATGTGCCACCACTCATTCACCCCTATTCTGAAAGCTCTATAAACACTGACTGCAAAGAGGAATCAGAAGGAACCTAGTCCTCTCCAAGTTACTTGGGCCCGGATTCTCGAGGCGTGGGCCCACTCAGCAGCAAAACTGTCACTGGAAGCTGGGCCCTACCCCAGCCACCTCCGATCACCTCAATCAAACAAGGATTCTCTCTGATTTAACTCTGCTCCTCATCGCCAAACTCCAGCCAGGATCATCCAGGACATTGTGCAAGGCACATATCCCCCCAAAAAAGTTAATTATGGAATGTGCATTCGGATAAAATAAAGGATTAAAAGATGTGCAGAGCCAGAACCCGCGAAAACGCTTCCCATATCACGTGGGGCCTCTCCCTTTATGACTTCTGAACTCTGGAGAAGAAAATTAATAATATCTGTTAAAACCTTTCATAGCTAAATTAGTTAATTTGTTGAAGCAAGTCTTTTTTGTATCAAAATGACAAAAGTCAGTCTTCAATTCTCAAGTGGATTCAGTTTCTAAAAATAGAACTCTTGATATTTTTAATCAAGGATTTGCCTGGTTTATTTATTTGAGGATTCCGGGGTGTATCCCATGTGGCCTTCATTATCCAATCTTTTTCCAATGACTTAGATGCAACTAATGTTGACAGCATCTGGTCTACTGTTGCTTTGTGGTTAGCCTGAAGAACAACTCCTGGATTGATTTTGCCTGGTGTTTGATCTGCAATCTCCATTAACTTGGGCTCATTCAAAATGTTGTTGTTTTTATGTTTTCCTGTCCCAAACCCCATTCTTCTATCAACCTCGTACTCACCGACCTAGATTGGCTATTCCGCCAAAGTCTCAAATTTAATACCTTCATCCTTGTGTAACAAATCTCTCCATCGACTCATTCTTCCCAATCTCAACAATCCTTCAACCTGCGCCCACTCCAAATCTTCCAATCTTAAGGGTTCTGCCTCTTATCCATCTCTCCCCTCGGCAGTGCTTTTGGCAGCATAGGCGCTACTCTCTAACATTTCCTCTCAACCTCTTCTGCCTCTCTTGGGCCACCCGACAGCACCGTGGTTAGCACTGCTGATTCACAGTGCCAGTGACCTGGGTTCGATTCCCGGCTGGGGTCACTGTCTGAGCGGAGTCTGCACGTTCTCCCCGTGTTTGCGTGGGTTTCCTCCGGGTGCTCCGGTTTCCTCCCACAGTTCACAGATGTGCAGGTTAGGTGGATAATTTGTTCTTAGTGTCCAAAAAGGTGAGGTGGGGTTACGGGAATAGGGTGGACGCATGAGCTTAATCAGGGTGCGCTTTCCAAGGGCCGGTGTGGACTCATTGGGCCGAATGGCCTCCTTCTGCACTGTACATTCTATAATTCTATGAATTCACTCCCTTCCTTCAAAACCTTACCCCTTTCTCCAAGCTTCAGCTGAACACTCCGGATCGTAGTCAGCACCTCGGTCGTTTTTCTTCAAAACCACGGTGAAACACCTGCACTAAAGACAGACAAATAAGTGGAAGTTAGAACTCTGAACCATTGTTCAGCCCAGTTTCTGTGGGATTTTACCCTCTCCTCAAGCAAATTGTTAGTGGCGGCATCGTTGGTTTTTGCCTCCCGTTTCTATGGCCAGGTTACAGGGAGCTGTTTAGCATTACCAAATCCTGCAGGCTTTCTGGTGGAATAAAAACCCCAAAGAGTGGGAATAACACATGTTTCTGATGCCAAGGCTCCTTATGTTGCAGTGGTAAATGATTACAGCTTGTTCTACCACCGCTACACCAAACACACTGAGTGAAGGCAGAAGGTGGAAAATTGCATGCAGCATCAGTGGAATGAAGCTCGGTGCGTTATTCTGTTTCGACATGGAAAGCAATGTGTAGGGCAGTGCCTTCAGTTTTATTTGTGTCACTCAGGATCACAAAGGCACAAACTCCCTTCTCCAACATTACTTTCATGAGACCAGGCACTGAAACTCTGGCTGAATATCACTGAACCGTGCGACATCATCTTAGAAAGCTGCTTTATCATCTTTGAAAGATTGTTGCAGAGCCAACTAGTTGAAAGGTTTTGTGCGATAGAACCTGGTTATGGTCAAAATCAGCAACAGTATGGACATCTCACAGATGCCCTCAAGGAGGAATTTGCAACTCCTTCAAAATCACCAGGAAATCTGTCGCTTTGAAAAGCAACCAGAGAAGAGCAAAGTATTTTATGTTAAATCAATTGTGCCCGCGAAACAGCAATCCATTTGGGAATGTTGTCTGAGAAGCTGACTGCTTCTGAAGATGTTAACTTGTTTGCTTCTCTCAATGAAAGCGTTATCCACAGAAGTGGCATAATATTGGTTATGTTGGGCTAATGTTTCCGTTTGACTCAGTTTCTGCTGGAATTGTTGTTGTACAAGTGGTGTGCACCCCAGCCGAGAATACACAGGATACCTGGATTGGATTGAATTGGATTTGTTTATTGTCACGTGTAATGAAAATGAAAATGAAAATCGCTTATTGTCAGGAGTAGGCTTCAATGAAGTTACTGTGAAAAGCCCCTCGTCGCCACATTCCGGCGCCTGTCCGGGGAAGCTGGTATGGGAATCGAACCGTGCTGCTGGCCTGCTTGGTCTGTTTTAAAAGCCAGCGATTTAGCCTTGTGAGCTAAACCAGCCCCTACAGTGGTACAGTGAAAAGTATTTTTCTGCAAGCAGCTCAACAGATCATTAAGTACATGGGAAGAAAGGGGAATAAAAGAAAATACATAATTGGGCAGCACTAGGCACACAATGTAACTACATAGCACAGGCATCAGAGGAAGGATACAGGGTGTAGAGTTAATGAGGTCAGTCCATAAGAGGGTCATTTAGGAGTCTGGTGACAGTGGGGAAGAAGCTGTTTTTGAGCCTGGTCGTGCGTGTTCTCAGACTTTTGTATTTCCTGCCCGATGGAGGTTGGAAGAGTGAGTAAGCCGGGTGGGAGGGGTCTTTGATAATGCTGCCCACTTTCCCCAGGCAGCGGGAGGTGTAAATGGAGTCAATGGATGGGAGGCAGGTTTGTGTGATGGACTGGGCAGTGTTCGTGACTCTCTGAAGCTCCTTGCGGTCCTGAGCCGAGACGTTGCCATACCAGGCTATGATGCAGCCCGATAGGATGCTTTCTATGGCGCATCTGTAAAAGTTGGTAAGGGTTAATGTGGACATGCTGAATTTCCTTAGTTTCCTGAGGAAGTATAGGCACTGTTGTGCTTTCTTGGCGGTAGCGTCGACGTGGGTGGACCAGGACAGATTTTTGGAAATGTGCACCTCTAGGAATTTGAAACTGCTAACCATCTCCACCTCGGCCCCGTTCATGCTGACAGGGGTGTGTACAGTATTTTGCTTCCAGAAGTTAATAACCAGCTCTTCAGTTTTGCTGGCATTGAGGGAGAGATTGTTGTCGCTGCACCACTCCACTAGGTTCTTTATCTCCCTCCTGTATTCGGACTCATCATTATTCAAGATCCGGCCCACTATGGTCGTATTGTCAGCAAACTTGTAGATGGAGTTAGAACCAAATTTTGCCACATAGTCGTGCGTGTACAGAGAGTAGAGTAGGGGGCTAAGTACGCAGCCTTGCGGGGCCCAAGTATTGAGGACTATTGTGGAGGAGGTGTTGTTGTTCATTCTTACTGATTGCCGTATGTTTGTCAGAAAATCGAGGATCCAATTGCAGAGTGGGGAGCCAAGTCCTAGGTCTTGGAGCTTTGATATGAGCTTGGCTGGTATTATGATGTTGAAGGCGGAGCTGTAGTTAATAACTAGGAGTCTGATGTAGGAGTCCAAGTTGTCGAGATGCTCTAGGGATGAGTGTAGGGCCAGAGAAATGGCGTCTGCTGTGGACTAGTTGCGACGGTATGCGAATTGCAGTGGATCAAGGCGATCTGGGAGAATGGAGGTGATGCGCTTCATGATCAACCTCTTGAAGCACTTCATTACAACTGGAGTCAGGGCCACCAGGCGATAGTCATCGAGGCATGTTGCCTGGTTCTTCTTTCGCACTGGTATGATGGTGGTCTTCTTGAAGCAGGTGGGGACCTCTGAGTGGAGTAGGGACAGGTTAAAGATGTCCGCGAACACCTCTACCAGCTGGTCCATGCAGGCTCTGAGTGCAGGACCAGGGATCCTGTCCGGGCCCGTCGCCTTCCGAGGGTTCACTTTCAGGAAGGCCGATCTGACTTTGGAAGTTGTGATGGTGGGTATGGGTGAGTTATGGGCTGCTGGGCACTAGACAGCAGATTGTTGGTTACCTGCTAGAACCGAGCATAGAATGCATTAAGTTCATTGGGGAGGGGTGCGCTGCTGCCAGAGGTACAGCTCGGTTTCATTTTGTAGCCCAATATGTTGTTTAGTCCTTGCCACAACCGTCGAGAGACTGTCTGTGACTCTAGCTTGGTTTGATATTCTCTCTTGGCATCTCGGATGGCTTTGCGGAGGTTGTACCTGGATTTCTTGTGTAGGTCAGGGTCGTCTGACTTGAACGCCTCAGATTTGTCCTTCAGTAGGGAGTCAATCTCCCGATTGAGCCATGGGGCGCGATTCTCCCAGCCGGAGAATCGCCGCTGCCACAACCGCACCACGCCGCCCCGATGCCGGCGCGCGATTCTCCAAGATCGGAGAATCGGCGCCATTTGCGCCGGTGCGTTTGGCGTGCGCTGGTTGCAGACCACTATCCGTGGCCGGGCTGCCGATTCTCCTGCCCAGATGGGCCGAGCGGCCACACAGAAACGGCAGAGTCCCGCTGGCGCCATTCACCCCTTGTCGCTGCCGGCGGGAACTCTGCGCACAGGGTTGGGGGTGGCCTGTGGGGAAGGGAAAACTGCTCCTTCACTGGGGGCAGTGGGGGCCTTCGATTGGGTCTGGCCTGCGATCGGGGCCCACCAATCCCACTTTGTTGCGCGGCCAGTCCCTGAAACCCCACGCCATGTTGAGTCGGGGCCGGCGCACTGAAGAAGTCCCCCGCGCATTCTCGGGTTGGCGCGGCGCCCATTTGGTGCCGGGAAGGGAGGCTGGAGCGGTGTGAATTGCTCCAGCGCTATGCTGGCCCCCACATCGGTGGTCCCCGCGTCCGTTTTGTGCGATCGTGAAACGCAACGGGGTTCACGACAGCGCAAACACTCTGTCTCCATTTCAGCGAATCGCACCCATGGTTTCCGGTTGGGGAACATACGTATTGCTTTCTTTGGCACGCAGTCGTCCACGCATTTGCCGATGAAGTCTGCGACGGTGGTGGCATATTCAATTAAGTTGGTCGCTTAGTGCTTAAATATAGACCAGTCCACTGTCTCTAAGCAGTCACGTAAGAGCTCTCTGTTTCCTCGGACCAGCACTGCTTGACCTTCTTAGCTGGATTCTCCCGCTTGCGTTTCTGCTTGTATGCCGGGAGAAGGAGCACCGTCTTGTTGTCTGATTTCCCAAAGTGCGGTCGAGGGATGGAACAGTAGGCATCCTTGATTTTTGAGTAGCAGTGCTCAAGAGTGTTGTCGCCCCTCGTGATTCAGGAGATGTGCTGGTGGAGTTTTGGCAGTACACTCTTGAGATTGGCTTGTTGAAGTCTCCGGCCACGGTGAACAAGGCCTCCGGATGTTCTGTTTCGTAGTTGTTTATAACCGTGTACAGTTCGACCGCTGTGATAATGGCTGAAGTGAACTCTCGTGGAAGATCGTATGAGCGGCACTTCACGGTGAGGTATTCCAGGTCCGGGGAACAGTAGGTCGCCAGGGTCGCCACATCCAAGTACCAGGAGGAGTTGATGAGGAGGTAAACCCCTCCACCCTTCGCTTTGCCTGATTACGCGGTGTGGTCCACCCGGTGAATTGAGAAGCCTTCAGGTTGTGTGGCACAGTCCGGTGAGGCGGGGGTGAGACATGTCTCTGTGAAACAGAGCACACAGCAGTCTCTTACTTCCCTCTGAGAGGTAAGTCTGGCATGAATTCATCCAGCTTGTTTTTGATCGCTTAGATGTTTGCAAGGTGTATGCTGGGGAGAGGGGTCTTGAAACCGCGTTGCTTCAGTCTAACCTGCAGGCCGCCGCGTTTCCCTCGCTTCCTCCATTGGCGGCTGCGGCTGGATGAACCTGGGATCCGATGGGAGACGTCTGTCCTTGTGGAAGGTAGGTGTTTGCTTCTGGCGGGGTGCAGGGCGCTGGTTGAGGTAGAGGTGTTGCTACGGAGGCACGTTTGCGATCCAGATGGAGTTTTGGCAGTACACTCTTGAGGTTGGCCTTGTTGAAGTCTCCGGCCACGGTGAACAAGGCCTCCGGATGTTCTGTTTCGTAGTTGTTTATAACTGTGTACAGTTCGTCCAGCGACTTCCTCGCTTCTGCCTGGGGTGGGATGTCGACCTCTGTGATAATGGCATGGGAATACCTTGCAGTGCATTCTGGTCCTCACACGGGTTCTCTGTCATTTCGGGGATTCTGGGTCGTGGGCAGGGGCTTCCTGCGGCAGGTTGGGCTGAGTCCCGTGGTCTATTCCCTCCCTGGGCACATCTGGGGTCGAGTCTTGAAGTAGGCCCGGTCGGGCCTCCACATTGATTTTTCTTTCTTCCATCTCCAGGTAGGTCGAGTTGCTGGGTGGGTCTCTTGGGGTCGAGTTGGGCCGGGTTTCGTCGTCGGGGGTCGGATCAGGAGCTCCGGGGACTGGGCCGGGCGATCCGGGGGCTGGCGTCGGTTATTAGGCTGGGTTGGAAGCTCCGGGGTCCGGGTCGGACCCAAAACGAGGTTGGGGCTTCACTTCCGGTTTGGGCCCGATACAGTTCCAGGTCGTGGAGGTCAGGTCAGGTCAGGTCAAAAGGTCTCCACGGGCTTCAGAAGATGTTCAAGCCTGCAAGAAAAGATAATAAAGTTAGTCTTAGAATTAAATTTTAAAAGATTAGAACGAGTATAAGTTCAGTAAAAAGTGGATCTGTTGGGGAGAGCTCGCAGACAATCACCTCGCACCGGCGACATCTTCTGATTTTTTTCCTGCAACTGTGTGATGAGAGGAATTGTTCATGTTATCCTTTCAGTTCGGGCGTCTCTCGCTTGGGGCTTTTTATCTTCTTCTGTACCTGTAACTGGACCTCGGGCCCCACTTCAGCAAGTTGTGTGGTGCTTGTCGCACCTCCATAGGGAGCTTGTCCATTTACAAAGCTGGCTTTGAGGCTTTGTGTTTTGACAGACAAATAACCTTCAGGTGGGGGGGAAAGAGATCACAACTGCAGTAGCCAGGGTGGGTGCTGTGGAACTGGGAGGAGCACTCTTTTGACTCTTCAAAGACAGAAAAAAATACGCGAACCTCGCTTTTTGGTGGTGCATTCAACTTGGAAGCTATGAGCAGAGAAGGCCTGAAGCCTGCTCCAGTCAGGACAGCCAGAAATTTGAAATTGCTCATAAAACTGGTGTTGGGTTCCTCAGTAGCGAGCCACAGTTTTAGGTAATCAGCATGGCAGACACCTGAAAATCAGGTAGAATAGGATGCAGAGCGTGGCCGACAGAATAGGTAACTCTGATCCCAATTTTCCATCTGGAGCAACAGCATCCAATTCCTTCCCCATTATATTTTATCTTTGATGGTTTGGCGATGCAGCTGGTTAATCATTGCATTCGGCATCTATGAGCTTGAGTGGGCTGAATGACAAATACATCCATCATGGATATGATCATGAAACTCATGAACGCAGCCATTAAGTACCTCAACAGTTGTTAGTTTCTAAATTTATTGGAGAAGTTCAATGTTGATAAAAACAAGGCTTCAAGACCATGATGTGTCTTGATTCAGTTCCAGCACTGTGAACAATTTTAAAAAAATATATATATTTATTGAGGTTTTACCTTTTAACAAACAATGGGACAAAATTACAAAGTAAATACATCGCAGTAAGCAAGAAAAAAAACTGCTCAACATATATGAATACAGGGGGCATCAGAAGAACATTATCATTACTGGCTCGATACAATCATTAGATATAGCTGGGTATCTCTATAGCCCCACCAGAGATCAAGGGAGAAATGGGGTAAGTGCTATGAAAATATGGTGAAATGATGCACAGCTTCCCATGAAGTGTCTGCTCACAATTACTACAAGGGTTCAGGATATATATCTCCCTCAACTCTGGCAGCACAAAAGGCACCGATAACACATTATAGCCTTCTCTCCTCAGCTACCAGACCTGTCAGCACCCATGCAGGAGCCAATCAAGGATTCATCACACCTACCCTTACAAAAAAATCCCAAACAAATACTAAAGCCCTTGTTTGAAGGGGAATTACATATATCTCACACAACACAACTTAACCCCAATGTCAGACCCAGAGCAGAAACAACATCATTCCATACATTTGTGCAGAGGACCAGCAACAGCATGTTCAGATCATGATCAATCCTTCAGGGCCTCGCAAGAAGGAAAAAAGGAGGAAGAGCTGGAATTACTGGAAATAATCCGCAGGATAACCAGGGACCAGGAGCCGACCAGGTTCCACATTTCCCTGGCTCAGGCCAAACATCCACTAATGGCTCATTCAAACAAGAAAGTGCCCCCCCCCCCCCCCCCCCCCCCCCCCCGTCCCCCTTCCCTCCAGGATGGCAGCAGGATATCCCCCAAAGTACAGGACTCGCTTATCCTCGGGCTCCCCTTTACCGAAAAACAAAACACAACCTCTTGGGATGACGCTAATGGACGTCTTCAAGAAGAGGCATCCCAAGTCCCTGGGGGAAACAGGATACTAGCCACATCACTGTATCCAAACTCGCAGGAATCGTTAGCCCCAGGACCTCCGGCATACCCTAAAACCTACACCCCAGCTGTACCGGCAACACTCCAACCACACACGGGGCAATGAACAGCCAACGCTTACACTGAGACGAGGAAAGGATAATGACGCCAGCCCCAGCTGGGGAGGCTCCATCACCGAGCATGTGAAGACTCGCAAAGACATCCAACAATTGGGTACCCTCAGAGGGAGAGGGAGGGAGGGATGGATGGCCGATTCCCTCCTCCCTGGTACATCCAGGGGAACCGCCCTAAACAAATGGACTGGACCAGGATTGGAAACAGCACCCTGCTCACCCAGAGGAAGAGAAGAAGATAAAAAGCCTCAAGGGAGAGATGCCCGAACTGAAAGGATAACAAGAGCAATCCCTCTCCTCAACAAACCAACCACAAATTAACCAACCTCACCTCAGCTTGCGCCATTGCTCAAATCCTCTCATTCTAATAGCTCTGGAGAGGAAATAAAGAGGCCCATGGAAGAAACCACAACCTCAAAGAAGAGTTAGAAGGAACTCACTCCTCTCCAGGATGCATAATCTGCCAGGCCATCGAAGGATAAAGGCATGGATTCTTAAATTCAAAATAACAGATAAACAAATACAAACAAAAATCCAATACAGATTAGCTCCAACTGGGGGCCTCTCCTCAATCTCAGTGAGGAATGAACTAACCGTCCCAACCCAACCATCCACTCTTCACCCTACCCTAGGCCCACTCATCTTCATTATAAACGAAATAAGGGATGACAAAAAGCACTCCGCTCCCAAAACCACAGGGTTTATAACATATAATGACAACATCGAGTAAAACTGAGCATAGACCACATTTCACATAATCGACTGAATATGGTTTTGCTAGAACAGGATACCAGACTACACTGGTCCTCGTGCTCACATCTCTCACACCCTGGCAGGAAAAAAAGACCACAATAAATAATCAACTACTTAATCACAAGGGCGTAACTTCCAGGATTATAGAAGCTTTGCAGGGTAATAACACCATCAATGTTGCTCGAGAAGGCAGAGACTAAGACAGAATCAACAAACACCCCTCAGGATGCCTCAAGGATTCCAATGAACGAAGCACCATCACTTCTATCACGCTGTAGCTCTGATGCCCAGGTGAACCATAGCCTAGATCCCGGCTGGGTGAATGACTCGATCTGCTCAGTAGCCCTCAAGCCCTTATGATGAGCATTGAGTATAGGATAATAAAGGACCAGAGGTCATGGGGGCCAACTGACCCCTGGCGTTGAAGATCGGTTACGCTGTGCTCCATTGAATCTGATGCACTCATGCAATCAAGATTATGAAAGCATGGCAGCCAATGTTCAAACTCGATCGGGAACTCATCTCCGACCTCTCGCCAGGGACTGGGTTACAGGCACAACCTGTCCAGCCCCTTCCTCCTGAATCCATCAGCATAGAAAACACAGCAAGCTCCTGATGACATGAAGGTGGGCTCTTACCAGGGAATGTGCTCTTTTGAATTCAAGAACTCCCTCATACGCCTCCACCATTCTCCTAAGGATACCTTGCAAATCTTCAAAGTGAGTTCTTTAGAGCCAAAGGGTGCGATCGAACGGTCCTGTTGTGTCTGACTCAGTGACGCGATGAGGTTGTTAAATCTCGTGAGAGCGACGCTCGGAACGCCTCATGAGATCTAACGAGATCTCCTAAGACGTTGCGATCTGGGTCTCATCCTCGCTGGGAGAGATCCAGATTCACATATTTAAGTGAGCATTTAGAGATGTATGTCAGAGTAGTTGCAGAATTCCCGTGAACAAATGATTTTTCCAATAGGCCTTGAAGTTGGTTACTTACAGTTTTCTTACCAGGCGATCAAGTTTCTGAACAGGTGGACATGGAAAAGGAACCATGCTGGGAGGCCTTTAAGACCCTTAAGGAGCGGCACAGTGGCACAGTGGTTAACACTTCTTCCTCACAGTACCAGGGACCCCGGTTCGATTCCGACCTTGGGTGACTGTCTGTGTGGAGTTTGTACTTTCTCCTCGTGTCTGCGTGGGTTTCCGCTGGGTGCTCCAGTTTTCTCCCACAGGCCAAAGATGTGCAGGGTAGGTGGGATTGGCCATGTTAAATTGACCCTTAAGGTGGGGTTGCATGAATAGGGAGGGGATTGAGATTAGGTAGGGTGGTCTTTCGAAGGGTCGGTGCAGACTTGATGGCCCGAATGGCCTCATTCTGCACTGTAGGGATTCTATGATTCCATATAGCAGACTCTAGGTTTAAAAAGGCATGAGTCTGCTGCCTTTATTGTTGCTGATGAACTACAACTGGTGTTCTGTGTGGATTGACCAGTTCCTTTCTGCTTCTTGGGTTAAAGGAATTTGTGATCTGAAGCCGGTTTCAGTCACATAATCAACTATTAATGTCCACCCAGAATAGATTGGAAGGTTGAAGCCATTGCTACATAATGATGGCCATTCACACCTACTAACTGATTCACGCAGTTCCCGCTTGTTGAATATTGAGCTCAGAGATGCCTAGTGGTTTTAGATTTTGAGTTTTGGGTAATCCACAAAAAATGTCAGGTGTAAATCCCACAGATGAGTTGTGTGCTTGCATGTCTATTTGAGGGTGGGGAGGGGTGAAGGCTAGGGCACTCATGGCTAGTCAATCATCGAATCATAGAATTTACAGTGCCGAAGGAGGCCATTTGGCCCATCGAGTCTGCACCGGCCCTTGGAAAGAGCACTATACCTGAGCCCATACTTTCACCCTATACCCACATCTCCACCCTACTGCCGTAACCCAACATAACCTTTTTTGGGCACAGTGGGCAATTTAGCAGAACCAATTCACCTAACCTGCACATCTTTGGACTGTGGGAGGAAACTGGACCACCCAGAGGAGATCAGCTGTCTCGTTCTAATAAGCATATTCGCTAAAAAGTGATCCCGCTCACAATTGAAGGGATTTACAATGCAACGCAACATCTTTTGAACTCACATTAGATCTCGTGAGGCATTACGAGCCAGATAGATCCCGGGAGGGGGGGTCTCCCGGCTTTTATCGGCCACAGTGTGGCCATTGGATTGAGCCGTTAGTCATGTTTTGGGAGAATTCCGCCCAGAGTTAATGGGCAGAATTTAATGGAGTTCACTGGAGTGGGCATGACGGCAGTGGGAGGTGGGAGAATTGGGTGGGAAGATATGAGAGAAAAGGAAGTAGAAAGATTAAAATTGATTACAATGCGAGGAGACTTATGTGGAGCATAGACACGCGCATAGACTAGGCTGAAGTGTTTATTTCAGTGCCGTATAGTCAATGTAATTTGTGTGGATTGTGCATCTCTTTTAATTCCTCCTTCAAGGCTCTACTGAAACCTAACCATACAGTGATCAGTTGGGTCAACATTTATACTCATTTCCTCATGCTAATAATTTTCCTAGTGGGTATCTCAATCTTTTAAATTGATATAAAAGATTACTCGTCCTGTTTCAAACAACATGCCTGATCTCATTCTCATGGGAGCATTATTCATCCAGCTGCTGTCCAACTGAGCCTTTTATGGTTTCATTCCTATCAGCTGTTACTGTTCAGATTTTTAAAGAACCAGCGGCCTTTTCAATTATTCCACACCAATTCTTCCACGGAAACCTTGGGCAGGGTTCTCAGTTTAGTAGACTTTGCCAGAGCTGAATTGCTCTAGTTTTGCAATCCCCTTGCGGCCATAAAGCGAAATGCACTTCAGTGCAAATTTTGCATGGCATAGAATACGAGGGATTCCCAGGGGATCCTGCTACTGGGCCGCCATCTTGAGTGGGCGGCCCGGTAGCGAGGTTCCGTGGCCAGCCACCACGCTTCCCCGCACCGCAAATTGGCCCCAGCCCTTCCCCAAACCGCACAGCATCACCCAGCCACGGATTGCCTTGGTGCTCTCCCACCCCCAGGTATGGGAGTGGGGTAACCCCGTAATAGAGGGACCCCTCCTCCCCAGGGACCATATAATATGCGGACTCCCCAGGGACCCTTATATTAGGGCCCCCCCTCCCAGGAACCCCTGTAATAGGGGGCCAAAAGGAACCCCTGTTATAGGCAGACCCCCCCCCCCCCCCCCCCCCAGGGACACTTGTAAAGGGACCCTCCCCTCGGGACACCTGTAATAGGGGGACCCCCACAGACCCTTGTAATAGGGGGACCCTGCAGGGCACCCTGCATAAAGAAACCCCCTCTCTAGGCCCTGCCCACACACAGCCCCACCCCCTACACAGATCCCCCCCAGAAAAGGGACCACTGTCTGGAAGCGAGAGGGCAGTCCAGACAGGGGAAGTGGTAAGCATTACAGCTACAATACTTACCTTGCAGCTCCACATGTCCATTCTTCAACAGAAAGCAGCTGTGCCTGTGTCTTGCTCCCACAGATCCATTATCTGCAAGACATTCATAGCTTTCTAACAGTGGGCTATGATTGACAGCTTCTACAAACCATCTGCTGCTTTGATTCATTCATCTCCTTTCATGGTTCAGTGGTTTAAGTGGTGAAACCGCAATGTTTACAAACATTGATCACAGCAAAGAGAGGTAAGTGCATTCCAAGCACTAAGTGCACTCGAATCACTCAAGCGCCTGATTTCATTGCACTTACCTCACTTTGATGTGGTCAATGTTTGTAAACATTACGGTTTTACCACTTAGGCCACTACAATCACGAAGCATAGAACCAAATCATAGAATCACTGCAGTGCAGAAGGAGAACATTTGGTCCATCTAGGCTGCATCAGCCTTCCGAAAAAGCACACCCCTAGGCCCACTGCTCCCACAGGTAACACAGTAACCCCACCCAACCTTTTGGGCTTTAAGGGGCAAGTTAACATGGCCAATCCACCTAACCTGCACATCTTAGGACTGTGGGGGTAAACCAGAGCACCCGAAGGAAATCCACGCAGACAGGGGGAGAATGTGCAAACTCCACACAGATGGTCACCTAAGGTCAGAATTGACACCTGACACCGTGAGGCGCACGCTAACCACTTTGCCACCATGCCGCCCCATGAAGGGAGATGAATGAATCAAAGCTGCAGATGGTTTGTAGAAGCTGATAATGATACAGAGGTGCAAGCAGTCAGACTGGGTAATTAAATGGGCATGTAGTCGAGAGTTCATCTGAGCGTCAGATATGACACTGGGTTCGTGCACTGCCTCAGGGAGAGCAGTGGTGCCAGTGGTCAGGGTGCTGAGTTTGTGGCAGGAATTGAAGGTAATATTTATGGTGTTGACAATATGTATTATTGCAAAAAGTAAAACTTAAATAAGGCCTTTCACAACCACGTGAAGTCCCAAAGTGCTTTAAATCAATGAAATTCATTTGAAGTGTAGTCGGGATTGTAATTCCTATTAACAATATTGCATCACACAATTTTTCACAATGCATTGATTTTGGATGAAAAATTATGCTCTTGTGAATTCTAAACGACTATAGCAGTAAGGCACACCAAACGACAAAATCCAATAGTGCAGTTCAAATTATTCTTAACCATGTGTCGTTTTAGTAAGAACATTGAAACCACACAACTTGCAGTGTCAACATCAAAGCAAATTATTTGATTTAGACATGTCATTAATGTACTTTGAATTACTGATATCCGTAGTTGATAGTGAAGATTGGCAAATCTAAGCTAAAAGTCTGTGAAAAGCCCTGAAGACTGATCCAAAAAAGTACTTTATGAAATAGTTTCAGCCCATCAGTACCCATTATGGAAAATTCTATTATGAATCATTGAAATAAATAATTCATAAAGATTAACCAGGAATGTTCCATTTCAAAGATTTTAACCACGTGTGCCTGGCAGAAACAAAGCAACAGTCTAGGATTTCGAGCTGTTCCCCTGAGCTGGGGCCAAGGACGCCCGCCCAAGGCCAGTGAGTTATTGTGTGCACCTCAGGCCTTGATGACATCATCAGGAATTGACCACAATTATTCTGACGTGTCCTGAGAAAAGATGGCAGTGATCTTCCTGCCAAGCTGACACAACACAGCATAGAGGAAACTCAGAAAGATAAGATTCCAGGGCCTGAATTCTCCATTTCGCAACGCCGGCAGTGAGAATTGCGATCGGGCCGAGAGTCGGGCGCATTGAAAAATTAGCGATTTGCCCCCAGCCGTCGATTCCGACGCCATCCTCCGCTCCCTCGCTAGTGGCGTTATTGAAGTTTGCGCCCCGTGCCGGCCGGTCCATCTAAACTGTCGTTTGCATGGGTTTAAATATCATTAGCGGGTTGGACACTTCATGCTTCGTTCCTCAGTGATGCTCAACCCCTCTGAGGCAGGTGTGATGCGGCCGTGAATTGGTTCACGTATTTAAAAGTGGGACCTGGGTGCCATGGCTGTTGAGGGCGAGCGAGAAGGTAAGAGAACTCTCAAAAACTTCAAAATTGTCAGAGTTGCCAGGGTAGGCCAGGGGGAGTAACGGAGAATGACATGGTGCCAAGTACGTGGACTCTGGATGCCCCCCCCCCCCCCCCCCCCCCCCCCCCCGGGATGGAGGTTACCTGGTTCAGGCCGCCATTGCTGCAGTATCTGCATTTAAACGTACCCTTTGCTGCTACTTACTGGCCCCTGGCTGCTCACACTGTTGCCTGCTCACTGTGTCCTGTAAATGTTCAGAGAGCATCTGGTCATCTGGGAACCCACCCAGGCCTTCCCTCTGGAAACTTCAGATCCCAGCAGTATCATTAACAGGATGGGTGTGGCCATGCTTAATCACCAGCACACCAGGAGCTGCCACTCATCAGAAGCATAGCCGCACTGCAGGGGAAAAAGGGGAATAACAGAGCTCACCCCAAATAAAGGCCCCATGCACCGTGGCATTTGGCACCATTCCTGGCACACTGCCCCTCTCAGGGCAGAGGCCTCTCCAGCGACACTATTAGTTAGCCCATTCTGTAGGACCGCCAGCTATCCCGAAGCCCTGCCTGTCCACAGCGCCCCTGCTCCCATCCATCCTGCTCCTGGATCGGAAACCTGACCAGCTCTCTATCACAACTTGTGTATTACACACAGGACCCACATCACACTGCAGCTAAAGTCCCAGCAGATGCACACTTGCCTCGCTCACCCTCATCTGAAGGGCCGGCCCACACACAAGCTTCTAAGCATGGAGGCGATTAGTGGCACATGGTGACCTTCTCCACCACTCAATCAGGTACCACCCTGCTGTGGGATAACACATGGACCACTGATGCACTAGCAATTACTACAAAGATGAGATGAATAATCGAGGCTTTATTGAGCAAAGATGTGTGTGCCTCCTGTTGCTGCTACCAAAATGGGAGCAGCTCCGGCGAACACACACATTTATAGGCTGCCTACTGGGCGGAGCCAGCAGGCAGGGATTTACCCACATACCTCTAGTACAGGAGTCTTACCGTACTACATCTAATATACATCTAATACAGTGAGTGGTGACTACCACATTCACCCCCTGTTAAAAACAAAAGAATCCGGCGGGGGTGGTGGAAACATTTAAAGTTCAATCTGTCGGGGGCCTTAAACCTCCGATGTGATCGCCTGGTCCTGGTGGTGATGTGGGCGCTGACTTGGTCACCTGTGACTCCGGGAGCATGTTGTCCTCATCTTCATTGCCCCCGAGTGGAACCAGTGCGAGGACAGATCCTCCTGGGGCAGGGGCTGCGGTGAGGTGCACTGGGGGAAGGGTGAGTGGCGCAGGGGCAACCGGAGGGGGGTGGGGTGTCGGGTGGTGGACCGTGGGTGGGGATCCAGCGAGTGTCAGGTCTCGGAGGGAGACTGTGTCCTGGCGCCCGTCGGGGTGCGCCACATAGGCGTACTGCGGGTTCGCGTGCAGTAGTTGGACTCTTTTGACCAACGGGTCCGGCTTATGGGTCCGCATGTGCTTGCGAAGGAGGATGGGTCCCTGAGCTGCCAGCCATGTTGGGAGCGAGACCCTGGAGGTGGACATCCTGGGGAAGGCAAAGAGGCGCTCTTGGGCGGTTTCGTTAGTAGCAGTGCAGAGGAGTGATCGGATGGAGTGGAACACGTCGGGGAGGACATCCTGCCAGCGGGAGACCGGGAGATTCTTAGACCGTAGGGCCAACAGCACGACCATCTTGTTCTCCCTCTCCAACTGCCCGTTTCCCCCGGGGTTGTAGCTGGTCGTCCTGCTCGAGGCAATGCCCTTGCTGAGCAGGAACTGACGCAGCTCATCGCTCATAAAGGAGGATCCCCAATCATTGTGGACGTAAGCGGGGAAACCGAACAGGGTGAAGATGCTATGGAGTGCTTTAATGACCGTGGCAGAAGTTATATTGGGGCGTGGGATGGCGAAGGGAAACTGGGAGTACTCGTCGACCACGTTCAGGAAGTACGTGTTTCGGTCGGTGGACAGGAGGGGCCCTTTGGAGTCCATGCTGAGGCGCTCAAAGGGGCGGGAGGCCTTCACCTGGTGCGCTCGATCTGGCCGGTAGAAGTGCGGTTTGCACTCCGCGCAGGCCTGGCAGTCTCTGGTGACAATCCTGACCTCCTCAATGGAGTAGGGCAGATTGCGGGCCTTTCTGGAGTGGAAGAACCGGGTGACCCCCCGAGTTTCAGAGACCATCGTGTAGGGCCCGGAGTCGGTCCACTTGTGTGCTGGCACATGTACCTCAAGATAGGGCAACGGGGGGCTCGTTGAGCTTCCCGGGGTGGTACAAAATCTTGTAATTATAGGTGGAGAGCTCGATCCTCCACCTCAAGATCATATCATTTTTGATTTTGCCCCGCTGTGTATTATTGAACATGAAGGCAACCGACCATTGGTCAGTGAGGAGAGTGAATCTCCTGCTGGCCAGGTAATGCCTCCAATGCCGCACAGCTTCCACAATGGCTTGGGCCTCCTTTTCGACAGAGGAGTGCCAAATTTCGGAGGCATGGAATGTGCGGGAAAATAATGCTACGGGCCTGCCTGGTTGAGAGTGGTGGCAGAGCTATGTCCGGTGCATCGCTCTCGACCTGAAAAGGGAGGGACTCATCGACTGCGTGCATTGTGGCCTTGGTGATGTGTGCCTTGATGCAGTTAAAGGCCTGGCGAAAAACTGTCAGGGGAAAAACTGTGGACTGAATGTGTGAGCGGGCCTTGTCCGCATAGTTAGGGACCCACTGGGCATAATAGGAGAAGAATTGTTTCAGGGCCTTGGGGCAGTGGGGGAGTGGGAGCCCCATGCGATCCGTGTCGGGGCCCAGAACTTCATTTTCCACAACATAGCCAAGGATGGCGAAGCAGTTGGTGCGGAACACACGCTTCTCCTTATTGTACATGTGATTAAGGAATTTGGTGGTGTGGAGAAATTTGCGAAGGTTAGCGTCGTGGTCCTGCTGATCGTGGCCGCAGATGGTGACGTTGTCTAGGTACGGGAAGGTGGCCCGCAGTCCGTACCGGTCAACCATTTGGTCCATCTCACGTTGGAAGACCGAGACCCCATTAGTGACGCCGAAGGGAACCCTAAGGAAGTGATAGGGGCGGCCGTCTGCTTCCAACGCAGTGTATTGGCGGTCCTCCTTGCGGATGGGGAGCTGGTGGTAGGTGGACTTCAGCTCCACTGTGGAAAAGACCCGGTACTGTGCAATCTGATTGACCATATCAGATATGCGTGGGAGGGGTAGGCATCGAGGTGCGTGTACCGATTGATGGTCTGACTGTAGTCAATGACCATCCTGTGTTTCTCCCCAGTCTTTACTACTACCACTTGGGCTCTCCAGGGGCTGTTGCTGGCCTCGATGATGGCTTCCCGCAGAAGCCGCTGGACCTCCAACCTGATGAAGGTCCTGTCCTGGGCACTGTACCGTCTGCTCCTGGTGGCGACGGGTTTGCAATCTGGGGTGAGGTTTGCAAACAAGGAAGATGGATCGACCTTAAGGGTTGTGAGGCCGCATATGGTGAGGGGGGGTAGGGGTCCACCGAATTTTAAAGTTAAGCTTTAGAGGTGGCATTGGAAGTCCAGACTGAGTAACAGGGCTGCGCAGAGGTTGGGAGGACGTAGAGCCGGAAGTTGCTAAACTCTACGCCCTGGACGGTGAGGGTCGCGATGCAGTGCCCCCAGATTTCCACGGGATGGAATCCGGAGGCCAGGGAGATTTTCTGGGTAACGGTGTGCACCGCGACGGAGCAGCGCCTTACCGTAGTGGGGTGGATGAAGCTTTCCATGCTCCCAGAGTCAAAAAGGCAGGAAGTCTTATGCCCATCAATTTTCACCGTTATCGTTGCGGTTGTGAGGTTGTGGGGCTGGGACTGGTCGAGGGTGATCGAGGCGAGCTGCAGCTGATGCTGGGAAGCCCCGGGCTGGTCAGAAGTGGTGGCAGGCGATGAGCAGCCAGATGAGCTTCACAACGAGCAGGGGTCCTGACGTGCCATCCAAAATGGTGCCGAAGATGGCGGCGCCCAGGAGGCGCACATGGCTGGCAGCATTAAAGATTGCGCCCACGGGCCGCACATGGCCTGCGGAGAAGAAGATGGTGGCGCCCATGGGCCGCATGTGGTCTGCGGAGAAGAAGATGGCGGCGCCCATGGGCCGCATGTGGTCTGCGGAGAAGAAGATGGCGGTACCCATGGGCCGCACGTGGGTGGTGTTGGAACGCTGGGCCTAGAAATAGCGGCGCCCGACCGGGCCTGGTACACAGCAGCAAAATGTCCCTTCTTTCCGCAGCCATTGCAGGTTGCACTCCGCGCCAGGCAGCGCTGCCGGGGGTGTTTGTTCTGCCCGCAGAAGTAGCATTTGGGTCCCCCGGGGTTGGCTGGCTGCCGCGTGGCGCAGGCTTGCGGTGGGCTGGGGTCGGTAGCTGGTGGAGCTCACGATTCCCATGAGGGTGCCATGCAGTCGGGGGCGTACGACTGGACGTTACGGGAGGCCACTGTTAACGAGTTCACAAGCTGCCTGGTTCCCGCAAGATCAAGCGTACCCCCCTCCAATAGGCGCTGGCAGATGTACGCCGACCCCATGCCCGTAACAAAAGCATCTCTGATTAAAAGTTCTGTATGCTGGACTGCCGAAACTGCCTGGCAGTCACAGTTCCTCGCCAGGATGTGCAGGGCACGCCAAAAATCGTCGAGGGGCTCACCGGGGAGTTGCTGTCTCGTGGACAGGAGGTGCCTGGTGTATAGTTTGTTGACCGGCCGAACGTAATGTCCTTTGAGGAGCTCCATTGCTTCAGAGTAAGTGGGCGCATCCCGGATGAGAGGAAAAATGTCAGGGCTCACCCGTGAATAAAGGACGTGGAGCATCTATGCTTCCGAGGGATCTTCAGAGGATGTTTAGAGGTAGCTTTCGAAGCAGGCTAGCCAGTGGTCAAAAGTGGATGTAGCGTTGGCTTCTTGAGGGCTCAGCTGTCGGCAATCAGGCTTGATGCGAAGTTCCAATGTTTTAAAATCTTTGCTCAATAAATTGATGCACCATCAATTACTACAAAGACTAGAGTAGTGAATAATCGAGGCTTTATTGAGCAAAGATGTGTTGCCTCCTGTAGCTGCTACCAGAATGGGCGCAGCACCGGCGAGCGCACACATTTATACGCCGCCTACTGGGCGGAGCCAGCAGGCAGGGATTTACCCATGTACCTCTAATACAGGAGTCTTACCGTACTACATCTAATATACATCTAAGACAGTTAGTGGTGACTACCACATTCACCCAATGAGGATCCCCACAGTAAGCCCCCTGGAGAGACAGGACAGGGGCCACAAAGCCTATGGATGACATGGGTTGTGGCAGCCACTGGTACCCGAGTTGACAGATTGATGGATGGGTGGTGAAGATGGAGACTTCCCACTTCGCAGGCCAGGTGCCACTCACTGGTGGGGACAGGAATGCACTGCATAAGAGGGACCTACCCCTGAAGAGCAGGGCCAGCTGGTGAGGCTCAAGTGCCAGCCTTTCAACAGGCCGAGGCAGAGATGCGAAAGAGACGTGTATACCATAGGTATCTGTCCTTTGAGTTTGCCTCACTTCCTGTGCCACCGAAGGCTTTGGCTCATCAGCGAGATGGTGCTCCATCTGTACCAGATGGTGGCTCACCTGGCACTGTGGAGGATTGAAGGATGATCTCAAGATGGCGACTCTCTGCGAACTCTCTCAAACACAGCCTTTCTTTTATCTCTTATCGCCAATCCGACTTATTACAACTCTTTTCTTCTTTGGCCCTTTGTCCGCACTGTAACCAATCACTATTTGTTGATGTACCATTTGTCAATATGTCAATTATTCTTTTGTCTACTATGTAGGTGCTGTTTACATTCCTTTGGCCGCAGAAAAATAATTTTCACTGTACTTCACTACATGTGACAATAAATATCAATCAATCGATCAATCAATCAATCAATAAGGATGCCTGATCCCGGTGGCCGTCAAGATAACATCACCCTCAACCTTTAGGCCCCTGGATCATTCCAGGGCTCGAGGCGGGACCTGTGTGGGATCTCGCAAGCATCGGAACACATGTGCATCCACGCTGTGACCGGTGCCCTAAGCACCCTGGCATCGAACAATATAACTTTCAATCTGGTCCAGGCCCATCAGAATGCTTGGTCAGCAGGATCCACTGCCATTGCCAACATGCCCCAGTTATCGGGGTGATCGATTTGATGGAATGTGTCACAGTATACACCAGTATATCATGGTGCAGACACACACGCTGATGGACACACACAGGGACCAACCAACATGTACAAACACCGCAGCCAATCACCAGTTAGAATACACACACTATAAAGGCAGAGGGCACCACGGTTCCCGCTCATTCTGGGTGCTGCCTCTCAGTGTAACAAGAACTCATCCAGCCCAGCACAGACTTACAACACGTGCTGAGAGAATCAACTGGTTCGGAGAAGGCTTAGGTCTCTAGTTTAAGTTAGCATCATTTAGACCCACAGTCAACGTGTGTTAGTTAGTTAGAAGTAGTTAATAAAGTTGAGTTGAACCTTCATCAGTGTTGGAAGTGTCTGTTCATCTCTCAAGTATACACGAGCCAACACTTCATGGTACCAAAAGTTGAGGGAGGCTCGCACTTCTGAGACCTACCTTTCAGTGATCTGCCTTCCACCGGTCTCGCGCCATCCTCCAGAATGGACTCCGTTCGCCCGCCACCGCCTCTCCGCATTGCCGGGAATCTGGGTTCGAACTGGAAACTTTTCAAACAACGCTTCCAGCTGTACCTCGAAGCCAGGGACCTGGAAGCTGCCTCGGATGCATGGAAGATTGCTCTCTTCCTCTTCACAGCTGGGGACCACGCTCTGCACATTTTCAACTCGCTCACCTTCGATGAGGGGGAGGACAAATTGAAATTCAAGACCGTAATTCTAAAGCTCGACAGCCACTGTGTGGTCGAGGTCAACGAGAGCTTTGAGAGATACATGTTTCAGCAGCAAATTCAGGGTAAGGACGAGCTTTTCCAGTCCTTCATTGCCCACCTCCGCGTCCTTGCGCAGTCCTGCAACTACGGGTCCACCTCTGACTCTATGCTCCGTGACCAGATTGTTGTTGGTGTTCAATTTGAGCCCCTGCGCCAGCAGCTACTAAAAGTAAAGCAGCTCACTCTCTCCACGGCCATTGAGACCTGTGTACCTCATGAGCATGCCTCCACGCGTTACTCATGCATCCAGGCTGCTGAAACGGCGCGGCAAGCCCCTTACGAGGCAGAACGGGTCCAAATGATTAAATCTCTTCAGGCTCTGGATCTGAACGATGGTGGCCATTCTGCGCGCTTTTCGTGGAGTCCCGCGCTTACACGCAGCGAGCGTGCTGATGTCACGGACCGCTTCGTGCAGGTGTGCACCACGCTGGATCGCCCCGCGCACGTGCGGTGGCGCGACGAACGTCCCGATGCTCTGGCGTGCGGCAACTGCGGCTCCGCCCACTTAAAGCAGCAATGTCCCGCGAAGTCCCGACGCTGCCTGCAGTGTAGCAAATGAGGCCACTATGCTGCAATGTGCAGATCTTCCCTGCCTGCTGTTTTCAGGAGGTCCACCCAGCCCCACAGAGACATCAGGTCTATCCAGCCTGCCATCAATGAACCTTCTCCAGACCTTGCTTCCAAATCGGCGTCGTTACCATGAACAGGATGTCCCCCAAGCGTGGCACTGACCCCGTCCACGTCCACACGTCAGCCAGGATGATGAGTGGTGTGCCACCCTTACGGTCAACTGGTCCCCTGTCAGGTTCCGCCTGGACACTGGCGCTTCTGCCAATCTCATCGCGTCGTCTGATTTTTGCAAGCTCTGCGTACAGCCTGCTGTCCTGCCATCTGCGTGTAAATTGCTGGACTACAATGGCAATGCCATCGCCGCCAGCGGCTCCTGCCGCCTTGAGGTGACACATCTTGCTCACACAGCAATTCTCCCGTTTGAGATTGTTGCTGCCTCAAAAGCCTCCTTGCTTGGTGCGCAGGCATGCAAGCTGCTCCACTTAGTGCAGAGAGTACACTCTCACTTCAAGCGATGTGTCTGCATCCTCTGACACAGACTTCAGGGCAACTCGACTCCATCATCCAGCAATACCATGATGTCTTCAAAGGCATGGGCACGCTCCCGTACACGTACAAAATCTTACTCAAGCCCAACACCACGCCTGTTGTTCACGCACCTCGCAGAGTCCCAGCGCCCCTCAAGGACTGCCTCAAGCAACAGCTCCAGGGCCTCCAGGACCAAGGAGTCATCTCTAGGGTCACGGAACCCACAGACTGGGTAAGCTCCATGGTCTGCGTCAAGATGCCGTCCGGCGAGCTGCGGATCTGTATTGATCCTAAAGATCTGAATCAGAATCTCATGCGGGAGCACTACCCGACTCCGAAACGTGAGGAGCTCACGTCCGAGATGGCCCACGCCAAACTATTCTCAAAACTGGATGCCTCGAAGGGTTTCTGGCAGATCCAACTAGATGAGTCAAGCAGGAAGTTGTGTACGTTCAACGCACCCTTTGGCAGGTTCTGCTACAACCGGATACCATTCAGCATAATTTATGCATCCGAAGTCTTCCATCAGATCATGGAGCAGATGATGGAGGGGATCAACGATGTCCGGGTATATGTCGACGACATTATTGTCTGGTCAACCACCCCGCAGGAACACATTGCCCGCATTAAGTGCATTTTCAGGCGCATCCACGAACACGGCCTCCGCCTCAATAGGGCCAAATGCTCCTTTGGCCAGTCGAGTATCAGGGTTTCTGGGGGATCACATCTCCCACCAGGGGGTGCGTCCGGACGAGTACAAGATTGCAGCAATCACGTCCATGAAGACGCCCGAGGACAAGAAAGTGGTCCTCCGGTTCCTGGGTATGGTGAATTTCCTCGGGAAGTTCATCCCGAATCTCGCCTCATACACGGCCCTCAGAGACCTGATTCGTAAAACCACAGATTTCCGATGGCTCCCTGCTCACGAGCGTGAATGGCAGGAGCTGAAGGCCAAGCTTTCCACGGCCCAAACGTTGCCCTTTCTCGACCCGACCAAAGAGACCAAAATCTCTACTGATGCCAGTCAGTCGGGGACTGGCGCTGTGCTCCTGTAACGAGACGAGGCCTCGTCATGGGCCCCCATTGCATATGCGTCACGGGCGATGGCCCCCACAGAGCAGCGCTATGCGTAAATTGAGAAAGAGTGTCTCAGCCTTCTCACTGGAGTCGTGAAGTTCCACGAATGCGTCTATGGACTTCCGCAGTTCACGGTTGAAACCGACCACCTCCCGCTTGTAAATATTATGTAAAAGGACTTGAATGACATGACGTCTCTCCTCCAGCGTATCCTACTCAAGCTTCTCAGGTACGACTTGCAACTGATCTATACCCCTGGCAAGGACCTTGCCGTTGCCGATGCCCTCTCAAGGTCGATCACAGCTCCGTGTGATCATGACAGCTTAATTTGCCAAATAGATGCTCAAGTTCAGCTTGCAGCCTCCCATTTGCCAGCTACGGATGCATGACTGATGCAAATTCGCCACGAGACAGCGGCTGATCCACTTCTGCAGCGGGTGATGTGTCTAATGTCAGACGGGTAGCTCAAGGGCCAATGCCCGCAATTTTACAACATCCGCGATGACCTGGCCGTTGTCGATGGGGTGCTCCTGAAATTGGATCGCATCGTCGTCCCACAAAGCATGCGCCAGCTAGTGTTGGAGAAACTCCATGAAGGGCACTTAGGCATCGAGAAGTGCCACCGCAGGGCCAGAGAAGCCGTCTAGGCCGGGCATCAATGATGACATCGCCAAAGTGGTGCTCAACTGCTGTACCTGCCAGCGTTTTCAGCCCGCCCAATCACGGGAGACCATGATGCCCCATGAGCTCATCACATCGCCTTGGACCAAAATGGGCATCGACTTGTTCCATGCATTGGGCAGGGACTACGTCATCATCATTGACTACTTCTCCAGTTACCAGGAGGTGATCAGGCTGCACGATCTCACATTCTCGGCTGTGATCAGGGTGTGCAAGGAGACATTTGCCCGACATGGCATTCCGCTGACGGTCATGTCAGACAATGGCCCCTGTTTCGCGAGCCAGGAATGGGCCGGCTTTGCCCGACTCTACAACTTCGAGCACATTACGTCCAGTCCCCTATACCCCCAATCTAAAGGGAAGGCGGAAAAGGGGGTCCACATCGTAAAGCGACTCCTCAGCAAGGCCGCCGACGCCGGCTCAGATTTCCACCCTGCTCTGCTGGCCTATCGCTCCGCCCCGCTCTCCACCGGCCTGTCACCTGCTCAGCTACTAATGACCCACACCCTCTGGATGACGGTGCCATCGATTCTCACTCCCAACCTCGATTATGTCCCTGTGCTCCACCGCATGCACATGTCTCAACTGCAGCAGAAAACTTCCTACGTGACAAGGTTCGCACCTACCTCCCGGATGGTGGCTGGTCTGCGCCTGCTGTCGTTCTAAAGCAGGTGGCCCCCCGCTCCTTCCTGGTCCGCTTACCGGATGGATCCATTCGGCGCCGCAACAGGCGTCCTCTTCGCCTGGTTCCAGGGTCGTCACGGGATCCTCCGACCAGCTCTTCTACTGATCCCGCCGTGGACTGTGTGACGCTTCCGGTCACTCTGCCTGCCCCTGACAGTGCTGCAGCCCTCCCAGCTCCTGATGCGCCAGCCATTGCCCCACCCTTGAGGCGGTCAACCAGAGTTTGTCGCCCACCTCAGAGACTGAACTTATGAACTCTGTACACATGTGGACTTTCTGAAAAAAACATTTCTATATCCTTCATTGTTGCATTAGTTCTCCAGTGATTTGTAAATAGATTCGTTGGTTGTTCCAGTTCATGGTAGTCATCTGCACCAGGCACCTTCCTCTGTAAATAGCCTTGTTCCCTGTATATAGCTTTGTACATATGTCTTCGCTCCTCACACGTAGCTAGGTACATTCTCCACACACCAACACTATTTATTATCACATGCCTATATCAACATTTTTCATAAAAGGGGGGATGTCATAATATACACCAGTTTATCATGGTGCAGACACACACCGATGGACACACACAAGGACCAATCAACATGTACAAACACTGCAGCCAATCACCAGTTAGAATACACACACTATAAAGGCACAGGGCACCACGGTTCCCGCTCATTCTGGGTGCTGCCTCTCAGTGTAACAAGAACTCATCCAGCCCAGCACAGACTCACACCAGGTGCTGAGAGAATCAACTGGTTTGGACAAGGCTAAGGTCTCTAGTTTAAGTTAGCATCATTTAGACCCACAGTCATCGTGTGTTAGTTAGTTAGAAGTAGTTAATAAAATTGAGTTGAACCTTCATCAGTGTTGGAAATGTCTGTTCATTCTGAAGCCTACACTAGCCAACACTTCAGAATGCATGTCTCCCCCAACCCCCTCCAGTTCATCAGGGGTTTCCTTCATTAATAGGACTGGGTTCCACTCCTTGAATGTGCAGTTGGTGTGTGACCACCAGCTGCACATCATTCATGTCTGCACCTGATACTCAGGCAGCATGCATGATGCCTACGTCCTGGGACACCCGTCAATTCCCGGCACCTTCAAGGAGCTCCCTCAGATGAGGAGTTGGGTCTTAGGTGACAAAGATTACCCACTGAGATCATGGATAATTACACCTGTGCAGATGCCCCAAACCGACACGGATATAACAACGCCAATGCAGCAACCAGGATCGTCATTGAGCAGAGCATCGGTGTCCTCAAGATGCCCTTCCGATACCTGGACCGCTCTGGTGAGCTTCTCCCTTATAGCACCAGGCGGGTCTCTAACATTGTGCTGGCCTGCTTCATCCTGCACAACATTGTGCAACAGAGAGGTGACATGCTGGCGGAGGAGGAGGAATGCCAGGCCTCCCCTGACCAGGAGGATGAGGAGTGTGTCCAGAATGATCCGGGCATGGATCTGGGCTGGCACAACAGGCTGCCCACATATGCTCAAGGGCCACCACATAGGGAAAAATCTTATCACCTCCCGATTTGCCAACTAAGAGGCCTAAGCGCCGCGTGTGGTAGGCTATATTAGGGGTATCGCGGTACCTAGGTGGGATGTACCTTATACTGTATTATGAGTGGTAGAACCTGCCTGCTGGTTCCGCCCAGCAGGCGGAGCATAAGAGTCTGTGTTTCACCCACAGGAGTCACTCTGTATCGGAGCTGCTGAGGTAACTAATTGTTCATTAAAGCCTTCAATTGGACTACAATTTCCCTTCAGTAGTGATTGATCATGCATCACCCCCCACTTCAAAATGAACCCCCCCTTCATCAGTCCTCAACTCCACCATCCCTCTAGCCTTCCACTTCTTCCCACTACAGCATCTATTCCCTGGGATCTAGCAGCTCTCCGACCATCCGCTCCCTCGAGTGTCACTGCCTCCACCTGATGTGCTGCAACATATGTGAAGAGTGTGAACCAAAAGGTGACCCAGGAGCCTCTTCCCTAAAATACCCCACTGAGGTGATGGTCTCTGCGATGGTGGATGGTGCAGGTGACAGCAGTGACAAGAAGTTGGTGTTTTCCCTGGACTGGTGCTCTGGGGATGTGGCTGGAGGGCAGCGACCCGGAGAGCCCGGCCTCGTCTGATGGTAACTCTGCAAAGCAAAAGACATGAGACGGAACTCTCTGGTCGTCGGGATTCACTTTCCCCACTGGCAGTGCATCCCTGCCTGCGGGTTTCCCAGCGGCGTGGAGTGGCTTCAATGGGAAATCCCATGGAAAAGCGGTGTGAGTATAGACTCCAGCTGCCAGAGAACAGTGCGCTGCCGAGAACCAAGTGTCCAGTCCAGGGGATCGGAGAATCCAATCCATGGTGGGATCTTGGGATGGACTAGTCTGAGGGAGAGGGTGACTCACTTGCGATAGGGACATCAGCATTGCATTGGGCTCTCACTAGTTTGCCACGTGCTGACCTTTCCTTGGCCTTGCCCGCTAGCTGCATTGCCCCCCCCCCCCCCCCCTCCCCCCCCGCCCCCCTCCTCGGCTGTGGTGTGGACCCGCAGTTCACGGATGCCCCCTCCGGTCTTGTGTACTCGCTATGGGCCACATTATCCGAGGGGTCACAGAAAGGACATGGTGAGACACTGGGAGACGAGTTCTATGGGGAGCCTGTCATCTGTATGCAAGGTTCCTGGCCGAAGAGGACAATAAATGTGTTGAGGTTTGGTGGAGCGTGGCATGTAAGGGAGATGCAGGCAGGTAGGGTGTGGTGGGCCTCTAGGCGATTGGGAGCGGGGCGGTGATGTGAGGAGTGAGAAATGGGAGTGATGCCAAGGATACAGAGGTAGTGACTCACCCGCAGTGCCCTGTGGAGGTCATTCATCTTTTTGTGGCACTGGGTTTAGGCTGGCAGTACTGATTGCCTCTGCCGCCTCCTCCCTGGCCCTGTTAACTATAGCTGGCTTTTGGCAGTGCCCCACCCTGGGGAATAGGATTACCACCCCTCCCCCAATGGGTCCAGCATACTTTGGAGCTCACGTTCCTGAAATCGGGGGACAGGTCATCTTGGAGCCAATTTATTGACTGGAATGAGAGTGTGGGGGGAATTGAGCGCCTCCAACTTGTCAAACACTTCAGTGCTAATTCTAGCCCCAGCGAATCGGTGCTCTCAATCCCATGGGCTGAGTGCTGGCCCATTTGCATGTCTTGAATTGCTCCCCGAAGAGCACCTCAACGCGAATCGCACGCTATTCAGTCCTGGTGGCAATAATTAGGGCGCGATTTAACGGAAAATGTCAAAGGCTGGGATTCTCCCTGACCTCGCTGGCCTGCTGTTAGGAGGTCGCCTCCATCATTGGGTTGAAATTGCGTCGCCTCAGGGTGCCCACCAACCTATTGTAAAATTTCAGTCAGCCTCAGGTCATTGGCCTTAATTGGCCCTTAAATGACTTAATGGGTACCCACCATCTATACACGTCCCCCTCGCCAATACCTGCCTGAAGCAATATAATAATAATAATAATCTTTATTGTCACAAGTAGGCTTACATTAACACTGCAATAAAGTTATTGTGAAAGGCCCCTCGTTGCCACATTCCGGCGCTTGTTCGGATACATTGAGGGAGAATTCAGAATGTCGAAATTCCCTAACAGCACATCTTTTGGGACTTGCGAGAGGAAACCGGAACAGGCGGAGGAAATCCATGCAGACACGGGGAGATCGTGCAGACTGCACACAGACAGAGACTCAGGCCGGGAATCGAACCTGGGATCCCGGCGCTTTGAAGCCATAGTGCTAACCACTATGCTACCGTGCTGCAATATGGCCCAGAGACCAGATAGGAACTGCTCTCTCAGGATGATTTTCCTGCCTTCCTGTTATCTTGCCTCTGGTCCCACCTCCGATGGGGATTTCACATTCAGCCCATTGTGTCGGCTAGGAATCTGTAGTACTGCCACAGCTTATATTTATGAAAGTTTTGAATGGTTACTCAGGCCAAGAAAATGGTGGAATTGGCTGAAAATTCTAACCCCACACCCAAACATGGTACTTCCTATTTTCGTGGGAACAGGACGGGGGTCCGGCTGAGGTTTGCACATTTTACAGAGGCAGGTGGGCATTTAAATCACAAACTGCATTCATCGAAGTGGGATTTTGGTGGGCGAGGATTTTGAGGGGTGATTTTGAGCCCCGTCTCTCCATCTGTGAGAAAGTTGGCACGGGCTCAAAATCCGGAAGGAAGCAAAAAATTTGATTCTCTCCAGCGTGATTGGCTCTTGCAATCTTACCCTCCCCTCATCAGAAGTAGTGAGAATCACATGGTGCCAGCCCAGGAACTTCATTTTAATACATTAGCGTGTCTTTCGTGAGGACTGTCTCCAGGTCTGCTCCCACTCACAGAATCATCACCTGGCGCCAGTGTAAAGTCTGGCCAGGCGTGAAGCAATCGAGGGGATCCCTCCAGGGGCACAGAGATGAGTGTAGCCCCCGGGGAGGGGGTTGAGGGACAAATCTGGGGTGCTGCCCACTGTCGCAGGTTGGCACTGTTGCTCTGTTTACTTGCTATAAATATAGCAATCAATATGGTCGCCTTTCTTAATCCTAATTATGTGTATACTTTCAGAGTCGCCGGGTATCTCTCGATACCGCCACAAGCTTCAACCTGAATACCGAACAAAGAGCCAATACACCAGTTAGTTAGTCCAAAGTCAATTTTATTTATTTACACACAGTATGATCTACTCATGTGTGATAATACTACAAACTAAACTATCTCTATCACAAACACCTATACTTAACTTTGGGTGCCCACTTAGAAGAACAATGGCCGTTGTTCGGATCTGAGGCTGTCGGGTTCGAAGAGGTAACAGGAGTACAGCTAAGGTTGTCCGTCTGGTAGCGAGCGTTGACCTTGAACTTACTCGCTTCTGGTGGTGCTGGTGGAAGGGTCTCTCCGCTTGAGAGCTGAATCCAAGAGGCTGAATCTTTGTCGGGGGTTCCTTATTATACTTGGAGGGGCTTTGCGCGCTTTTAGGTGGGCTTTAAACTTGGCCCCAATTAATTGGGCAGCTTCTTGATCATTGTCATCGATCTAAACCAATAAAAGGGGTGGGTGCCTTGGTGGCTGGGCGTGTCCAAGGTGGCTGTTGGCCTTGCTTTGTTTGTGTATTTTGGTTGGGGGACGGGCGCCGGAATGTCTGCGACAGTATCGGCTACCTGAGTATTAGTCCTTTGTTTCCCGGAGATGGGCCGTCAATATGCAAATCGACACAGAATTTCGATTTCATCTGCAAACTGCTTTCCAAATATACATTCAGGCTCTGTTTGTTGCTTAGTATTGTCCACATTTCCCTAGAGTCTCTGTGAGCGTCCATTTTGTATACCGAAAGTGGCCATCCCAGATGGCTACAGCACTGTCAGGTTGTCATTGCCATGGCACCTGGCAGTGCCAGGGCAGGGCCCTAGTGAGAGCATCATGGGGGTGGGGTGTATATATGTGCAGTTTGCTGTGTGGGGGGGGTGGGGTGGTGAATGCGGACATTGCCGAAGGGAATCTTCTGGTGAAGACTGTTTCGAGTGGAGGGGTGGCAGACTGCCAGTGATAATTGTTTGGGGGAGAGACCCGAGACCTCCACGATGTGGCCTGGGTGCCGTTCGGCCGCACTGCTGTTTGGGCATTCTGTAAAGATGGCACCAATCTGTTTGAAGATGATTCCCGGCTCCAGAGTCTCTGCCTTGCCAGAGGGAGGGTGTTAACTGCACCCACTCACTTTTATTTTCTAAGAGGCTTAAGATTCCATGAGAAATCCTATTGACTCCGTCGGTGGGATTCACTCTATTTTCCTCGCTGGGATTGACGCTTTACCATTTTTTGGCAAGATTCTGCCCAGAGTATGCAGATTAGACCAGGTAAGAGAGAGTCTGAACTTGCTGAATTTGTCTGGATAGCCAGGGTACACCTTTGGAGAGGTAAGGTACCGCTTTGGACATGGTCTCAGACGATCTTTTGGAGTTAAGGCACCCTTTGGGATTGTTAATTATTGTGCGTAAAATGTGCATAAAACCATTAGAATTATTACAGCTGTCAAAAGACTATCTGAACTGTCAAAGTTGACAAGGAATTGTCAGTATGTCAAAGCTGTCAAGGCACTGCCAAATAACTGTCAGATATGGCAAAGAACTGTCAAAGAACTGTCAAAGTTCTCAATCTGCTGACAAAGGCATCTAAACAAATTTCAAAGGATACTAGGTCAGTGGTAGGCAGCAAGGGGGTAAGGACAAAAGATGATGGATGGGGGGAATGAGTTTGCATTTGGGGTATGTGGCACCATGATGGGTGGTTAGAGGGGCATGGTTTGACATGGGAGTGTGAAGAGCAATGGTGTGTGTGTAGAGGGGCATAGGTTGGCATAGGATACATGAGGTGCCATGAGGGGTGGGTGGGGCATGAGGTGGCATAGGTTAGCATGAATGAAGCATGAGGGGTGAGGGCTGGAGTGCTGCTTTGTTTTATTCATTCTTTTATATAATTAAACAAAATGCCAGAGCACAGAGGCAGGACTTCTGCACAGCCCACCTCCACATCTGGCAGGCTCCACATTTGTTGCTGGGGGAGAGGGGGTGGCTGGGCCTCTAATCCAGCCCGAACACCCACTCCTCCTCCACCTGAATGAAAATCCGAACTGTGGGCGGCCATCTTTAAAGTTTGGGCCCAAGTCAGTTGCCAAAGATTGGAGATGAAGTTTAATATAAGCATAAAGTCATCAACTTTGGATCTCAGAAAGATGTAACAGATAATTTTTCTAAATGGCACGAAGCTGACACTGAATGGTCAGAGAGATTTAGGGATCAAGTACAGAGACCAATAAAACAACAAAAGCTATAAAAGATAATTAAAAAGGCCAATGCAATGTTGTTTTTTGTTACATGAAGAATGAAGCATGGTTGTAAATTATGTTACAGAGGTCTGGGTTGGATTCCATCTGGAGTACTGCTTTTAAATCTGGGCACCACATCACAGGAAGAATAATGTGGCCTTTAGGGGAGTACAAAGCAGACTCACCAGGCCAAAAGAGTTCAAACATGAGGACAGGCTGAATAAATTGGGCTTGTATTTTCTTGAATAATCAAGGGGTGATATCATGGAAGTGTCTAAGATTATTAAAGTATTTGATAGGCTAGACAGAGAGAAATGGCTTCTCCTGGAGGCCAGAACAAGGAGGTTTCACCTTAATATTACAGTTAGGCTGTTCAATGGTGATGCCATAAGAAACCTCAGACTGAGAATAGTGTCAACCTGCAAGTGCTGCTGAAGCTTTCAAAACTGAGGTGAATTTTTGTTAGGCAAGTGGGGTGGATTAATGTGGTTGTTGGTGGAGTTAGGATGCCGATCAACCATGATTTAAACAAATGGCTGACAGCCTGATGGATTCTTTTGTTTGTTCTTTCTTAGACAAGGCCAGCACTTGTTACCCAATCACATTGGTCCTTGAGTCAACTTCTTGAACTGCTGTAGCCCATCTGGTGTAGATACACCCACAGTATTGTTCGGAAAGAAGTTCTCATTTTTGATCCAGCATCAATGAAGGAACGGCTATGCACTTCCAAGTCAGGATGTTGTGTGGCTTGGAAGAGAACTTGTAGATGGAAGTGTAGCAACTGCCCTCGTCCTCCTAGGTCACAGAGCTCACAGGTTTGGAAGCTGCTGTTTAAGAAGGTTGCTACAGTGTGTCTTGTTGATGTCACTGTGCATCAGTGGCAGAGGGATTATCATAGAATTTACAGTGCAGAAGGAGGCCATTCGGTCCATCGAGTCTGCACGGGCTCCTGGAAAGAGCACTCTACCCAAGGTCAACACCTCCACCTTATCCCCATAACCCAGTAACCCCACCCAACACTAAGGGCAATTTTGGACACTAAGGTCAATTTATCATGGCCAATCCACCTAACCCGCACATCTTTGGACTGTGGGGGGAAACTGGAGCATCCGGAGAAAACCCACGCACACACGGGGAGGATGTGCAGACTCCGCACAGACAGTGACCCAAGCCGGAATCAAACTTGGGACCCTGGAGCTGGGAAGCAATTGTGCTATCCACAATGCTACCGTGCTGCCCCTTGAGGTTGGAATTTTCCTGCTGTTCACTGGTGCCAGGATTCCCAGCATAGATTCCCACGTTGCCTCCCGCTGCGGAGAAACACACGGCTGGGAGGCCGGAGAATCCCATCCTGAATGTTTCTGGCGGTGCAATCTAGCTTTGTCCTGGATGACGTCAGGTTTTTTGAGTGTTGTCCAATCTGTACTCATCTGTCAAGTGGAGAGTATCCATTACATTCCTGGCTTATGCCTTGGATTGGCTTTGGAGAGGGGCTCCTCACCTCCTGACCCGCCAGGAGACCTCATTGGCCTGCTTTTGTTTCTATGCCCCTAAACCAATTCCACCAATCGGAGAAATAAGATGAATTAGAATCTACCTGATAATACGTGGATACAGCATGGATAAATGTCGAACGTTATTCATTTAAACCAAAATATTTTACTCCCATCCCGTACAAATAAACAATTGAGATATAGTCACATGTTGCAAATTAGTTTCCTTATATCGGCAGAGTAATCATCACTTTGGTGAATGCCAAGAATTTCATAATTATTAACTCCAAAACACCAACAGCTGAAACTCATTAATGCAGTGGATACATTGAAGTTATTAGCAAATGTTTTGAAGATTGCATATTAGCATGTTTCGGCCATCTGAAGAAATTTAGATTAATAGCAAAAGACCTAATTGGGAGGATCCACATGGCTGTGGAAAATGAACTGTGCAGAACTAGCGTTGTTGAACTATTCCATTCTATTGAGCAACAAACTGTCTCTTTTGATTATGATTCTGGTATGATTTCCATTTTTTTATGCTCTATCCCCAGTGTTTTACATATTGTAGCAGCAACTATACCGTTCGACTGCAATAATGTTCTTTTTAATTCTTTAAGCTCTGAGGTGGGGGCCCGGCTAATGTGGAGCCCATTCTGAGGGGAGCTAGTGGTGTTCCCCCAAAAGTGTCAAGCTCAGGTGACTGAAACAAGTTTCAAGAGAGTCCATCAAGGTTGTGTTCTTTTGAGTTCTTTCACAGACTAATCGTGTGACCAAACCCTCCCCCCCTTTTTCAATGTATTTCCCCAGTATTTATTGCCCCACTCTGTGCCTCCCTCTGCCTCTCCCTGACACCAGACTCCTGCATCTCTAAGTCTCCGCTCAGTTTGTGGCTGAACAATGCCAGCAGCTTACGGGATCCACACCGCTCTCCTGCTCCTCGTGGCGGCCTCCACCTGCAGTCCAGCCTGTATCGACCCCTTGGACAGCCTCCTGTGGACACGGCGCAGTGTCAGATACTGTGCCGTGATACATTCCCCCAGGCTGGCCAAGCCATGGGGTAAGGCAGCCACTCGGCAAAGTGGAACATCTGGGTGGACCCTGGGTTGCCCTGCAAATTTATACAGGAATGGAGGGAGAGGGAGAGAGGGAAGATGGCGGGTTGGGGAGGAAAGAGGAAAAGCGAGAAGGGGAAGTGGGAGAAAGGGGGGGGGGGGAGAAGGGTGTAAGACAAACTGAAAGAAAAGGGGAGGAAAGGATGAAAATTGCACAGAGATGAAGCGGAGAGTGAGTGAATGCTGGAGAGAGAGAATGAGGGGCTTCACTGGGCAATGGGCTATGTTTTGCAATGTTTGAGCTGAAGAACCAACCAGCAATTGAAAAGGGAGAAACTTTAATGCGAATGTCCTGCAGGCTACAACCTACTTCCCAGTGAATCTCTGAAAATGTCTATCTGAAAGAGGGAATTGTCAGCGAGGGGAGTAAAATGCTCGTTTCTGGCATCCCCTCAGAGCTGCTGTTTCTGTTTTCAATATGATTTTAAATTGTTCCCTCAGTATTTATTGCCTCAGTAATTGAAAAGCTTTGAAAGCTTTGTGATTAATTTTTGCAGATACTGCGTTGGGTATATTTCTACTAAGCGACAGCACAGATCTTTTGTGTGGGATAGATTGAAGTGTGTACAATGGTACCACTTGTCCATCTGGTCTCCATACCAGGAGATGGGAAAGGAGCTTTCATCTCTCTGCATTTAATGTGATACAGGGAGAAACATTAATGCATGGTTTTAATCCAATCCATGATGTAGTGACTAAGGGAGTTGATTTTTTTCTAAAAATCTGAGCGAACCTGTTCTCACAAACTGGCTTCAATTTACCATTTCAGGAGCTTTTCCTGGAGTATGGAATCAATTTTTCAGAGATGCTCCCACACTGTGCTGGAAGCTGCCAACATGTCTCTCTCTGCGAGCACCGAATTGGGGCTGTGTGAACTCAATGAGACGGAGATTTTGCAATTTTTCTTTCTGCGCGGCGCTGTCCTGGCTGAAGGCTGCTGTCAGGGACTGGGTCACATTTAGTACGATAAACAGGAGGCCCCGAGGATTCGCTCCAACTCTGCAGATTGTTCCTTTAATTCCTTTTTAAAAAAATGCATTTTACTCAAAAGTAGGTTACAGCAAATAAACACCCCGGGAAACATTCTTCCCAACATTTTGTACAGACTTTTCTCCTTTTTCACCCCCCTCCACATCACCCACACCCCCAAGCGCCTGCGATGAACAGCTCCTCAAACGCGGTCACAAACATTCCCCACTTTTTCTCAAACTCCCCTGCTGAGCCCCTTAACTCATACTTTATCTTTGCTAACCGCAGGAAGTCCAGTAAGAAGTCTTACAACACCAGGTTAAAGTCCAACAGGTTAGTTTCAAACACGAGCTTTCGGAGCGCAGCTCCTTCCTCAGGTGAATGGTGAGGTATGTTCCAGAAACATTTATATAGACAAAGTCAGAGATGCTGGACAATGCTTGGAATGCGAGCATTTGCGGGTAATCAAATCATTACAGATCCAGGGAGAGGGATAATCACAGGTTAATGAGGTGTGAATTGTCTCAAGCCAGAACAGTTAGTGGTACTTTGCAAGTCCAGGCCAGATGGTGGGGGGTGGATGTAATGCAACATGAATCCAAGATCCCTGTTGAGGCCGCACTCATGCGTGCGGAACTTAGCTATAAGTTTTTGCTTGGCAATTCTGCGTTGTCGCGTGTCCTGAAGACCGCCTTGGAGAACGCTTACCCGGAGATCAGAGGCTGAATGCCTTTGACTGCTGAAGTGTTCCCCGACTGGAAGGGAACATTCCTGCCTGGTGATTGTCGCACGATGCCCGTTCATTCGTTGTCGCAGTGTCTGCATGGTCTCGCCAATGTACCACGCTTCAGGACATCCTTTCCTGCAGCGTAAGAGGTAGACTACATTGGTCGAGTCGCACGAATATGTGCCGCGTACCTGGTGGGTGGTGTTACCACGTGTAATGGTGGTATCCAAGTCGATGATCTGGCATGTCTTGCAGAGATTGCCCTGGCAGGGTTGTGTGGTGTCGTGGTCGCTGTTCTGAAGGCTGGGTAATTTGCTGCAAACAATGGTTTGTTTGAGGTTGCGCGGTTGTTTGAAGGCCAGTAGTGGGGGTGTGGGGATGACCTTGGCAAGATGTTCATCTTCATTGATGATGTGTTGAAGACTGCGAAGAAGATGTTGTAGTTTCTCCGCCCCAGGAAAGTACTGGATGACGAAGGGTACTCTGTCAGTGGTGTCCCGTGTTTGTCTTCTGAGGAGGTCGTTGCGGTTTTGCAAAATCCCACCAACTGTTCTGGCTTGAGACAATTCACACCTCTTTAACCTGTGATTATCCCTCTCCCTGGATCTGTAATGATTTGATTACCTGCAAATGCTCTCATTCCAAGCATTGTCCAGCATCTCTGACTTTGTCTATATAAATGTTTCTGGAACATACCTCACCATTCACCTGAGGAAGGAGCTGCGCTCCGTAAACTCGTGTTTGAAACTAACCAGTTGGACTTTAACCTGGTGTTGTAAGACTTCTTACTGTGCTCACCTCAGTCCAACGCCGGCATCTCCACATCATGACAGGAAGTCATACAGGTCACCCAACCAAGCCGCAACCCCCAGTGACGATGCCGACCGCCACTCCAGCAAAATTTGTCGCCGTGCAATCAGAGAGGCGAAGGCCAAGACATCGGCCTTCCTCCTCTCTATGAGCTCCGGCTTCTCTGAAACCCCAAATATCACCACCAAAGAGTTCAGGTCCACTCCCTCCTCCACTATCCTGGCGAACACTCCCGCCCGTAATCTTCCCAATTTTTCACAACCCCAAAACATGTGCGCATGATTCACTGGCCCCCACCCACACCTCTCACACTCATCCGCTACTCCCTGAAAGAACCCACTCATTCTCGCCCAAGTCATATGCACCCTGTGCACCACCTTAAACTGTATCAGGTTCATCCTTGCACAAGAGGATGTCCCGTTTAACCTTCGCAGTGCCTCACTCCATATTCCCCAATTGATCTCCATTCCCAACTTCGCTTCCCATTTCTCCTTGATCTTCACCACCCGTTCGCCTCCCTGCTCCCCCAGCCACTTGTATATATCCCCAATTCTTCCCTCCCCTTCCACATCCGGAAGCAGCAGTTGCTCCAGCAGGGTGTATCCCGGCAATCTAGGGAACCCCTTCCAGACCTTTCGTGCAAAGTCCCAACCTGAACTCACTACCCCTCAGCAGCTCTACCCTCTCCCTTAGCTCCTCCAGACTGGCAAACCCTTCCTCCAAATACAAATCCCTCACCTTGACCAGCCCCACTTCCCTCCACCTCCTGTATACACTATCCATCCCCCCCCGGCTCAAACCCATGATTCTCGCACAGCGGCGTTAGCACCGACATCCCTTCCACCCTAAAATGCCTCCTCAGCTGATTCCATATCTTCACCGTGGACTGCACCACTGGGCTCCCTGAATACCTACTCGGAGCCATTGGCAATGCTGCTATCACCATAGCCCTCAAACTAAGCCCCTTACAAGATTCCTCCTCCATCCTAACCCACTCTAACCCTTCTCCTTCCCACCACCGTCGCACCTTGTCCACATTCGCCGCCCACGGTAGCATTGTGGATAGCACAATCGCTTCACAGCTCCAGGGTCCCAGGTTCAATTCCGGCTTGGGTCACTGTCTGTGTGGAGTCTGCACATCCTCCCAGTGTGTGCGTGGGTTTCCTCCGGGTGCTCCGGTTTCCTCCCACAGTCCAAAGGTGTACAGGTTAGGTGGATTAGCCATGATAAATTGCCCTTAGTGTCCAAAATTGCCCTTAGTGATGGGTGGGGTTATTGGGTTATGGGGATAGGGTGGAGGTGATAACCTTGGGTAGGGTGCTCTTTCCAGGAGCCGGTGCAGACTCGATGGGCCGAATGGCCTCCTTCTGCACTGTAAATTCTATGATATCTATGAAGCAAGTTTGGCAGCGCCAACCCCACCTGCTGCCTCTGCCTCTGTAGTAGGGCCCTCCCCACCCTCGGCACCTTCCCCGCCCATACAAAGTCAGAGATTATTGTCCACTTTCCGAAAAAAGGCCTTTGGTATAAAGATCGGGAGAGCCTGAAAGATAAACAGGAACCTCGGCAGAATATTCATTTTCACCACTTGGACCCTCCCCGCCAATGTTAAGTGCAGTGTATCCCACCTCTTAAGATCCTGGGGCTGGTTTAGCTCACAAGGCTAAATCGCTGGCTTATAAAGCAGACCAAGCAGGCCAGCAGCACGGTTCGATTCCCGTACCAGCCTCCCCGGACAGGCGCCGGAATGTGGCGACTAGGGGCTTTTCACAGTAACTTCATTGAAGGATACTCGTGACAATAAGCGATTTTCATTTCAAGTGATCCATGTGAGATTCATATCCCCCAATGTAAATTTTGGGTTTGTAAGTTATTCCTCCACAACCCTGTTCATTCTCTCCCAGAACCTCCAAGACCAGTATCTCTCTTCTTCTTTGGTCCTTGCAATGTCCCTGCTCCAACCCACCATTAACCCATCTCCAGCCATAGAATGAACTTCAGAAACCCCGGCCCAACTGAACTCTCTGCCTCTCTTTAAGTCTCACCTCAGCCTCCTTCCAATCTTATTTTGTTCAAACGTTTCAGTAGATCCCTCATTCACTTACCTCGATTCCCATTAAATGCCCTTCGCCTCATCCCTTCCTTGTGGCAGAGGTCCCACATTCTTGAGTTAAAAGAGTTTTAAGGGTTCTCCAAACGTATTTTGTAGCCACCTGGGGCCACTGCCCAACACAAAATGGAAGATTACAAGGAATGCAGGGAAAATGGACATGTTGCAAAAGCAAGCAGCTTGCAAAAGCGCTTGTGTATTCTGACTGCTGCAGAAACCAGTTCTGACTGCTGCAGAAACCAGACAGCACTGTGAAAGAAAACAAGTTAACATACTAATGAGGCGATACCAGGCGATTCCCAGGTACAATGGAAACAAGTTAACTCAAATCGATACATTGAATGGAAGGCCAGACTTCTCGGCGCCAAAAGAAGTCCAAAACAATAAGTCCCAAGAACCGTCCCAGTGATCAAGGAACTGCCCCGTTATTGGGGAATTCAAATCAATCGATTGGGAAGAGACCCAATTGATTGCGAGTGTATAGAGGGTCCATCCAGGTGGGCGCGAGACCCCGAGAGAGGTATAAGACAGAGACCCCGACCCCAGCTCTCTCTCTCTGCCAGCCTCTCCTTGACCAGCCAGCCCTCCCAGCAGAACACCGTTACAGCAGAAGAACCTTGAGGAGGAGAGATGTGGACAGCAGCTGCCATCACGTAAGTATCATACAACGCATGCTACGAGAGCAGACACTCCTGACCCCCTTTAGTCCATAACTACTGGAAGCCTGCGGACCCAGGACAAAGCTAGAGGCCGTTGTTCCCTGATCCGGCAGTCCCCTTATCCAGATAAGTATTTGGCCTGTTAGTGGTAGGATTAGCCTAGTCTTATAGTTTTATATGCATGATTAGTAGAATACTGTATTATAATAAACGTGTCTTGTTTGAACTTACTAACTGGTGTGGAGTTATTGATTTGAACTTGAACTTGAAACTTGGGGGGGTATCTTAACGATACCTGGCGACTCCACAGCTAAGGAATGAAACAGAGCCAAATTGAGAGTTAAGCACACTCACGCAGAACGAGCAACAATTTCTTGCAATATTTTACAACTGTCTTCCTCTGTAACTGGAAAGACCTTCTCTATGTTCACCCTATCAAATCCTTTCCATTATTAGGTCAGCCATCAATCTTAGTTTTGCTGGAGAAAAGATACAAAATGCGCTGGTTTAGCACACTGGGCTAAATCGCTGGTTTTGAAAGCAGACCAAGGCAGGCCAGCAGCAAGGTTCAATTCCCGTACCAGCCTCCCCAAACAGGCGCCGGAATGTGGCGACTAGGGGCTTTTCACAGTAACTTCATTGAAGCCTACTTGTGACAATAAGCGATTTTCATTTCATTTCACTGTCCCTTCAGTTGTTTCTAATGACCACAACCTCTCAGTTTTGGTTTCACTCTTGTAACTCCTCTTCGCTGATGCCTCTTTTTAATGTTGGTGACATGAAGGCTGAAAGTGTGCTCACCGCTGGTAATGTGGCCGAAGTGAATGATGAACTATAGAACATCTAGTTTAAATAATTTATTATGAAACAACTGCGTGTTAAAGATAACTAGGATAAATAAAATAACAAACTACTAACACTAGTTCACTATTTGTAGCGCTAGGGTTACAAATAGCCCGAGTCTAAATGCCTCCACGGGGACTCCACCCGTGCGATGTTGGCCTGGGTGGCACACATTGTCGGCACCACCTCCTGTTGCTGCACACGGTTGGACTCCTCCAACTACACCTGCAGCTACTGGATGATCGCCGAGAACCCTTCATGCAGTCTCTGGCTCGGTGACTGCATCTCCACTATAGATGGGGCAGTCCGTTCAAGAAGCCCGAAACCCATCTGGATGGCAGCAAGTCTCTCGGGCCAGGCCGCCATCCAACTGTCCGTCCTCTCGGGGGACCCTACCTCCACCTGCTATATCAGATCAGCTGAGTAGTGCGCACCAGAGAGTGCCCCTGGAGCCTCTTAACTAAAGTGGAATGGTGGAGGGTGTTGGCTGTGATGGGAAATCAGTGTCATCCTCAGACTCAAGCTCTGCGGTATTCTGGTCTTGGGTGGATGGCTGGTGTCCAGGCTGCTCTCAGCGTCAGTGCTCAGCTCACGGGGGGGTGGGAGGGGGGGGGGGGGCTCCGACGGTGGCACTGGCTGAAGCGAGGGATGCCCCATCTCCAGCTGGTCCTGTAGGACACAAGACAAGATGCATGCTTAGACTTCTGGCTGGGAGGGACTAGGGGTGGTGGGGGTGAGGGTGGGGTAGTATACGTGTGAGAGTGAGGGTGATGTTGAGTGTGGTATGGGGATGGGTGATTGTGGGGATGTGGGTGGTGTGCGGGTGAGTGTGGTGTGGGGGTGGTGTTGAGAGAGGGGGGTTGACACATGTGTCACAGGCACCCCAACTCAGTGGGGTCATACCTCCTCGCACGTGGCTGAGCTCCACCTCGGTGAGCTCCCTTTCGTCTGAGCCGCCCACCACATCTAGCGCCTTCTGCTCTCTCACAGTGAGAGGCCCCAGGCCCGGCCGTCTCCCTCCTCTCTTCTCCCTCCCCTGGTGATTGTGGCAGCCTCCGCCTGGAGGGTGGGGGGCAAACAGAAAACGAGAGTGTTACAGTCCAACGCATGCAGCTAAGGGGGTGGGTAGCTGATAGCCTCAGTGGCCAGGGCACCTGGCCATGGGAGCCGGAATGGGCGCCGGCATGTGGTGCCACCCTTTGGGTTGGGAGTTTTCTCATTGGAATTGATTGTGTTCCACGGGCGCCAGTGCTCGCCCCTCAACAGTCGCAGAATCGGTTCAGGTCATCGCCAGTTTTGCTGCTGTGGAACTCCACGAATTCTGTGCCGGCGTCAATGAAATCGTATTCGGCGATCAGGAGGAGAATCGGAGCCGGTTTTCCGATGCTCCACCCCCTCCAAATCGGCATCATCTCGGAGCATGCCGTTGCGACGGCATCAGTACGTCGCTTTGAGGCCCTCCCCCAATGCTCTGCCCCTGATTGGTCGAATTCATGACCGCACGGGTCGCGTGTGGTCCGAATTCTCGTAAACCTGGCGTGGCGGCTGTGGACTGTGTCCAGTGTCGCTACAATCGGGGGGGGGGGGGGGGGGGGTGGAGCCGTGCTGCTGGCAGGGTGTCTTTGCAGTGGGCTGGGGGAACTGGTGGAGGGTGGTCCGGGGGTGGCAAGGGGGGTCCAGGGGGACATTATTTGGCCGGCCAGGTCCGTGGGCGGCCGGAGCTATGCTTTATGGTGAAACCGCTGCAGTTTGTTACCGTGTGCATGTGTGGCCACAGACCCGGCAGTTCTCGGCTGTTTAATAATAATAATAGCTTATTTTCACGAGTAGGCTTTAATGAAGTTACTGTGAAAAGCCCCTAGTCGCCACATTCGGCGCCTGTACGGGGAGGCCGGTATGGGAATTGAACCTGCGCTGCTGGCATTGTTCTGCATTACAAGCCAGCTATGTAGCCCACTGTGTTAAACCAGCCCATTATTTCAGGAATGCTGGGAATTTTACCCGGCTCCACTGCGAGCCCCCCACTGGGCGGAGCATCGGTGTGGGGCCGGCGGCAACGTTTTTATTGTAAAACTAGACACTTCCTCCAGACATAGCCTTAAAATCAGAGAATCCAGCCCCTTGGTCTCAGAAACGGAGAATCCCACCCATCAAATCTCATGAGAGTCACGATCTGGATCTCACACTCACTGGGGGAGATCCAGATCTGCATATCTAAATGAGATATTATGCTAATTTAAATAGGCGTTCATGGGATTGTTCCGCCGCCCGGGGTCTAAAGGCTGTGCCTGGGAGACCTCGCCAGCACGTCGTTTAGTACTGGTGCCACAAACGTGGACCAATCGTAATGGCACCCAGGGCGGAGAGGGGGGTCATTGGAGACTCTCATTGGCCTCTCAGGCCATTGGAGTCTCCAGGTAGTCGGGACAGGGCAAGGTGGTACCCTGGCACTGGCACCCGGGCACCTTAGCGCTGTCAGCCTGACACTGCCAGCAAAGTTGTGGCACTCCCTCCCTGACAGCTCTTGGCCAACCTACCCAACCTGCACATCTTTGGGCTGTGGGAGGAAACCGGAGCACACGGAGGAAACCCATGCGGACACGGAGAGAATGCACAAACTCGACACAGACGGTTATCCAAGGCTGGAATTGATCCTGGGTTCTAGGCTAGAAGTGTCCAAAGGTTAGGTGTGGTTATGGCGATAGGACGAAGAGCGGCATAGGTAGAATGCTCTTTCAGAGGGATGGTGTAGACATGATGGGCTGAATGGCCTGCAGGATTGCTATGATTGTGCTCCACACTAGCTACAATAGCAAGATAGCAACTGTGGGAGAATGAATGTTATCATCCTGAGAGAGGACAGCATGTTATTGCACCATGAAGCCACTGTCACTCCCACGGGCAGTCCGTTAGTAATCCTCGGAATCTGCTGGACCACAGCTCGCTGAACTAGTGAAACTTGCAAAACCCTCTGAGCATTGTCGCATTTGGAGCCTGCATGGCATCAAGCTGGGCTTTCATGTCAAGACCCTCAGCCTGAGCGCCTACTGCAGCATTCAGATAGAGGGTGGTTTCTGCCAGTGCTTCACTGGAAGCTGAGCCATTAACCATCAGATGCTGGGCGGGATTCTCCAGAACCGCGACTAAGTGCTCCCACTAGTGGGACAATCAGAGTGATTCGCACTGGTGCTCGGAGTGACCCTGATGTGCCAGTTATAGCATTTGTAATTTGTTTTTAGCTGAATCGGCTTATCTGTGCTATTCCATGGCACATCAGGCACCATGCTGCATCTGCATCAGTAGGGGCTGGTTTAGCACAGTGAGCTAAAGAGCTGGCTTGTAAAGCAGAACAAGGAGAGCAGCGTGGGTTCAATTCCCGTACCAGCCACCCCGAACAGGCACCGGAATGTGGCGACTAGGGGCTTTTCACAGTAACTTCATTGAAACCTACTTGTGACAATAAGCTATTATTATTATGAGAGGACTGGGATCTAATCTCTCTGACACGTCCTCCACCTTTGAGATAGGCACCCCCTTTTTAAAGGGCACAACAATCTCAAAACGTTATTGCAGCTACCACTCCAGATCGCTGGCGGGCCACTCCCCCACCACCCTAACCAATGGCGAGGGATCCCCCTTCAGCCCCCCAAGTCTATCATTCAGCCCCCTATTCCCATGTCAGCCCCACCCCCTCCATCCTTCCTCCCCTCAGTACCCCCCTTCAGCTCCACCCACCCAGTCTCCCCCTTCATCCCCCCCAATCCCCTTTGGGCCCTGCATCTTGGCAGTGCCAATGTGACACCTTGCAGACCAAGGGGTGGCGAGGTGGAAAGTACCCTGCCAATAATTGCTTCCAGGGTGCCAAGGGGGGTCGTTCATGGGAGGCTGGGGTCAAGGGGACCTGTGCTGGGCTGGAGGGGCTCAGGTCGGGGGTGCTTCCTGGGGTGGGTCTTCTTTGGTTGCTCCCATCTGCAGCCTTTAAACCCATCAAACAGTCAGTCAGTATGTAAAAAAATATGTTTTTGCATAATAATGTTCTCATCCATACCCCTAAACAGTCACTCTGTATCTCAGAACTACTCATCGCATATAATAGACTGGAAGTGTTCTCATATGTAGCCCTAAACCCTTTAAAAAATCCGTCAATTTGCCAAATTCAAAGGTCTGAGAGATGTAGGTAAAAGTAATCCCTTTAATATGGTGGAAACCTTTTGATTGTTTTTACACAGCCAATTTCATTGACCTTTAAAGTAAAGTGTCTGTATGCCTAGAAGGCTGAAAGCTTTGAACTGTTTTGTTTACATTCAATTTCAACCCCCATTGCCTGCTAAACATTTTCTGATTGACAGGTCGAGGCAGTATCAAAGGGGAGAATCAGAGTGTTTTGTTTTAGTGCTCTGGAGGGACCCTTTAACTCAGGATAGCAGGTGTTTTCCTAAGCATTGTTTTTAGTCCGTTTGTCTCTGTGCTCTCAAGTGCTTCCTAAAAAGTGCAGCGGTGGAGGCTACCCCTGTGCTTTCAGCAACACCAGTTGCTATGGTCACAGTGGTGGCCTTGTCAATGCTGAGCAATAATATTTCGAAGAGAGTGAGGAGATATGGCCATGCATTGGGACCCCTGGTTCTTTGCTTTTGTCTCCTGTTTGTGGCTCCTTGTGCCACCAGATCATGCAAAGAAGAAAAGGCAGTCTCCGAGTGTATGTTTGAATGTGTTTGCTTGATGTGTCTGTCATAACTGTAAGTATGTTCTGCATAACTGCACTGTATGTTCTATGCTCTATAACTGAATAGCTAGTCAAAGGTGGAAGCCGAGTTGTGAGCGTGAGGTTTGAAGCAGTGCTGTGACGGTGAGGTGGAGCATATGAATGGCGGGGCAGCATGGTAGCAGGGGCAGCACGGTAGCATGGTGGTTAGCATAAATGCTTCACAGCTCCAGGGTCCCAGGTTCGATTCCCGGCTGGGTCACTGTCTGTGCGGAGTCTGCACGTCCTCCCTGTGTGTGCGTGGGTTTCCTCCGGGTGCTCCGGTTTCCTCCCACAGTCCAAAGATGTGCGGGTTAGGTGGATTGGCCATGCTAAATTGCCCGTAGTATCCTAAATAAGTAAGGTTAAGGGGTGGGGGTTGTTGGGTTCCGGGTATAGTTTGGATACGTGGGTTTGAGTAGGGTGATCACAACATCGAGGGCCGAAGGGCCTGTTCTGTGCTGTACTGTTCTATGTTCTATGTTCTATGTTCTAATGCTATACATGTCTCCTGTTTATTAGCAATTATTGTTGGGTGAGTGATGGAGGTGTGGTGCATTGAGTTGTGTGTAAAATTAGTTGTGCAGTTGCGATATTTAAGATAGCTTCAGCAACTTTTACTACTTGTGTAAGGTCATTGAACATGTTCTGACACTGTATCCAGGACCTTGGGGCCAGGCTCCTGACATTGACCTCTGTGCCTATCTAACTCCCATTTTCCAAGTGTTTGTTTAGAGGGCCTTGACAGATGGCCTTTATCCTTCTTTTCACCTCCTGTACCTAGGCCTTCCATGTTGCATTTGAGAGCCACGGAGCCTTCATGCTGGCCTGCTCCTCCATTGCCTTACTGTCCTTTTGCTCAAAAACTCTTGTGAGCACCGCTTTCCCCACCTGTTGAAGCCAAAATATACCTCACCTTTAAGAGATGCGGGTTGGCTTCGGAGAAGTGCAACCCAGCTTTCATTGGGATAAACTTGCCACCTGGGTTCCCTAATGAGCGCAGGGCCAATCAGAAGCACAATGGCACTGGGCTGGACACCGTAACCATGGAAATTGTTATGAAACTGTATCATTTCATGTTGCTTAGGAATTTTAGGTTGGTGATTGAAGTGTTAAGTGTAAAGAAAAAAAATAAATTTGAGAGGCTGATAAACAAACAAAGTAATTGTGATTTAAAAGACGGGTCTGCTGTACACTTACAAGGCCAGAGTTAGAAGAATGAGAGCCATAAAGTGAGAGCCTGAGTCGTCAGAGAATTGCTCTGTCTTTGTTACAAATGTGAATGATTCATGTAATTTTCAAGATCAAAGAAAGGTTTGGACACAACTGGTAAACATAGTATGATTAAGTCCAATACAATCTGGGACATAAAGGGTCAAATTCCAGAAGCTACAGAAAGACTAATTTGAACAACATGAGGGAAGCAGATTGACTGGAAGAAGGTTGTTTGTAGTACATAGTTGAGGACAAACGGAATGCCATTAAAGATACTGTTGAGAAAAACACTTCATAAATTAATGCATTAAATGAATCAAAAGATATTTTCAAGACAATTAAGTTAGAAAATTAAGTTAGCACTGCTGCCTCACGGCGCTGAGGATCCAGGTTTAATCCCAGCCGAGGGTCATTGTCCATATGGAGTTTGCACATTCTCCCCATGTTTGCGTGGGTCTCACCACACAATCTAAAGATGTGCAGGGTGGGTGGATTGGCCACGCTAAATTGCTCCTTCAATGGAAACATTTAAAGAAAAGATTAAGTTAGAAAAGTAAATATTTGGAAACTCTGAAAACCTTTTCGCTCATCACCTGTAATACAGTGCATGGAAGCAGATGTACAAGAAAAGAGCACAGCGAAGAACAAAAGAACACAGGGCGGGATTCGTCGTTGGCCAACGCAATTGGGCGGAAAATCGCTTGTGACGCCAAAATTGTGCCGGGCGCATGTCAGAATGCCATGCTCCGGTGCCTCGACAACGGCATCATTGCATTCTACACCACACGCAGTGCTGGACACTGATGGGGTCAGGGGTGCGGTGGGCAGGGTGCCAGGGGGAATGACCGCGTGAATGTGGTGGGATGGGGAGGAGAGGGGAGGGGAATGGTGCATGCAGGAGCAGGGTCTGCAGTGCAGACGTGTAGCTCGGCGGGCCTGGTTGGGCACAGGAGTAGGGACCACACTAACACTTGTCTGACTTTCACCCCAAACATACTTCAGTATTAAACCAGAAATGATGGCCTTCATCCAGGTCATCACAGCCCTGGGGGATGCACTGAGGCTGAATGAGCTGGAGCTGCTCGAGGTGGAAGGGCATGCAGCAGCAGAGGAACAGGAGGCAGCCGGTGAGGAAGAGGAGGCGCTGCATGAGGCCCCGTGTGTACCGACAGCGCCTGTCTTTCGAGAACCTGCCAGACCGGGCATGTCGTCGAAGACTCTGACTGTGCAGAGAGACAGTGCGACATATCTGCCAGATCATGGCGCACCTGGCACCACGGGGGTATGGGGGTGGACACCCACTCCTGGTGGCCGTCAAGACGACACTCACCCTGAACGCTTACGCCATATGGTCCTTCCAGGCCTACCAATCTTCTCAGCATTGCATGCCTTTTCTTTAATTTGATACGACTCTCACCTTCCTTCCCTAACCACAAACAGTTCAACATTCTTAGAAATTCTTTCTTTCTCCCTTTCAGAATAAAATGCAAGAAGAGAAAAAGTTCTGGATTGTTAAGACATAGCAATTATCAGAATTTACTCCTTCTCCCCATTTTTCTTGAGGTAACAATGCTTCTATCACAATAAGAACCCCGAAAACAACAGCAATACAAATGGAACACCCTCCCCTCAACTCTATCGCCACCACGCAAGAGATGACAGAGTTGCAATTGAAAGAGCCCTTGCATGCCTGGCAGATCTTCCCTGCCAAGTAGAATTACTGTCAACAGAAGGCTATCAGTACCTCAGAGCATCTGAAGAAAGCAACTCTCACACAATGTGGAGTTAAGATTGGCGACTGCTGTGCCTGCAGCTGGCTCCAATAAGGTCACTGCTCCCATAGTAGCAGCAGGAAACATAGCAAGACTATTAACAGATAGAATAGGTCCGCCATCTTATACACTGGAGTCAAGGGCCAAGCTTCTCAGTTCTGGAGCCTAATTGCTCCTATCAGTGGAAGATTGCTGCTGGTTTCTGATGGCGCGAGGAGCGTGGCCCGGTATATGATTCTCTCCCAAGAGCATGATGTTTTTTGTTGGAATCCCGATATCTGACTGCCATTTTGAGCGAGCAACCTGATACTGAAGTCCAGCAACAGGACTCCTCCCCTGCACAATGTAAATCCCTTGACAGTCTCCGAATTGCAAATCTTCCATTCACAGAGCAACATCACTGTTGATTGGCAGTTTTATTGGTCCAGACACAGTTACTTAGCGAGTTTGTTCATTTATCTTTCCCTTCACACTTGACTGCATCCAAGTATTTCCCATTGATGCTAACTACAATGTTTATAAACACTCTTGCTATGATTGAAAGCTCCTCCACATCAAAAGGAGGTAAGTACGTTCACTTCCTCTTTTTCTCAGCAGAAAGTACTTAGCTCGTTTTGATGTGATGAGGAGCTGTCAATTACAGCAAGTGTGTTTATAAACATTGTCAAGGTATTTTAAGTCCTTTGAAGTGTGCTTGGCTTTGAAGCCTCTGACACTTGTGACAGCTGCTGCTTTAAACACTTTTGTTTGGGAAGGGTAAGTGTAAATGCAATGATTTTTCACTGTACTGCCTGGACTGCTCTTCAGCTTTCCGGCAGGGTTGACTGATGGGAATGTATGAAGGGAGTCTGATGGGAGGGTCAGATGGGTGCAGCTGAGGGGTTGGTGGGAGGGGGTTGGGTCATCCTCATGCATTTGTGTTATGGGGAGGGTGACACATTATTACCGTGGTGTGGGGGAGGAGGCCACTACTTGCCAGCGGCGGGCAGGATTTGCATTGTGGAGGGGGGGGGGAGGGAACCTTCTGATGGACTTGAGGCACATCAGTTATGCGTTTGCTTTGTATCCTCCTGCCAGCTCAGGGCGGGTAGCACGCTGAGACTGTCAGCAGGGGATTGGAGCATCGCATAGGCATCAATTCTGTTTTTCCCTACACGCTCCATTCCCCGCCTGATCAGAAATCCCTCTGGAGCAGCATTGACTGGAGAATCCTGGTCAAGATTGTGGGTGTGATTCATGGAAACATTTCTAGGTGTCATTTTGGGGGCGATTGGCGGGGTGATTCTAGAGAGATCACGGCCCGTATTTAATGGCACTAAGTGCCGAAAAGTAGGCTTCTCGCTATTACTAGCTGTCTCGCTGCCTGATTCGCCGGACCTGTGGCTCAACGTCTCACTGCTAGCAAGAGGAAGCTGCTTTGAAATGATCTCTCACCACTCACTCCTCTCAGTCAACACACAAGCATGGCAGACCTGGTCCTGACTTTGGGGATGCCGATCTGGCCCGGCATCTTGACGCTAAGACTGAGAGACGGGGTATTCCGTTCTCCCGAGAGGGTCAGAGGGCCTGGAGCACAGCCACCATACTGCCTGGGAGGCAGTGGCAGCAGATGTCAGTATGGGCAGAATGACCAGGAGGACCGGCGTCCAATGTTGGAAGAAGACCAATGACCTCCACCGAGTTCAGGGGTAAGTTATCACTTCTCCCCGGCATTAGTTTCACCTGCCATCCCTCAAATTCCAACACCCCCCCCACTCCTGCCCCACAAACCATTGACTAACACCTCACGCCCTCCCCTCTTTGTGCCTGTTCCCCAGCACCTGCTGGCACCAACTAGCACAACCGTTTCATGTCCAGGTGCAGTCCCACACATGCCACTTGCTACAGTTCCCCTTGATCCATCAGGTGCGCTGCTCACAAAGTCTCTCTTTATCCCTGCAGGAGAAGATAGCCGATAATAAGTGGGAAAGGGCCAAGATAGAGGCTGAGTACCAGAGATTTGAGTCCTCACCCCCCCTATGAGGAATGGGCCCCACTGTCACCCTGACATTGCCAAGGTGCCTGGGTGGCGCTGTCAGGCTAGCAGCAACACTGCCTGGATGCAAGGGTGGCAGCAGCAGGGCATTCAGATGCCAGGGTGGCACTGCCAATAGTCATGGCCTGAGGAGCTCCATGCTCATGAAAGGGAGGGGGTGTGGGAAGCGTGGGGGGGGGGGGGGGGTGTGAAGGGTGGATATGAAGGGGCGGGTCATGTGGGCTTGGGAAGGCATGAAAAGTGGGGTCCCTCAGCGACCCTATAGTGGTGTGTCCTCACCTGGTTGGGGGGGGGGGTATGGGGTAGTGCCCATTTGTGTGGGGGGGTGACATTGACAGCGAGTGGGGGCTCCGCAAGCTCAATTAGGGACTGAGACGCCCTTTCAAAATGGTGGCCCGATCTCGGAGAAGTCGGTCTGGCCAGCGAATTCAGCTCCCCAAAAAATTCCAAATGTGGGCTAGCCCGGAGAGAAACTCCCCAGGCCTGGAAAAAGTGCCTAAGTGTGGGAAGATAGCAGTGGGGAACATGCCAACAGAGCCGAAGAGAAACCCCAGCCAACCCCGCCGGAAATGACACTTAGAACATTCCCATTAGATTGCGCCCTTAGTAACTTTTTTGGGCCTTGGAGGAGTTTCTCTCCGGTCTAGTGCAATAGATGTTGCATTATCTATGAGGAACGGTTGAATAAACTCGGTTTGTTCTCACTGGAACAACAGAGGTTGATGGGCGACCTGATAGAGGTCTACAAAATTATGAGGGGCATAGACAGAGTGGATAGTCAGAGGCTTTTTCCCAGGGTAGAGGGGTCAATTACTAGGGGGCATAGGTTTAAGGTGTGAGGGGCAAGGTTTAGAGGAGATGTACGAGGCATTTAAACTGCATTGAATTGCTTAATTGGAGTTAGTAACAGGTATGGATGGTAAGTTTAACTTTTTCCTTGTGTTTAAGAACCGTTTAACTGATAACTGTAAAGCTATTGGGCTGGATTCTCCGCTGTTGGGATTCTCTGTTGCGCCGGCAGCGCACCCACGCCCAGGGATTTCCTGACGGCGTTGGGCTGCCCACAATGGGAGACTCCACTGGCCGGCTAGCGAGATGGATAATCCAACCACCGGCTGGGCACGCCACACCACAAAACGTAGAATCACGCACATTTTATTTGATGTTAATGTGGTTAATTCTGTGTTTAAATTAAATCTGTTTCAGCATAAAAGATACCTATTGGTCAGAGTCGTCACTCCTGGGGTGACGTGTCCTTTCCTCACAGTTATACAAATTGAAAGAAAATTAGGGTTCTTGTCAGTATCCTAACAAATATTGGGGTCTGATCCGGTAACCTAGTTGGAGAAAGGGTGCTTCAAAATGGAGGCACTGGTTCTCCTATGCAGATGGGCATGTACTGCTTCAGGAGCCTACCTTCTCTCCATAAATGGATGGTGGGTCTATCCTCTGGTCACTATTTGGCCAATTCAGGAAAAAGCACTACTGGATGACTTTGTGGTATTGTGTCCTCTATTTGACATTGAGTTCTTGAAGACAAAACCCTGTTTCCTGTCTCTGGCACTCCCTCACAATTGCACACAAACTTTCCTACCTCCTTCTACCCATCACTTCCCTGCCCCAAAGCCCCCCCACGTCTTCCCCCGTAATGTCTATCCCAAACAACAACAAAACCGGCCTGTTCCTGGGCTGTGAAACATGCTGGAGAACTCCTCAACCAAAAGTCATCTCAACTTGTCAACCGCTGCTGGCTTCTGGGTGGGGGATTTGGGAAAAAGAACATGTGCACCACAGGGTTAAAACTCTGTGGCAGTCAGGTAAACCTGGCCTCTTGGGCTTCCCAACAATAACGCCCATCGGTACCAAACCTGACCTGGAAAGTTCTTCCCAGTAAACAGTGGATCCATTCATCCAGCTGTGGCCTCATTCTGATACTTACTGGAAATGTTTCATTCACATCAAACTTAATTTAATACACGATGAATCTTCCTTCTACATGAGTCAGTGAATGATTTTCTCCCTGCTATGGTTAGGAAATGTGTTCAAGATGGCTATGAAGATGGCTATAGATTTATAATAAGAAAGGAATAGTTTACAAGCCGAGTTCTTCTCTTTGCATTTAAAGTACCTGGAGTTAAATTCATTTGTTTCAGTCCACACCATTGATTTTGGCGCCATTTCTTGCAGTCAATTTACCCGAGAGGAGACAGTCAGTTGACCTGTGAAGAGGCATATGACTGTTCTATTCTGGCAGACTTAGCTGTAGGGCTGAGAATGAGCAAATTTCTAGTCTGCAGACACTTCCAAATGAAAGAAATTCAAGTAACTGCTATTGGTCAGAAATTGCAGATTTTGGATTTAAGAATGACAAATAATAACAATAATAATCGCTTATTGTCACAAGTAGGCTTCAATGAAGTTACTGTGAAAAGCCCCAGTCGCCACATGAACTGAGGTTTGATGTTTTTTAAAGCATTATCTTCTACCCAAATTAGTAAAAGAGAAATAAGGGGAAAGTTGAATGTGTGCAGCCCACTGGTTTAGCTGGTTAACTCTTCTTGAGAATTCATCGGCAACCACACGATTATCAGATCTATCAGTTATGAAAATGGCGACACAGACCAACATTTCCACAAGTGAAGCTTGTGATGTGGCGTTGAACAATGCAGCCACCCTGCAATGCTGTGTGTTCATGTGGCAATGGTCGGACTCAAATCTTCCAAAATACTGGAGTTAGAACATAGAACAGAACAGGCCCTTCGGCCCTCAATGTTGTGCCGAACAATGATCACCCTACTCAAACCCACGTATCCACCCTATACCCGTAACCCAACAATCCCCCCCCCAACCTTTACTTTTTTAGGACACTACGGGCAATTTAGCATAGCCAATCCACCTAACCCACACATCTTTGGACTGTGGGAGGAAACCAGAGCACCCGGAGGAAACCCACGCACACACGGGGAGGATGTGCAGACTCCGCACAGACAGTGACCCAGCCGGGAATCGAACCTGGGACCCTGGAGCTGTGAAGCATTTATGCTAACCACCATGCTACCGTATTAATCAAGCATTTCAAGGGCTGGTAGCAAAATATGCGCCAATGTTGGACACAGGAAGCAGGCTAAGCAGGGATGTGGGGGAAAGAGTGTCCAGGGAAGGTGGAGGAGAGTAGCCAAGGAATGGGAATAGGAGAGCATCTGGGCAAAGTGTTTGAGTGAGTGGGGCTCGGTCAGTCAGCTAATTTCACATCCATGAAATGCTACTCACCCTTTTATTCCATGTGCTCCTAACTTTACTCACAAGTTTGTTGTGAGGCACTCCCACCAAGGAGACACTGGCAGAATCCAGCCCTTCTGAATCCCCTTTCCTGACACTGATGCATCTCAGGGAAAATGGGGAGAACAGGGTGATGAGGCAGCACCAGTGCCACTGGAACGTTGGCTAAGGGCGTCTCAGGCTTCAGGACATGGAAGGCAGTTGGCCATCTCCACCTCTGATGTGCGTCCTGGTAACAGTAGGCCTCATAGGAATAAAGCGTTCTATGTGCATAGTGTGGGCACGGGTGATGTTACCCACTGGCAGTAGGGTTTAAACTATGTGTCACTATCTGCTAGTCACATAATTAAAAGATGTTCTTGTTCAAAGCCTTAATGCCTCACTGTCTTTGACCCCTCTCCCAGAGGGAAAGGTAATCGTCCCATCTAAACACAGCTCCTCCCATCGTCCCTCCGAGCAATGCTGACGGTGAGAGCTAGTGAAACCCACAATGACAAACATGCTGGAATGACTGTGTCATCGCTCAGTTAAACCTTGACCTTCCCCTTTTCCTCCTATGGAGCTGTAACACAAAGGAATGTGCCCCCGACCCTGACTCAGATCTGACCCGGGAATCAATGTGTAGCCAGCAGACGGACAGGAGTCAGACATAAACAGAACTGGAGGACCTTCACATGTTTCCTCACTGTGAGTCATCATTCCCTTCCTGCCTTAACAAGCAAGTCCAGCACATTGAAAACCCAGCATCCTGTTCACATGTCAATGACTCATTTGTGTGGGGGGAAGGGGAGGAGTGTCAAGAAAGTCTGGGTTCGGTGTGGGCATGCTATGGGGCTGCCGGACTACAAGCCTCCTACTGGGAGAATCTGGAGGTGATGAGGGCATCCCTGGTCTTCCTGCCCATGCGCACCTCGGCTGCCGTCTGTCCTCCTTTCTCTAGGTCAACTTCTGGCTCCCCCTCCACTCTTTCCTGCTCCTCCTCCCCATCAGAGGAAGCGACCCGTTTCTCCTTGTCTTCCTCCAGCATGTTGCCCCACTGCTGTGCCAAGTTTTGGAAGGCACAGTACACCATGACAAAGCGGGAGACCCACTAGGGGCTGTACTGAAGTGCCCCACCAGACCGGTCAAGGCTGTGGAAGCACATCTCCAGACCACCAATGCACCGCTCAATAACTGTCGCACAAAAGTTCAGGGCTGCTATTACCTTCACAGTCACAGGGAGCGGGTGCCCTCCTCCTCCACTGGCACGAGGCTTGCTAGTGCATGGAATAGGAGTCGCACTGTCTCCTTGTTGAAACGTGTTTTATGCAGCACATGTTGCCTGACAGCTCTATGAAGGACACCCGGGTCCTGTAAACCCTAGGTCTCCTTCTCAGATTCCATTGAGTCCCCTCTTTGGCCTGATGGGTGACTGGCCCTTGAAGCTGCCCAGCAACACCCTGGCACCCTGCCACTGAGTCCTCCCTGGGCTGGGCACCTGAGTCACTGGAGTCTGTCCTCCTCCAGCACTGAGAATGATACCAATTACATTAGCTCCATCCCGACTCAAATCGGTAGTCTGGGAGGGATGAGAGGAAGAGAGAATGACAGACAGGTAGGTGTTCCATCCTGTTACCCTCAAACCCTCTAAAACCCCTTGTCATCCAGGTCCTGGAAGCTGTCAATCCTATACCGTCTCTAGCGGCCAGTGCCAACTCAAATGTCTGCTGCCCATCCAACATCTTCTATTGACCGGCCACAATCACCGCCCTCGCCCGTTCAAAGTGTAGCCACCGAAGTTGGCCATTCCCTAAATACAAAATGGAGGAACACAAAGCTTGAGGGTTAAAATGGACAATGTTTGCAGCACCAGCAGGCTGCACCAAGCCAATGTGTATTCTGTCTGCTAAGAGAGAAGACAGCACCGAAACGAACATTCCGCATACTAATGAGGCAATCTCCGGGATAGTTAACATAGTAATGGAACGATCCCAGGGACAATGGACACAAATAGAGAAGTGATTGCAACAGTGTATGGGAAACCAGACACCCCGGCACCAGTGGGGTTCGAAAACAAAGCACCTGAAGGCCCGCCCAGTAGACGAGAGATAGCTTCAGTATTGGGGGGATTCAAACAAATCGATTGGGAAGAGACCCAATCAATTCCCAGCAGGTAAAGGGGTCCGCCCAAAAGGGCGCGAAGCCCTAGGACCTGTAAAAGACAGGTCCCACACTTAGTTCGTTCTTCTTAACCAGCCCTCCTCTCTGGACCAGCATCTCGACCAGCTTTTGCCAAAGAAGACCTTGAACGAGAGAGAGGAGAGGTTTGGGACAGCAAGTAAGTGTCTCACAACGATCACTAGCAGAGATAGACACTCCTGACCCCTTTTTAACCCGTACCAATCTGAAGTCTGCAGACCAGAGCAGAGCAAGAGGCCTTGTCCCCTGATCCGGCAGTTCCCTTCGAGATAAGTATTGGTTTATTTAGTGGTAGGAATAGTTTAATCCTCTTAGCATGTGCATGGGTAGTATTATAATTGTATTATAATAAACTCAGTTGTTTGAACTTACTAATTGGTATATGGTTTTATTGCTTTGAACTTGACCTTGAAACTTGTGGCGGTATCTTAACGATACCTGGCGACTCCAGAGCTAAGTAACGAAACAGAGCCAAATTGAACGTTAAGCACACTCACCCAGAACGAGCAACAAAAGTCACCTATGGACTCACATCTGGTCATTCCCTCCTTTAATAGCAACACCACTAGGGTCTTGACAGGTGGCTTCAATGGCCACCCATCCATCATATACAGGATCAAATGGATGCCCTTGTGAACCTTGGGGCTGTTAGATCCCCCAGGACTTTTGGGCGGTCGCAGCTGCTCGGCTCAACACATTCACTCCCGCTGCCCTGCACCCAACCTTCATCCCTTGATACAACCCATCTCTTTAACTTTGCAACAGTAGGCAGCTTACATTGGTGAAGGTTAACTGATGAGAGCCAATTAGTTGATGAGGCCAACTCCCAGGTCTGTCGGAGGGCACGTGTCTACTGAGACCGAGTATCGCAACAATAATACTAAATTTGTGCATAGGCTTCGTCATCCCGTGATCTAATTGCTGTCATGCTTTTACCCTTAAAACTCCTGGGCAGCCACTGCATTCTCTCAGAATAAATGCGAACAGCACCAACCAACCCCCCCGACCCCCATCCACCCCCCACACACCCACCCCCGCTGCCCACCATCGCCCTCTTGCCTGATCATTACTCTCATAACTCCTCTCTCGGGGTCTCATCCAGCCAGCCCCTTAGGCTGTCTCAGGCTCTCACCTTCATCCAGCCAGCTGCTAACTTTGTCTCCTCACTCCCTTCTTCCCACATAATCAGCCCCACTCCCCCAGTGGGACCTCATCCCCAGGCCATTGGCAACTGCTACTGTGAGCTCGTTCTCACTTCTTTGGTACACAGGCTGAAGATTCATCTGTGACAGTGGAAAAGGTTTTCACATAACAAGGCCTTCCTCTAGAATACCTCAGTGCTGCCAGCAGCTGTGTAAACAAAAAGCCTTTTCATTCACTCTGGGCTGTGAAATGCGTTGAAAAGAGACAGGCTGAAGAATTTATCTGGGTTGTAAAGGGGGTTATAAAACAGGCTAACGGCAGACTTCATGGCAACACGCACCAACCGCGACCCCCATCCTGGGGGAGACTCCCGACCTGCCCCCTTCACCACAAACCCAATCCCCCCCCAAACACCCTTGAATGATTCCACCTTCTGCACCAGGCCAGTGGATACTTTCCCCTTGTGAACTGTGGTATAAGGTGGAGTGGGGTACTCACATCCTTCCTCCCTCTCTGAGGTCCATGGCGCCTGATCCCCCTTTTTATTTGGCGCCCGCGTGACATCATGCTGGTGGGTGGAAAGATTCAATGAGGCCGGAAGTTTAACCTCGCTAATGATATTACAAAGCATTCAAGTCAGGTTCTTGCCCTTCCTGGGTGTGAACTGATTATGTCAGTGGGAGAGCCCAGGAAAATCGCGTTCATAGTTCCCACCAGCGCAAATTCCGTTTTTGGCCTCTCACGAGAGTTAGAAGCCATAACAGAGTCTACATCCATGGCAAAGGGGCCCTGAACATTTCGCTCCTTATTGTTAATTCTCAGAGCCATGCAGCATGAGTTGGAAAGTAAAAGTTGAAGTCAAGGCTGTGGGATACATAAGAGCATAAATTGTTAGCACAAATGCGACATCCTCCTGTAAAATAGTCTCCCTAATGGTTTGGTATAAAGAATTTTGTTCGACGCATGTCAATATTGATGAGAGCTTCTCTGCTTTACCTCTGCAATGTGGCATTAGTGTTTATAGCCGAGTCACTAACAATTACACTAGGAGTAGCATGTTATTAGAATCATTGAATCATTACAATGTAGAAAGAAGCAAATCAGTCTTGCATGTTGATGTTGGCTATCTGCAAGAGTATCTCAGCTGTTTCTGCTCTCTGGCATTTCCCCACAATGTTCTTTTCTTCAGCTTATCCAATTTCTCTTTTGAAAGCCAGCACAATCTCGGGTCGTCCCAGATCCCAACCATTTGCTGTGTTTTTGTTTTTCTTTCACCATTGGCTCTTTTGCCAATCAGTTGAAATTGGCGTCCTCTGGTTCTTGACCCTGCTGCTAATGGGAACACTTTTTCTTCCTGTCCACACTGCCCAGACCCCTTTATGCCCTGAATGGTCCATCCTCTGGGTGGACTCTCCGCATGGTGCTTGGTTACTGGACAGATTGTAGTCTTATTCTGGTCCCTGCTTAACTCTTGTTTATTAGTACTACATCTAAACATGTTACAGAGTAAACCTGTTGCTCCTGAGCACAGTGTTCCATCTTATCTTTTTCTTTCAAGAAGCTAATTCATGACTGACTGATATCAGTGATTCGTCATCGTCTATGGGATAGATTCTATGCCATACATTAGCATATCCCTTCTGTGAGCCCTTTATACTACACCTTTCCCAAGTATGCTATTCTCTTTTTGACAACAATATGAAACTATGGAATGCAATTTTGAGCCATGTTTGCTTTCAGTGAGAACAGTGCCATGGGCGTAAGATTCAGGGAATATTGGAAAATGGGATTCTCTCTGGTGGGTTTGCAATTTCTAATTTTCCAGGTCCCTGGCTGGCAGCGTGATGAGAAATCCACTGCGGAAGGCTGGGAACCTCATTTTAATACATTATAATATATTAGCAAGCCCTCTCTCTGGGACATCGCCACTCACTGAATATTCATCAGTCTTCCATCTGATTTTCATTGTTCACCTTCGTCCACCACCTTGTCTCTCTGCTCACCATCATGAGGGGCTGGTTTAGCTCACTCGGCTAAATCGCTGGCTTTTAAAGAAGACCAAGCAGGCCAGCAGCACGGTTTGATTCCCGTACCAGCCTCCCCGGACAGGCGCCGGAATGTGGCGACTAGGGGCTTTTCACAGTAACTTCATTGAAGCCTACTCGTGGCAATAAGCGATTTTCATTTTCATTTTTCATTTCATGAGCACTCATCCATCTCCACCCACCCTCCCTCCACCTCCCCCATTCCCCAGCCTTGCACAGTCAGGCCACCAACCCCCCACCCCCATTGTTCCCAATCCACCCCATGCCAGACTTTGGACCTCTGTTGTGTTGTCTGGATGAGTCCCACGGCACAGTCCTGTCCAGATGGACACTGGTGTGTCCAGGGAGAAAGGAAAGCCCTGTATTCCCGAACCCTGATGCAGCACTGAATTGGGACATTAACATTGGAGGATCCATGGATCCAGCAACACGGTACTGTCCAGAAAGAGCAGCTTGGCATGGAGAGGGAGGCCAGGAGCCAGTTTGCCCTGGCTAAGTGGTGAACAGTGCATCAGAAGCAGTGCAGCACAATGGGAAGAAAGGCTTTGTTGCACTCACCTTGAAGTCTCTTTGGAACAGAGGCCTTTGAAACGGAGGCCTTGTGTATGACACCCTTCAGCAATTGGGTTTGGTGACAGAATGCTTTTCCATTGGCGTGACCGAAAATTGGAAGACCTCATGGGACACAGGTGGGCAGCTGTTTTAATGAACATTCATGAGATGCAAATGACATTTGCGCCACCTGCCAGCTGGATGACTGACCTGCCATTAACCTGCATTGGGAGAATGGCAGTGTCAGTGACGGCGGGTTTACAGATTTTTGGCTCCCACCTGATTCTCCGTGCCTGCCTCGCCCCAAACTCACTGCAGACAAAATGGGAGAACTTCACTCATATGGTATTGGTTCAATGTCTCATCTAAAAGATGGAATGTCGGACAATGCAGGACCTGATTGAATCCCTACCGTCAAGTAAAAGGCCATTCAACCCATCGAGTCTGCACCGACCCTCCGAAAGAGCACTTGATCTCGGCCTACTCCCCTTTCCGATCCCCGTACCCCTCCACATTGATCATGGAAAATCATCCATTGATCATGGAATAACCTGCACATCTTTGGACTGTGGGAGGAAACCGGAGCACCCGGAGGAAACCCACGCAGAAAGGGGAGAAAGTGCAAATTCCGCAGTCACCCAAGGCCAGGATCAAACCCAGATCCATGGCGCTCTAAGGCAGCAATGACGGCCTTCTAACCTCAGCAGAATTGACCCCCTCCAAACCAAGTGTCCAGCCAATTGAGTTAACCGACCCCACTGGAGTGTCAGTCTTGACTTTTGTATTCAAACCTTGGAGTGGGAATGAAACCACGAACCTTAAATCAGGGGCCAATTCAGCAATGGCTGAAGAAACAGTGCCACTAAAATCTCCAATGTTGAACTGCTAAACACATGCTAAACATTTTCTGTATCCCTTTAATATTGGAGAGACCCTCATTTGTCAGGGATCTCTCAAACACATGCATTGTCACATCAGAGTGCTGAGATGGATGTTTCAACTGATTACGTGATTGGATAATTGAAAGATATAAATCCTCTGTAGTGATTCAGATAAGAGAAACACAGATTGAAACAAATGCTTATCACCCTGAGTTGTAGAATGATGTATACAGAATGATGTAAAACCCAGGAGAAAACCCCGGGGTGGCAAAAAATAATAAAAGAGAAACTGAACGGACACGGGACAATGAGCACAATCTCTCCACAATCGGAGGGGAAAAAACACAGTATTCTAAAGGATCACCATATATGGAGAAATTATGTTCAATGTCAGCCGCGATGATCAACAGCCAAACAAAACAGCTACTCCAAACAGTCTGGGCAGCTTCTGTGAAAAACTGGAATTTCATAAAAAAAAGGGAGGGTGCAGAAATGCAAATGCTGTTACAAATTTTATTTTTCCATCATTGCTGTTAATATTTTCCTGTTTACTTTTTTAAAAAGTACATGTGCCTTGAATTGAACATCTGAGCCCATTAATTATTTCCATCCTTGTCTTAGTTTCATGCACGCGTGCCTGCGAGAGAGGAAGCCACAATAATAATAATTAACGCTGGGCAGTCTGAGCAATTTGGGAATGCCAACAATTTGCCCAGATCGACTCCCAATCATTAATCCGGAAAAGCTGCAAGTGTAGCGTGATAAATCAGCTCCTTTGATCACAAAACGAGTAAAGCATTCATAGTGAAAAAACTTTGTCAAAGTCCCATAGGGTTTGGTATGCAGTGAGATTTTTACCCTGCTAACCTCACTCTTTTAGGCAACTCACTAAAAAGGTGGTCAGTTTACCCGAATATATCTGCCATTGGCTGATAAGTGAAAGCAGTGGAATGAAACCAATATAAAGCTCCAGCAGAAAGTCATTTAGTTAAATTATTTTAGTTGTGTGGCAGAAGGAAACCATTCACTGAGAGAAGGAATTCTGCTTGACTTCACTTTGGCATTTGTGTGCTCCCCAAAGATTATTTTAGGCCGGGACTCACAACTGAGAACAGAAAAAAGCAAAATACCGCAGATGCTGGAAGTCAGTCCTGAGCAATGACAAATAAAACAAGAAATGCTGGAAACATTTAGCAGCTCAGGCAGCATCTGTGGAGAGCAGGAGGTAGGGCTAATGTTCCTGTTCTGCTCAAAAGGCATTGTCCTGGAATGTTAACCCAGTTGGAATATCAGCCACTGGAACTTCAGAAGGCGAGCAGAGACCTCAGAGAGAGAGAGAGAGACAGCTTAAATGGCAATTCATACCATTTGTCCAGATCTTCCAACAATCCTTTTGCTGATCTGAGAGCCACTGCCTATATTTACCACCAAGTAGAAAATTAATAGTTTTAATCAGATAGTGAATGTGTCTTCACATTCCATAATAACATGATGAGGAGCGCGATTTTGAGCTCCACCGTGCGCGGGAGACGCGGGCGCAAACTCCGGACAGATTCGGAAAACAACGGGCGGAATTCTCCCATCGGGAGACAACCTACCAGGTGTGGTGGCGCCGGCGTGAACCGGTCGGGTTCGGCAGGCCGCTTGGCCCATCCGGGCTGGAGAATCGCCGGTCGCCGTGAGAAACGGCGAGCGGCGATTCTCCGAGCGGCCTGTCCCAAAATGCGACACGCCATTTTGAGTGGGGTGGGAGAATCGCGGGGGGTGCCAGGGCGACTTGGCGTGATTCGCCCGGCCCTCTCGCGATTCTCCCCCCCGGCGTGTGGTGCGGAGAATCGCGCCCAACAAATCTCACCAGTGAGATCGCGGTTTCCGATTTTCAACCCCCCTCGCTGGCAGAGTAACGTGAAACACGGCGCGGGAACCTCATTTTTATACGTTAGCGTGTCATTTGCGAGCATTCACCCCCTCCCTGATTATTCAGCATACAACAGCTTTACATAAACGAGAACCTGACGGCGTCACCTCCGCGGGGGACTTTGGAGGTGACACTCAGGCAGCTATCACCTTCCAGGGTGGTGAATGCTCAGTGGGCACCAGAGAGGACATGGGAGACCCAGGTAATTTTCACTCGGGGCCAGGATTCAGCATCACGAATTTGGGGGCAGAGGTTGCTTACAAGCCTTACTCACCCCTTCATGCCGGGGAGTCCCTTACTTTAAAGGGATTTGAAGGCTGACATGCAGGCAGCACTTCCTGGGCGGAATTCTACCCCCCCCCCCCCCGCCGGGTGGGAGAATCAGCGGGACACCGAGCGAGTCCTGCCACGCCGCCCTGGCACCCGCACACGATTACCCCCCCCCCCCCCCCCCCCCACCCTCACCCCCCCAAACCGGCGCTGCGAGATTCACGGTTGGCCGCTGGGAGAATCGCTGCTCGCCGTTTGTAACGGGCGAGCGGCAATTCATCGGCCCGGATGGGCCGAGTGGCATGCCCAACACGACAGGGTTCCACCAACGCTGTGCACACCTGGTCGATACTGGCAGGAACAGCGTGGGAACGCTGGAGGGAGGGGTAGGGGGGTTCTTGCACTGGGGGAGGCCTCAAAAGGGGTCTGGCCCACGATCTGTGCCCACCGATCGGCGGGCCGGCGTCTCTGAGGGAGGACCTCCTTTTCTCCGCAAGACCCATCCGACACCTTCTTGCAGGGCGGGTGTGGGAAGGACGGCAACCGCGCATGCGCCGGTTGGCGCTGGCCAACCTACGTATGCGCGGGTGATGTAAATTACACGCCGGCACCGTGTAAATGACGCGGCGCAGCTTTTACATGGCACAAAGGCCCGGCGCGCGTAAATGACGCAGCACCGCTCCTAGCCCCCGGGGGTGGGAGAATAGGGGGCTGGGTGCGGCCTCCGACGCCGGTGTAAAACACTCTGGTTTTCACTCCGGCGTCGGGACTTAGTCTCCCGATGGGAGAATTGCACCCCGCATGTCCTCTATGTTGTACTTGTGTCCAAATCGCCACTGAGGGATTGCCCTTCCATAGGGAAAGTGAGTGTGATGAAGTGACTACACAGGGTCAGTATTGGGGGTGATTGCGAGGTAACTGAGTGGGATTCCATGAGAGGCCAGACTGCAAGGGCAGATTGGGGACCTCAGGAATGGGTGCATCGCTGCCTCATGAGGCATGAAGGCCCTCTCATGGGGGGTGGGGGGTGGGGGGTGGGGGCAAGATCCCACACTCATACAGCTCGATGAGGACAAAGGGGTTAAACTGCATAGAAGTTCAAATGCACTTGTCAGGGAAGTTTGACTGTCAGAAATTAGTGTTGGGGTGGGTGGCTGTGGCTTGTCAACTCTGCAGCCCTTGTGACCTGGGAGAATGAGGGTGCCCTCTAGAGATGTGCTTGACACGCTAATTCTACGGTTCACTCAAATCAACTGTGTCTCCTCTGCCACAAGAGGTAGTCAGTTGCCTGATCAGCTACCTCATGGTTTCCTTGACTAGTCAATTGTGCCAATGAAATCTGCAGAGCTAAACATCAGTGCCACTAATTGGAGCCAAGTTCGTAACCCTGTTAAACACTGAGCTGCAATGCTCATACAAGCTTCGACATTCCATCGATAGCATTGATGTGTACCCCGATGCAAGGTATGATGGTACTGTTTAACATCACTCATCCTGTTCAAGGGCATAATGGGGGCATTGTTGATGTCGTCCATGAGGATCTAGATGTGAATCACCTGTATCCGGCCAATTGTCCTTTTACCTAATGCCAGGTTTTGGGCGGGGTGGTGGTGGAATGCGGGGATTAGGTGACACTCAAGGATTGAAGCACTTCATTCTAGTTGGGAGGGACAAATGTGGGGATCATAGAACTTGCAGTGCAGAAGGAGGCAGTTCAACCCATCGAGTCTGCACCAGCCCTTAGAAAGAGCACCCTATTTAATCCCACACCTCCACCCTATCCCTGTCATCCAGTAACCCCACCTACCTTTTTGGACACTAAGGGGCAATTCAGCATGGCCAATCCACCTAACCTGCACATCTTTGGACTGTTGGAGAAAACCCGGGCACCCGGAGGAAACCCACGCAGACACGGGGAGAATGTGCAGACTCTGTACAGACAGTGACCCAAGTCGGGAATCGAACCTGGGACCCTGGAGCTGTGAAGCAACGGTGCTAACCATTGTGCTACCGTGCCGCCCCATATTGCTATAGTGCTACAGTGTCAGATGGGAGGGCATGAGGAATAACAAAACAACAGTCCTAACCACCCTTAATAAACTTATCACCTGTTCGCCCCTACTGCGCTTCATCCTACCTGTGGTGATATGCATCACTGTAACTACACAAGGGGTTAATGTAAATACACATAGACTAGATAGACACTAGAGGGAGCACCAGAGACATGACACACAGACATTCAACCAATAGGTCAGTAAGATAGGACACGACCAATGGACAGTCAAGACACACCGAGGTGACACTACCACAAGGGGGCTACCCATATAAAAGGACAGGGCACACATGCTCTTTTCTCTTCCCGTAGGCGAGACACAGGGGCAGGTCAGGAAGCATCACACCCACCGCATGGATTAGACCAGACTGGTTAGTTAGATTGAGTTACGATAGTAAGATCAGCAGGAGAGTCGAACACAAATAGGAGAATTATTAACTGTTCAATAAATATGTTAAACCTAACTCCAAGTCTGAACCTTCCTTTGTCAGAGAATACATCGAGGAAGCATAACACAACACAGCTCTCGGGGCTTATTTTAACAGGAAGCCTGAAGGTGCCTGCATAAGTGCCTGATTGCCTTGGAAAAAGCCTTGGGACTCCTGGGGAAAAGCTATGTGGAGTTTCCACAGGTTTTCCAGCTGATGGGTGGGCCCCCTCACACAACACTAAATTCTGTCCATAATTTTCGTCAAAGTACACAATTGTTTTTCTCACAGATGACGCAATTTTGGTAAAAACAATGCCTGCTGCACTTTTCCTGTGCCAGATCTAGCAAATTGTCAAACATCCAACCGTGAAGATGGAGAATTGAATATTCACTGAACCAAAAAAAGAAAGGTTCTTTTCATGTTTTCATGATCCCAGATTGTAGCTGTATGATTGATAACAAAGAGAAACAAAATGTACAAACCCTCTCTTCAGGATAAGTAGAGAAGTACAGAACGGCAAGCCTGTTTGCTCTAATATTCAGCTCAGAAAGAGAGTGAAACCTCTCACAGGCTAGTCTCTTGAGGCCCTCAGTAGTGTTTGCATTTCCCTGCAGTGCTCACAGGACCATCTGGGTGTATGAACAGATAATCAGGCAATGTTGCAACACAGAAAGATATTGCAGTAATTTCGTAGAATCTGATGCTTTTATGTTAAATGCTGATAATAAGCCGGTGATTACATTTCTAGTGTTCTTTCGCACATACCAGCAATAAATTAAACGCACTCAGACTGTCAGTTTGGAATTTGAATGTATTACCTCCCAGATGTTGACGTGAAGTACCAGCAGATTGTTAGCAGATGTTTTCTTTAAAACAAATATACCCAGGACAATGTGAACACAAAGTTGATAACTAAAGAATGCCATATTTTGCGTAAAGAAAATTGAGTTCATAAATTATTGTTCGCATTGTTCTAAGATGATACACTGTATATTTACCCTCTATTTTATCATTGGCATTAACCTGTTTACGTTAAATTAGTTAATACAGCCACAGGAATAGCAGGTAGGAAAATGTTCCGAGATACTGCTAAATGTTCTGAGACTTGTATCATGAACAATAGTTTATAAATGTGTTGCTCAGGAAGAATTCAGTGATCCATAACTAACCCATTATAAACACAACAAACTCTTTAAAGGGTATTAAGAGTACACATACCTGGCAGTGTTTAATGGAGATGATCAGGGTCTCGCTTGTTGGCTGGGGAGCTTGTGAGAGACTGTCATCCTCTTTTAAGCAAGGCACACCGAATAAAGTGCCACTGGGGCATTGGGCAGGCCAGCGGCGAGCCTTACCTGGGACCAAGACGCTCGTGGCAAATGTCCCGCCCTCAGAGAACAGCTGGTCAATCAGAGTCTGCTAGCTCTATTGAATGGCAATGCCACCAGGGAGGTGGTGGATGCTGCTGGTACTGCATCTATCCAAGGTTCAGTACCGTGGATGGACCCAGGCACATACGTGAGCGATGACAAGAGATCACAGAGCAGGACCGGGAAGGGGAGGGGCGCTCATCAGTTAAGGCAGGAGGTAGCTTGTTGCAGGTTCCCCGTTCCTGAGGTAGGGCCCCTCATTCAGGCATTGAGTGCTGTTGAATGAGGTATGTCCCTGTGGGCCCACAGCAAACAAGAGGGTGTATGCTTCTCATGTCCCCTGCATGGCAAGTCCCATTGACTGCCACTTAGTTAATTTCAGTGACGATGAGATGAGGCATTTAAGTGGGCATTAAGTACTCACTCAAGGACCTCAATTGGTGGTGATAGACATGGAACATAGAACATAGAACAGTACAGCACAGAACAGGCCCTTCGGCCCTTGATGTTGTTCCGAGCAATGATCACCCTACTCAACCCCACGTATCCACCTATACCCGTAACCCAACAACCCTACCCCCCCCTTAACCTTACTTTTTAGGATACTACGGGCAGTTTAGCATGGCCAATCCACCTAACCCGCACATCTTTGGACTGTGGGAGGAAACCGGAGCACCCAGAGGAAACCCACGCACACACGGGGAGGACGTGCAGACTCCGCACAGACAGTGACCCAGCCGGGAACCGAACCTGGGACCCTGGAGCTGTGAAGCATTTATGCTAACCACCATGCTACCGTGCTGCCTAATGCCATGATGTGAGATGGTTGTCCACAGGTTTTCCCACAATGGACTTAATTGGAGTAGAAGCAGAGAGGTGGTGTACTCCCCACCTGCCACCCTCCCACTTGATTAAATACCCTCACTTTCACAAAACTCTCGATTGGGATGGCATTCAATTCCGCTCAATGCGTGCATTTGCTTCCTCATAAACAACCAAATGATGCTACCTACTGCTGCCTGGGTGTACGGTGCCTGCGTTCCTGGGAGACAGAATTAATTACCATAGATTATCTGCCTTAATAAATAAATTGTATCATTTCCTGCAAAGAGATGGAATTTTCTTGAAACTATGTATAATTAGGATTTTGCTCTTCGTGTCCCAGTGAAATCCACAGATAATAAGGTTTACAATAATAAAAGTCTGTTACTTTGTTGGCTGTGCAAAATTCAAGCTAGCAGCTGTTTTCCTTTAGACCCATGAACACGCATATCATGTCTGATAGGATGGAAAGACATCAAGTTTCATGTTTCTGCCAATGCTGTTGTTGGAACAAGCTACTGAGAGATGGATAGGCTGCTCTGCCATTACTTAGCCTCCAATTTCTCTGCCCTCCCTGAAATTTTATGTGGCATTGTATTTCATGTAAGGGTAAGAGGGAATAATGAAGGCAACAAATGAGTAAACTACTGTACTTTTTTATGCCCTAGTAACTTACTGGGAGATGGACACTTCACTCTTAAGAAGCACCATCGATTATGGACACTGTACATTCAATAAATGGACTCTCGAGAGTTAGGTGACTTCTTTTGAGTTTTCGGTACAGACAAAGATTGACATGATGAAACGTATCTCTGGGAACTTACTTAAATTTCAACTAATCTTCCCAGGTGCTAATTGACTGCTGCTCACAATTTCAACACAAGAAACTTCAAATGACAAGGCTGGCTGGCTGGCCCCATGAAGATGGAATTTCAACTAAAAATATTCCAGGAGGCTAATCGTTGCTGGAATATTAACCAGATATCATTCAGTCCCTACAGTGTGTTAATTGCATCTGCCATTAACCCATTATGTGGACAATGGAATACATGAATACTGTTGTCACATGATTGAAACTGGCTGGAGATAGTTAATACTTTAGTAATACATGGGATCAGCCCAGCAGGTCAGTCTGGGATGCAAAGACCAGGGGCAAGCCATCTATTTCCCAGAAAGGAGGACCCTGCCTCTAAAGTAACCTTTAAACTGAGAATTGGGGCCACAAAGGCGCAACCACAATTTTGGCTCAAAAACTGGTGGAAACATCCAACCTTATTTGACTTCAATGAATCAAGGGAGGATCCTTCAGTCCTGCAGCATTTCCACCACCACCTTAAGGACTGTGCCAAAAAGTGGCTTGTTTCTTTTAAGCGCATGTTACATCTTTATAAATCATCCTTTATTGTGTGTGTGTGTGTGTTTAAGTGGTGAAGGAGTGAGTGCTGTTGATTTACATTTATTTTACATTGTGTAAAATATCCTTATCCATTCTTTTGGTTTAATCTTACAAGAAAGCCTATTTCATGTTTTTTCTATGAAGTCACAATACTCAAGGGGTTAAAACAATCTTTCTCTAAAATACATCGTGTTGCACTGTCAAGCGTGATAAAAGGGAGGAAATTAGTAAAATTTCATAATGCAACACCCCCTAACTGCATCTTATTGGTTTCAATCTCAGGATTGCTGCCAGTGCCAAGTGATAGTGATCCCGGGTTCAATTCCGACCTCGGGTGATTGTCTGTGTGGAGTTTGCATGTTCTTCCCGTGTCTGCGTTGGTTTCCTCCGAGTGTTCCGGTTTCCACCCACAGTCCAAAGATTTGCAGGATAGGTGGATTGGCCATGCTAAATTTCCCCTTCATATCCAAAGGATACGTGGGTTACTGGGTTACATGGATAGGGCAGAGGAGTGGGATTAAGTAGGATGCTCTTTCCAAGGGCTGGTGCAGACTGGGCCAAATGGTCTCCTTCTACACTGTAATTTCTATGTTACCATGTATATGTGGCTTGAGAGGTGTTGCAAGAGGAAGGTATTCAAATTCCTGGGACATTGGAACCGGTTCTGGGGGAGGTGGGACCAATACAAACCGGACAGTCTGTCTGGGCAGGACTGGAACCAATGTCCTTGAGAAGAGTTTGTGCATGTTGTTGGGAAGGGTTTAAACGAATGTGGCAGGGGATAGGAACCGATGCAGGAGATCAGAGGGAATTAAAGACTGGACAGAAACAAAAGGCAGGAAGGGGAAACATGAAAGGCATAGAAACCAAAGTCAAAAATCAAAAAGGGCCACAGTACAGAGTACAAAGACTGGAGAACTCAGTGAATGGGTCCAGTAAGGCTAAGAGAAATAAAACACAGGAGTGTGCACAAAACATGACCGGACAGATAGTCTGAGAAAGCAGGGCAGAGGTCAAAGGAAGTCTAGATTAAACTGCATTGATTTCAATGCAAGAGGCCTGACAGGCAAGGCAGATGAACTCAGGGAATGGATGGGCATATGGGACTGGGATATTATTTATTACTGAAACATGGTGAAGAGAGGGGCAGGACTGACAACTCAATGTTCCAGGGTACAGATGCCATAGGAAAGATAGAACAGGAGGTAAGAGAGAAAGAGGAGTTTCGTTTTTGATTTGTAATAATAATAAGAATTTGTATTGTCACAAGTCGGCTTACATTAACACTGCAATGAAGTTACCGTGAAAAGCCCCTAGTTGCCACATTCCAGTGCCTGTTCAGGTACACTCAGGGAGAATTCAGAATGTCCAAAGTACCTAACAGCATGTCTTTCTGGACTTAGAACATAGAACATAGAACATAGAACAGTACAGCACAGAACAGGCCCTTCGGCCCTCAATGTTGTGCCGAGCAATGATCACCCTACTCAAACCCACGTATCCACCCTATACCCGTAACCCAACAACACCCCCCTTAACCTTACATTTATTATGACACTACGGGCAATTTAGCATGGCCAATCCACCTAACCCGCACATCTTTGGACTGTGGGAGGAAACCGGAGCACCCGGAGGAAACCCACGCACACAGGGGGAGGACGTGCAGACTCCACACAGACAGTGACCCAGCCGGGAATCGAACCTGGGACCCTGGAGCTGTGAAGCATTTATGCTAACCACCATGCTACCCTGCTCCCCTAGTGGGAGGAAACTGGAGCACCCGGAGGAAAACCATGCAGACACGGGGAGAACGTGCAGACTCTGTACAAACAGTGACCCAAGCCGGGAATTGAACCTTGGACCCTGGCACTGTGCAGCAACAGTGCTAACCACTGTGCTACAGAATATTACGACAGTACTGAGAGTTGATATATCCAAGGGTTCGCCAGCTGAGTCTATTGGTGTAGAACTGAAAAATAAGAAGGGAGAGATCACTTTGATATGATTGTACTACAGGCTGCCAAATTGAGGAGCAAATATGGAAGGACATTACAGATAGCTGCAAGAAAAATAGGGTGACAATAGTTGAGGACTTTAACTTTCCCAATATTGACTGTGATAGCCATAGCATTAGGGGCTTGGATGGAGAGAAATGTGTTGAGTGTATTCAGGAGGGATTTCTCATTCAGTTTGTGGATGGCCCGTCCAGAGAGGGGGCAAAACTTGACCTCCTCTTGGGAAATAGGGAAGGGCAGGCAACAGAAGTGTTAGTGAGGGATTACTTTGGGACCAGTGACCATAACTCCATTAGTTTTAAGTCAACTATGGAGAATGATAGGTCTGGCCCAAAAGTTAACATTTTAAATTGGAGCAAGGCCAATTTTGATGGTATTAGACAGTAACTTTTAAACGTTGATTGGGGGAGTCTATTAGCAGGCAAAGGGACGGCTGGTATGTGGGAGGCTTTCAAAGGTGTATTAACCAGTGTTTAGCGTAAGCACATTCCTTTTAGAGTGAAGGGCAAGGCTGGTAGAAGTAGGGAACCCTGGATAACTCGGGATATTGAGGCCCTGATCAAAAAGAAGAAGGAGGCATATGACATGCACAAGCAGCTGGGATCAAGTGGATCTCTTGAAGAGTATAGAGGTTGTCGGAGCAGAGTCAAGAGAGAAATCAGGAGGGCAAAAAGAGGACATGAGATTGCTTTGCAGATAAGGCAAAGGAGAATCCAAAGAACTTCTACAAACACAGAAAGGGCAAAAGAGTAACGAGGGAGAGAGTAGGGCCTCTAAAGGATCTACAAGGTCATCTATGTGTGGATCAACAAGAGATGGGTGAGATCCTAAATGAATATTTCTCATCGGTATTTACTGTTGAGAAAGGCATGGATGTTAAGGAACTTGGGGAAATAAATAGGAGTCTTGAGGAGTGTACATATTACAGTGAAGGAGGTGCTGGAATTCTTGAAGCGCATCAAGGTAGATAAATCCCCGGGACCTGATGAAATGTATCCCAGGACTTTGTGGGAGGCCAGGAAGGAAATTGCGGGTCCCCTAGCAGGGATATTTGAATCGCCGACTGCCACAGGTGAGGTGTCTGAAGATTGGAGGGCAGCAAATGTTGTGCGTTTGTTTAAGAAGGGCCATAGGGAAAAGTCTTGGAACTACAGACCAGTGAGCCTAACATCTGTGGTGGGTAAGTTGTTAGAAGATATTCTGAGAGACAGGATCCACAGGCATTTAGAGAGGCAAGGACTGATTAGGAACAGTCAGCATGGCTTTGTGAGTGGAAAATCATGTCTCACAAATTGGATTAAGTTTTTTGAAGGGGTAACCAAGGTTGATGAGGGCAGTGAAGTCGACAATGTCTACATGGACTTTAGCAAGGCCTTTGACAAGGTACCGCATGGTAGGTTGTTGCATACGTTTAAATCTCATGAGATCCAGGGTGAGATAGCCAATTGGATACAAAATTGCCTTGACGACAGAAGCCAAAGGGTAGTTGTAGAGGATTGTTTTTCAAATTGGAAGCTTGTGCCTCAGGGATCAGTGCTAGTTCCACTGTTATTTGTTATTTATATTAATGATTTGGATAAGAATTCAGGAGGTATGGTTAGTAAGTTTGCAGATGACACCAAGATTGGTGATATTGTGGACAGTGAAGAAGGTTATCTAGGATTGCAATAGGATTGATCAATTGGGCCAGTGGGCCAATGAATGGCAGATGTAATTTAATTTAGATAAATGTGAGCTGATGCATTTTGTTAGATCAAATCAGGGCAGGACATACTCAGTTAATGGTAGGTTGAGGGAAGAGTTACAGAACAATGAAATCTTGGAGTACGGGTTCATAGCTCCTTAAAAGTGGATTCACAGGTGGACAGGGTGATGAAGAAGGCATTCAGCATGCTTGGTCTCATTGGTCAGAACATTGAATACAGGAACAAAGAACAAAGAACAAAGAAAAATTACAGCACAGGAACAGACCCTTCGGCCCTGCAAGCCTGCGCCGATCCAGATCCTCTATCTATAACTGTCGCCTATTTTCTAAGGATCTGTATCCCTCTGCTCCCCGCCCATTCATGTATCTGTCCAGGTACATCTTAAATGACGCTATCATGCCCGCCTCTACCACCTCCACCGGCAATGCGTTCCAGGCACCCACCACCCTCTGCGTAAAGTACTTTCCACGCATATCTCCCTTAAACTTTTCCCCTCTCACCTTGAACTCGTGACCCCTAGTAATTGAGTCCCCCACTCTGGGAAAAAGCTTCTTACTATCCACCCTGTCCATACCTCTCATGATTTTGTAGACCTCAATGAGGTCCCCCCTCAACCTCCGTCTTTCTAATAAAAATAATCCTAATCTACTCAACCTCTCTTAATAGCTAGTGCCCTCCATACCAGGCAACATCCTGGTGAACCTCCTCTGCACCTTCTCCAAATCATCCACAACCTTTTGGTAATGTGGCGACCAGAACTGTACGCAGTATTCCAAATGTGGCCGAACCAGTCTTATACATTGTAACATGACCTGCCAACTTTTGTACTCAGTACCCCTTCCGATGAAGGAAAGCATGCCATATGCCTTCTTGACCACTCTATCGACCTGCACAGCCACCTTCAGGGTACAATGGACCTGAACACCCAGATCTCTCTGTACATCAATTTTCCACAGGGCTTTTCCATTTACCGTATAGTTCGCTCTTGAATTAGATCTTCCAAAATGCATCACCTCTCATTTTCCCAGATTGAACTCCATCTGCCATTTCTCCGCCCAACTCTCCAATCCATCTATATTGTGCTGTATTCTCTGACAGTCCTCTTCACTATTTGCTACTCCACCAATCTTAGTGTCATCTGCAAACTTGCTAATCAGACCACCTCTACCTTCCTCCAGATCATTTATGTATATCACAAACAACAGTGGTCCCAGCACGGATCCCTGTGGAACACAACTGGTCACAGTTCTCCATTTTTAGAAACTCCCTTCCACTACTACTCTCTGTCTCCTGTTGCCCAGCCAGTTCTTTATCCATCTAGCTAGTGCACCTTGGACCCCATGAGACTTCACTTTCTCCATCAGCCTACCATGGGGAACCTTATCAAATGACTTACTGAAGTCCATGTATATGACATCTACAGCCCTTCCCTCATCAATCAACTTTGTCACTTCCTCAAAGAATTATATTAAGTTGGTAAGACATGACCTTCCCTGCACAAAACCATGTTGCCTATCGCTGATAAGCCCATTTTCTTCCAAATGGGAATAGATCCTATCCCTCAGTTTCTTCTCCAGCAGCTTCCCTACCACTGATGTCAGGCTTACCGGTCGATAATTACCTGGACTATCCCTGCTATCCTTCTTAAACAAGGGGACAACATTAGCAACTCTCCAGTCCTCCGGTACCTCACCCGTGTTCAAGGATGCTGCAAAGATATCTGTTAAGTCCCCAGCTATTTCCTCTCTCACTTCCCTCAGTAACCTGGGATAGATCCCATCCAGACTTGGGGACTTGTCCACCTTAATGCCTTTAGAATACCCAACACATCCTCCCTCTTTATGCTGACTTGACCTGGAGTAATCAAACATCTATCCCTAACCTCAACATCCGTCATGTCCCTGTCCTTGGTGAATACCAATGCAAAGTACTCGTTAAGAATCTCACCCATTTTGAGACTTCCGGTTGCGGCTATGCGGAGCTAAGCTGCACGTTCGGCAGCTCCCGCTAGAAACGGACTTTGGGGCTCTTTTCAGGGCCCCCAACGGAGCTTTTTCGATGATTCCCGACGTGGGAAGGGGTCTGCAGTAGATCGCCAGGGTTCTATGGTCCGGACCAGGAGTGGGGTGAGCAGAAAGGTGGTGGCAGCGCCTCTGGAAAAGCGGGGGAAGGGAAACAAAATGGCGGCTGGCGGAGCCCTCGAGGAGTGGAGGCAGTGGGCGCAGGAGCAGCAGGCGACTCTTCTGCGCTGCTTCCAGGAGCTTAAGGTGGAGTTGCTGGAGTCACTGAAGGCTACCACCAGAGAGCTGATTGAGACTCAGACAGCCCAGGGGGCCGCAATCCGGGAGCTGCAGCAGCAGGCCTCCGAAAGGGAGGATGAGGCCGAGGCCGTCGCGGGGAAGGTGGAGATGCACGGGGCGCTCCATAAAAAGTGGCAGGTGCAGTTCGAGGAGCTGGACAACCGGTCGAGGCGGAAGAATTTACGGATCCTGGGCCTCACGGAGGGGCTGGAGGGGTCGGACCTGGCAGCCTATGTGGTCGTTTTGCTGAACTCATTGATGGGAGCTGGGTCCTTCCAGGGGCCCCTGGAGCTGGAGGGGGCCCACAGAATACTGGTTAGGAGGCCCAAGCCGAATGAGCCGCCGCGGGCGGTGTTGGTGCGGTTCCACCGGTTCGTTGACTGGGAGTGCGTGCTCCGATGGGCCAAGAAGGAGCGGAGCAGCAAGTGGGAGAACACGGAGGTGCGGATCTTTCAGGACTGGAGTGCGGAGGTGGCTAAGCGGAGGGCCGGGTACAACCGGACGAAGGCGGTGCTCCACAGAAGGAGTGTGAAGTTTGGCATGTTGCAGCCGGCGCGTCTGTGGGTCACCTACAAGGACCGTCACCATTATTTTGAGCCCCGGAGGAGGCGTGGGCCTTTGTGCAGGCCGAGAAACTGGACTCAAACTGAGGGTCAGGGATGGGGGTTTTGTATGTAAATGCAACTGTGTCTAATTTTTTTTCTGGAGGGGGGGGGGGGCTCTCTGTTTAATGCAGGATGTGTGTTGGCTTTAGGGTGGGTGGGGTGATGTCTTTATGTCTTTTTGTATGGGTCTGGTGGACGGGTTCGGGCAGGGAGGTAAACTGGGAGTGCGGGGAGCTGGTGGTGGGGACTGGCAATAGGAGTTTCCCTAGAGGAGGCGGGGTTGGGCAGGGCAAAAGCGCGGGCTTTTCTCTGGTTTCCCGCGCTGCGGGATGATGGGGGTGGGGTCAGGGCTGAGAAACGCGAGCCTTTGCTGGTTGTTATTTTCCCGCGCAAGAGCCGGGGGGGGGGGGGGGGGGGTGGGGGGGAGGGCCAGTTGATGGGCACGAAGGAGGAGGAGTAGTCTCACGTGGGGAGGGGTCGGAGGTGTGGCGGGAGTCTCCGGGGTCAGCAGAAGTTAGCTGGCTCACAGGAGTGCTGCGGAGGGAGGGGCACGGCTAGGAGGGGTCCTAGCCGGGGGCGGGGGGGGGGGGGGGGGTACCGGGTTGCTGCTGAAATGGCCAGGAAGGAGCTGGAGTATGCAGGGGGTGCTGAGGAGGGGGCGAGTTGCCCCGTGGGGAACAGGCCGAGCGGGGGACGCTGGCCAGTGGCGGGCAGGGGATGGTTATGGCTAGTCGGTAGGGGAGGGGGGCAGGGAACCCTCTGATCCGGCTGATAACCTGGAATGTGAGGGGGCTGAACGGGCCGGTCAAGCGGGCCCAGGTGTTTGCGCACTTGAAGGGGCTGAAGGCGGATGTGTCCATGCTCCAAGAGATGCACCTGAAGGTGGCGGACCAGGTTCAACTGAGGAAGGGGTGGGTGGGCCAAGTATTTCATTCAGGGTTGGATGAGAAGAATCGGGGGAGTGGCGATCCTGGTGGGAAAGAGGGTGTCGTTTGAGGCGTTAAATGTGGTGGCTGACAGTGGCGGGAGGTATGTGATGGTGAGTGGTAAGCTGCAGGGGGAGCGGGTGATGTTGGTGAATGTTTACACCCCAAACTGGGACGATGCGGGTTTATGCGGTGCATGTTGGGCCGCATTCCGGACCTGGAGGTGGGGGGCTTGATCATGGGGGGGGACTTCAACACGGTGCTGGATCCCCCATTGGATCGATCCAGGTCCCGGGCGGATAGGAGGCCGGCGGCGGCTAAGGTGTTGAGGGGGTTTATGGATCAGATGGGAGGGGTGGATCCCTGGAGGTTTGCGAGGCCAAGGGCCAGGGAGTACTCGTTTTTTTCCCACGTGCATAAGGCCTATTCTAGGATTGATTTTTTTGTCCTGAGCAGGGAGCTGGTTTCGAGGGTGGAGGATGCTGAATACTCTGCCATTGCCATTTCGGATCATGCCCCGCACTGGGTGGACCTCGGGCTGGGGGAGGAGGGGGACCAGCGTCCGCTCTGGCGCTTGGAGGTGGGGCTGCTGGCAGACGAGGAGGTGGCCGGGAGGGTTCGGGAGTGTATCAAGAGGTACCTTGAGGCCAACGATAACGGGGAGGTCCGAGTGGGGATGGTCTGGGAGGCATTGAAGGCGGTGATTAGAGGGGAGTTGATTTCCATCCGACCCCATAGGGAGAGGGGGGAGCAGAGGGAGAGGTTGGTAGGGGAGATGGTGAGGGTGGATAGGAGATATGTGGAGGCTCCGGAGGAGGGACTGCTGGGGGAGCGGCATAGCCTTCAGGCCAGGTTCGCTCTATTGACTACCAGAAAGGCGGAAGCTCAGTGGAGGAAAGCACAGGGGGCGGTGTATGAATATGGGGAGAAGGCGAGCAGGATGCTGGCATACCAGCTCCGAAAGCGAGAGAGAGATTGGGGGAGTGAAGGATAGAGATGGGAAGGTGGTGCGGAGTGGGGTAGACGTTAATGGGGTCTTTAGGGACTTTTATGGGGAACTGTACCGGTCTGAACCCCCGGTGGAGGGGGGGGAATGGGGCGCTTCTTGGACAAGCTGCGATTTCCGAAGGTGGAGGAGGGGCAGGTGGAGGGACTGGGGGCGCCGATTGAGCTGGAGGAGCTGGTTAAAGGGATAGGGAGCATGCAGTCGGGGAAGGCGCCGGGGCCGGATGGGTTTCCGGCCGAATTTTATAAAATGTACACAGACCTGTTAGGCCCCCTGTTGGTCCGGACCTTTAACGAGGCAAGGGAGGGGGGGGCTTTGCCCCCAACTATGTCACGGATGTTGTGATAGTCCCATGAGGCGATATTGAGGAGAATGGGCCTGTATTCTCTCGAGTTTAGAAGATTGAGAGGCAATCTCATTGAAGAGATGGTATGTTGGCCTTCATTGCGAAGGTTTTGAGTATAGAAGCAGGGATGTATTGCTGCAATTATACAGGGCCTTGGTGAGGCCACACCTGGAGTATTGTGTGCAGTTTTGATCTCCTTCTCTGAGGAAGGATGATCTTGCTCTCAAGGGTGTGCAGCGAACGTTTACCAGACTGATTCCAGGGATGGCGGGACTGCGAGGTTTAGCCTCATACAGTTCAAGGTGCTGCATAGGGCCCACATGACTGGGACAAAGATGAGTAGGTTTTTCGGGGGCAAAGACAGGTGTGCTAGGTGCTCGGGGAGCCGAGCGAACCATGCCCATATGTTTTGGGTATGCCCAGCGCTGGGGGAGTTTTGGAAGGGGGTAGCAAGGACGGTGTCAAGGGTGGTGGGATCCAGGGTCAAGCCAGGCTGGGGACTCGCAATCTTTGGGGTTGCAGTGGAGCCGGGAGTGCAGGAGGTGAAAGAAGCCGGTGTTCTGGCCTTTGCATCCCTCGTAGCCCGGCGGAGGATCTTGCTTCAATGGAAGGATGTGAGGCCCCCAAGCATGGAGGCCTGGACCAATGATATGACGGGGTACATCAAATTGGAGAAGGTGAAATTTGCCCTGAGGGGATCAGTTTGGGGGCTCTTTAGGCGGTGGCAGCCTTTCCTGGACTTCCTGGCGGAACGGTAGGGAAATAGGCCGGCAGCAGCAGCAACCCGGGGTGGGGGGGGGGGTGGGGGATTGGGTTATTGAGTTCGGTGGGAGGGAGAAGTTTGTTGGATATGGCGGGTGTTATCTCTTTCCTTTCTGTTGTTTGCTTTTCTAGTTTTCGATTTAGTAGTTGCTTTTGTAGGGGGGTGGGTGTTGTTCTTGGGTTTTTACCATGGTTATTCTGTTAATATTGTTTTGTTGTTTATATTTTGTGAAAACCTTAATAAAAATTATTTAAAAAAAAAGAATCTCACCCATTTTCTTTGATTCCACGCATAACTTTCCTCCTTTGTCATTGAGTGGGCCAACCCTTTCTCTAGTTACCCTCTTACTCTTTATATATGAATAAAAGGCTTTGGGATTTTCCTTAACCCTGTTTGCCAAAGATATTTCATGACCCCTTTAGCCCTCTTGATTCCTCGTTTCAGATTGGTCCTACATTCCCGATATTCTTCCAAAGCTTCACCTGTCTTCAATCGCCTAGACCTCATCTATGCTTCCTTTTTCCTCTTAGCTAGTCTCACAATTTAACCTGTCATCCATAGTTCCCTAATCTTGCCATTTCTATCCCTCATGTCTGTCCTGCACTCTAATCAACCTCTCTTTAAAAGCCTCCCACGTAGCACCATCACATTTACCTTCAAACAGCTGCTCCCAATCCACATTCCCCAGCTCCTACCAAATTTTGGTATAGTTGGCTTTCCCCCAATTTAGCACTCTTCCTTTCGGACCTCTCTCGTCTTTGTCCATGAGTATTCTAAACTTATGGAATTGTGATCACTATTTCCAAAATAATCCCCGACTGAAACTTCAACCACCTGGCTGGGCTCATTCCCCAACACCAGGTCCAGTATGGCCCCTTCCCGAGTTGGACTATTTACATACTGCTCTAGAAAACCCTCCTGGATGCTCCTTACAAATTCTGCTCCATCTAGACCTTTGACACTAAGTGTATCCCAGTCAATGTTGGGAAAATTAAAATCTTCTATCACCACCACCCTGTTGCTCCTACATCTTTCCATAATCTGTTTACATATTTGTACCTCTATCTCACGTTTGCTGTTGGGAGGTCTGTAGTACAGCCCCAACATTGTTACCGCACCCTTCCTATTTCTGAGCTCTGCCCATTTTCGGACATTTTTGGGACATTTTGCTGAAGTTGTACAAGACATACTTGTAAGGTCACACTTGGAATACCGTGTACAGTTCTGGTCAGCCTATTATAGAAAAGGTATTATTAAACTAGAAAGAGTGCAGAAAAGATTTACGAAGATGCTACCGGGACTTGGTGGTTTGAGTTACAAGAATAGGCTGGGTAGACTGGGGCTTTTTTCCCTGGAGCGTAGGAGGCTTAGGGGTGATCTTATAGAGGTCTATAAAATAATGAGGGGCATAGATAAGGTGGATAGTCAACATCTTTTCCCAAATGTAGGGGCGTCTACAACTAGAGGGCATAGGTTGAAGGTGAGAGGGGAGAGATACAAAGGGGTACAGAGGTGCTATTTTTTCACGGAGTGTGGTGAGTATAGAGGTGGGTACAATTTTGTCTTTTAAAAAGCATTTAGACAGTTATTTTTGAAAGATGGGATAGAGGGATATGGGCCAAATGTGGGCAATTGGCACTAGCTTAGTGGTAAAAACTGGGCAGCATAGACAAGTTGGGCCAAAGGGCCTGTTTTCTGTGACTTTATGATTCAAGGAATCTAACCCTTTGGGGAAGGTCAGCATTTGCAATGTATCTGGACAGTCTAGTGTAGCAATCGTGGGTGATCTTATCACATTGGACACATACACTGGAAAAAGTAAATTAATTAATCTTGACTTGTCTCAGCTAAAAATGGCATTCCCAGTGAGAAAAGCCCCAACATCTGCTTGCGATGCTTGATGGATAGCGATGAGCAACAGTGGGAAAATTGGTAATTAAACAAAAATCATGGCCTACACTTCTATTGGACTGATAACGTCCTTTTGGCATTCCAAAACAATTACCATAGAATTTCTACTGCAGAAGAAGGCCAGTCAGCGCATTGAATCTGCACTAACCCTTTCAAAGAGCACCCTACCGAGGCCTACTCCCCCGCCCTATCCCCGTAACCCCACCTAACCTGCACATGTTTTGGGATGCTAAGGGACATTTAGCATGGCCAATCCAAAAAACCTGCACATCATTTGGACTGTGGGAGGAAACCGGAGCCCCCGGAGGAAACCCATGTAGACATGCAGAGAATGTGCAAACTCCACACAGTCACCCAAGGTTGGAATTGAACCTGGGCCCCTGGCGCTGTGAATAACAGTGCTAACCATTGTACCACCATGCTGCCCCTTAACTTTAGTTCTTCAGAAGTTCATTGTTGGTCCCATAGTCTAGTTGGGTTGTGTCAATATAAGACATCATACGGACTCAAAGAACAATTCAGTGTTTCATTCTAGACGTCTCTCATTGGGAATTGAATTTATTTATCCACATTAGTTGACCAGTAAGGTATTTTAGCAGATTCACTGCAGTTTCTTGTATTCATATCAAATTACAAGACTGGAGTATTTTTAACATTTTATTTATGGACGACAGCAAACCATGCTGCATTTCTCTGCCCAATGCAACAATTGCATTTTATACATACCAATTTTAAGAAAACATTTCATAAATGAATGGAGGCAGATTATGTTGTGATTTCTAAAGTGGTGATCCCAAAATTGTTCTTTTTTATAGTTCTTTCAGCCAACTGAGAAATTAGAACGTTTGCGAACCAGTTTTAAAAGACCAGGAAGGGTTTACAGTAATGGTATGCAGGGTGGAGATCTCAGTGGTATATTTGATAAAATGCAGATGAAAACTTAAATCAATCACATCCCCTTATCCGCTTGTCAGCTAAAGATGAGGAAATCTCCCAGATTCTAGACTGTAGATGTGGCATAGCAATGTGAAGGGAGAGGTGCTAGCCCCTTGCATTAAATTGATTCCTTGCTCAGCAGATTACATTCAACAAAATCTACCTCCAACTCTCTCTGGCTTCTGTGATTAATGTTTGTGCTCTACAGGATTAATTTGTTTTCAGTGTTTATCAAGCACCTTGGCACTAAAGTTACTGTCAGCATAGTAAGATGAAAACCTATGATATACAACTATATTACCTCAATTAGCTGTTTTGCCAGATGTGTAAACTCCTTCAGATGGATTCTTACTTCAATGAAAGCAAAACCAGGCAAAGGCTGAACGATTATGACCAGTGGATCTTCAACACAGAAGTAGCCATTCATCACTGATTGGAATAGGAAACCAGCACAGCCAACTCTTCAGCTATTGGGATTTTGCAAAAATTGGGATGCCAATCCTGATTTTGTATGCAAAAACTATACTCCTGATACACACATGACTGTGTGGCAAAATGTGGCTCCAACTCCATCTACATGTTTACTGATGACAAAACCGTAATCGGTCGCATCTCGAACAACGCTGAGTCAGAGTACAGGAGGGAGACAGAGAACCTCGTGGCATGGTGTAACAATAGCAATCTCTCCCTCAATTTCAGCAAAACTAAGGAGCCGGTGATTGACTTTAGGAAGCGAAGTATCGGACACACCCCGTCTGCATCAATGGTGTCGAGGTGGAGATGGTTGACAGCTTCAAATTCCTAGGTGTGCACATCACCAGCAATCTGTCCTGGTCCACCCACGTCGACGCTATGATCAAGAAACCACAACAGCGCCTATACTTCCTCAGGAAACTAAGTAAATTTGACATGTCCATAGGACCATAAGACATAGGAGCAGAATTAGATCACTCGGCCCATCGAGTCTGCTCCACCATTCAATCATGGCTGATATTTTCTCATCCCCATTCTCCTGCCTCCTCCCCATAACCCCTGATCCTCTTCTTAATCAAGATACTTCTGCCTTAAAGACACTCAGTGTTTTGGCCTCTACAGCCTTCTGTGGCAAAAAGTTCCACAGATTCACCACCCTCTGGCTGAAGAAATTCCTCCTCATCTCTGTTTTAAAGAATCGTCCCTTTAGTCTGAGATGGTGTCCTCTGGTTCTAGTTTTTCCTACAAGTGGAAACATCCTCTCCACATCCACTCTATCCAGGCCTCGCAATATTCTATAAGTTTCAATAAGATCCCCCCTCATCCTTCTAAACTCCAACGAGTTCAGACCCAGAGTCCTAAACCGTTCATCAAACGAGAAGTTCTTCATTCCAGGGACCATTCTTGTGGACCTCCTCTGGACCCTTTCCAAGGCCAGCACATCCTTCCTTTGATATGTTACCCAAAACTGCTCACAATACTCCAAATGGGGTCTGACCACAGCCTTATACAGCCTCAGAAGTACGTCCCTGGTCTTGTATTCTAGCCCTCCTGAGATGATGGGCCTGTTCTGTGCTGTACTGTTCTATGTTCTATTGCATTTGCCTTCTTAACTGCCAACTGAACCTGCACGTTAACTTTAAGAGAATCAGGAACAAGGGCTCCCAAGTCCCTTTGTGCTTCTGATTTCCTAAAAATTCCCCATTTAGAAAATAGTCGATGCCTAAATTCCTCCTTCCAAAGTGCATAACCTCACACTTTTCCATATTGTTTTACATTTGCCACTTCATTTCCCACTCTCCAAGCTTGTCCAAATTCTTCTGCAGCCCCCTTGCTTCCTCAATACTACATGTCCCTCTACTGATCTTTGTATCATCGGCAAACTTAGCAACAATGCCTTCAGTTCCTTCTTTCAGATCATTAATGTATATCGTGAAAAGTTGTGGTCCCAGCACAGACCCCTGAGGCACACCACTAGTCACCTGCTGCCATCCTGAAAAAAAACCCTTTATCCCCACTCTCTGCCTTCTGCCAGTCAGCCAATCCTCTATCCGTGCCTGGATCTTACCCTTAACACCATGGGCTCTTAATTTATTTAATAGTCTCCTATGTGGCACCTTGTCAAAGGCTTTCTGGAAATCTAAATAAATCACGTCCACTGGTTCTCCACCCACACCACAAACCAGCGAGCCACCCCAGATTGCCTGCTTGCCCCCCCCCCCCCCCCCCCCCATTACTAAAGGGCCCAGCCCCAGAAAAGAGACTCCTGCCTGGAAGCTAGAGAGCAGTCTGAACAGGGCAGTGGAAAGAATTGCCGCTGTAACACTTTGCTGGAAGCTCCACATGCCCATTCCTGGAAAAATAACAGCTGTGACCTGCATTCAGCCTCTCCGATCCATTAGCTGTGACCCATTCATTCCTTTCTTGTACTGAGCTGTGATTGACAGCTTTCACAACACAGCTGCAACCTTGCTTCTTCCTTCATGGATGAGCGACTCTAAGTGCTGAAACCTCAATGTTTACAAACATCAAAGAGCAGTAAATGCATTGCAATCACAGGCTTGAGTGTTTGGAATGCACTTAGTGACTGGATTTACGATTCACGAACCCATCGGGAAACGCACTTCGGGACAGAGAATTCACCCCAAAGGCAGCAGACACATTGGAACACCACTTCAAAGTTTCCCTCCAAGCCACTCACCATCCAGACTTGGAAATATATCACAGTTCACTCACTGTTGTTGGGTCAAAACCCTGGAACTGCCTTCTTAACAGCACTGTGGGTGTACCTATATCACATTGACTTCAGCGGTTCAAGGAGAAGTTCACCACCACTTTCTGAAGGGCACTTAAGAACGGGCAATAAATTCTGGCCCAGCCAGCGACACCTACGTACCATGAGTAAATAAAACAACTTGGAAAACATTTTAAAAATACATAATGGTGGTAGCAGAGGAAGAAAATTGTTTGAAAGAATCTTCAGGAACACTGAATGTGAGGAAAAGATTTGAAACATTTGGGAAGGCAAGAGCTTATCTAACAGTTACATTGGAGGTGGGATTGAATGAGTGGAACAGTGATAGCAGTTGTAAGCATTTTTTTTTAATAATGAGCAGCTTTATTTTTCATGCAAAAAGTTTTATTGTTTGGGAATGTAATTATTTTTGTGTCATCAAAGTGAAGTCTCATTAGTCAGGAGTTGGTTGATGAGTAGGGAATTGTGACTGAAGCCATGCCAACATTCAGGAATAGTTCCAACAGCGATTGAAGTGGGAAACCAGTCATTGGTTTTAATTAGACTTGCAAATGAAAAATGTCACCATGGTTACTGGACCACACAGATATTAAAAGATCATGGATGAATTTCCCACATTTTGTGACATGCCCAGAGTAGCAATGAGGGTAAGTCTTGTGTGGCGGTGACAGTGGGGGTGGGGATGGGGGGGGGAGAGAAGTTGTGTTGGAACTAAGCCCAATATCAGGCCTCTGCTTCGTAACTTTCGCATTCTCAACTCAGAAAGTCGTGGGTTCGCTTCCAACTCCAAAGATTAAAACACAAAATCAAAGCTAATACTGACTTAGTTGGGAGTCAATGTGCTGGTTACTCTTTCGAGTACAACAGCGAAACACAAGTACCTCAATTAACTAATGAACTAATTAACAAGCCCTGGTTCAAACCCTGGTAGGGGCTGTTTAGCACACTAGGCTAAATCGCTGGCTGTGAAAGCAGACCAAGGCAGGCCAGCAGCACGGTTCAATTCCCGGAACAGGCGCCGGAATGTGGCGACTAGGGGCTTTTCACAGTAACTTCATTGAAGCCTACTCGTGACAATAAGTGATTTTCATTTCGTTTCATTTCAAGTAATATTTTGGGTGGAGGTAGTGCATCCCAGCCCCTGTGGATACCATTAGTCAAGGAAGGCCTCACAATACTGGCAGACATTGCCTGCCCTCTCTCCAGGGACACTCAGGTGCAGATGCAATCACTCAAAAGGGACAGGCAGCCAGGTCGGAGAACCCCCCCCCCCCCTCAACTGCCTGTGGCTTGGACCTGTTTGTGGTCTCCTCAGTCGGGCAAAGTAGCAGGCCAACAAGCATGTCCTGTTCCCCCACTAGCATCCTGCGCCCCCCTCCAACCTGCCTCCCTCCCACTTGGTCGCCAAAGATCAGGAGCATATGGTTAAAGTGCAAACAAAACATGAAGAGCAGCCCCTTCAAAAAATGGAATAGCTAATTAACAAGCACATGTGTAATACCCACCCGAGATCTTCAGCTTAAAAATCAGGGCTAACACTCCAGTGTGATACTGCGGGTGTGCTGCACTGACATAAGTGTCAGCTTTTGGTTGAAACATTAAACAGAGGCCGAACCTTCTCTCTTTTGTCAGGACATAATCCCGTGGCATTATTTTGAAGAAGAGCATAAGATTTGTCCTGGATGTTCTGGCTAATATCTATCCCTGATCCAACATCACTAAGATAGGTTATCTGGACATTATCACACTGCTGTTTGTGGAACCAATGTGCAAGTAGACTGCCATATTTCTCACATTACAGCAGAGAAAACATTTCGAAAGTAATCTGAGCTGGTTCTGCAGTTTTTGTAACTGATGGCTGTGTAAAGTATTAAAATGGAATAGGAGAGGAAGGCCAGTCACCAACATATTAGCTTCGGTCACATATGATGGACAAAACGTTTTCTAACCCATTGCTGATTTTTCAGTATTCTATTCTTGCAATTTGGTGAGCCACAATTGGTTGGAGGACACACATCAATCTGAAGGGTGATGCCGTGTTGAAAATTGCATTGTGCATTTTGTTCACTGGAGGCTGTATACACACATATACCAACAGAGGGAGTCTAGAAGAAGCAAAATGAATCCATGTTTTAACAGCATGTGCTGCTCTGATTTTGAATGTTTCTTACTGAATATCTTACTGTTTCTTCTCAAGAACTTTACAGGTGAGCATTCTGATAGGAGTAGTGATGTAATGGGATCTCCAGTTAACAATGGGAGGATGAGGGAATATACAGGATGAAGTCCAGCCATTTCTTGATAAATGGATTCAATCTAAAGGGACCCTTATGGGATGGGGCAGAAACAATGACAGGAGGATGGAGAAGGATATTGAAATCTTTAGTGCACCGTATCTGGTTAAATAGTAAGGGGTCAGTGTTTATAAGTGAAAAGACAAAGACAACAGACGTGATTCAGCCATCTTATTTGCCCGCCGCAGACCCGGATGCAACAGCTGTATCCCAGATTGGGCTTCACGCCAGATGTTGAGTTGTTTGCGAGTCACTCAATGTGCGCCAGCCCACATAATCTGGATCATTCCCTCACTGGGCATAATCCAGATTCTGATATTTAAAAGAGGCATTAAATGATGCTCCATTTACCCAGCGCCTGGGAGTCACTGGCCGCACTGGCAAGATCTCAAATGGGCTGGTTACTACTGATTTGACACTGCCAGTGCACCAGGGCACTGCCATATTCCAGGCTGGCAGTGCCAGCGTGCTCGGTTGCTAGCTTGGTAATGCCATGGATCGGGGCCTGAGGGGCACATGCCATGAAAGGGGGGTTGGGGGTATGAAGGGTGGGAGGGATGAAGGAGGGGAATGAAGGGGCCTCATAAAAGTTGGGGGGGGGTGAAGGGAGGGGTCCTGAAAAGGGTGGACTGAAAAAGGGGGAACTCAGCGATCCCATAGTGGGGTGTCCTCACTTGGGTGGGGACACTAATGCCCATGTATGTGGTGGGGGGGGGGAGGGGGGGGGGCAGTGGCACTGCCCAGGGTGGGATTTTGGGAGTCTATCAAGCTCACTTAGAGTTCGGGGCACCTTTTCAAAATGGCACCCTATCTGTGATGAGCCGTTCTTATTGGTAAGTTCAGGACCCCATGGCTGAATGTATGGGCTAGACTGGGGCCAAATTCCCCAAAGCCCCAAAAAATGACTAAGTGTCATTGAATACCAGTCTGGATCTCCCCCAAAACGCTGGTGGGCTACACTCCATCAAACCCACCCAAAATGACACATTATTGTTTGGGAGAATCGCCCTGAACATTCATGTCACAATGTCTGGTGCTGTAAATTTAAAAGTTAGGAAAAGAGGCTGATGTCAAAGATAAAGAAGTTGCAGAAATCACAGAGTGACCAGTAGCAGCTGAGAAAAAATAGAAAACTGGGGACCCTGATACTGGAATGGGATCTTTCCGATGAACAGAATAAACAATTTTAACAGATGAACAGCATTGGAATTACAATTTTGAGAGAAGGATGTCTAGATTCCAGCATGCAAAGCTGGCAGAGACTCAAGCAGGTTTACTGGCTGGAAAGGCTCCAACCACTCTGTGTCATGTGAAGGAGGATGGAAGGACAACAACGTGGCAGAATTGGCTTGTGTATTGGAGACAGAAAGTGAAGAAGCCAGTGGCGGTTGGAGGATCCTCAGCTCCAAAAGTTGGAAAGGGGATTTTGAGGCCATGAATTACCATTCATTACATCCAGAGGTTGTGAAGGTAACACTACCTTTAATGGTTTGGGGAAATTTATGAGATGAGTAAGGAGGGATGAAGTTATAGGGCATAAGTGGAAGAAGGAGATTGTGCAGTGTTATGATCCTCATAGAAACTGATAACTTTAAAAATAAATTCAAACTTCCAGTGAGTAGCTGAACGGATGACATGATAATATTTCACGTTTTAAGATTTTTATTGCAACAAACAAACAAAAAGCAACATTGAATAAAGTCACCCCCCCCCCCCCCGCCCCCGCCATTGGGGAACCCGCGGGCATGGGTGCGCTGCCGGTGAAGCGGAGGATTCCACCGACGGCGAATCCCACAGTCTGTCTCTCAAGTAGACATTTCATTCCAATGGGATGAGTCCAAAATGATCTTAGTTCCTGTGGGCATATTTACACTCCTATCTCAGCCAGGTAATTCCAAATCATAGAACTGGCTTTCCTGCCATTCTCGCCAGCACGATACACCACAAGCCCGCTGGTGGCGGCGGCATTGAAGGTATGGGGTCAGTGGAGGAGGCACAGGAAGGAGGAGGGGGCCTCAGTTTGGACCTCGATATGGAACAATCATAGATTTGCTCCGGGCAGGACAGACAGGGGGTTTCAAGGCTGGTATAGGGCAGGCATTAGAAGGATGGGGGACTTGTTTATAGATGAGACTTTCCCCAGCGTGCAGGCACTGGAGGAGAAGTTCGGCCTGCCCCCGGGAAATGCTTTCAGATACCTCCAGGTTTGGGACCATCTCAAAAAACAGGTTGGACATTTCCACTGCTACCCCCTCAAAGGATACAGGACAGGGTTGTGTCTGGCATCTGGGTAGGAGAGGGGAAGGTGTTGGACATATATCAGGAGTTGCAGGAGGTGGAGGAAGCCTCAGTGGAGGAGCTGAAGGGCAAGTTGGAGGAGGAGCTGGGCGAGGTGCTAGAGGAGGGCCTGTGGGCTGATGCCTGGGCAGGGTGAATTCGTCCACATCATGTGCCAGGCTCAGTTTAATTCAGTTTAAGGTGGTGCACCGGGCTCACATGACGACGGCGAGAATGAGCAAGGTTTTGGGGTAGAGGACAGGTGCGCGAGATGTGCAGGGCATCCAACGAACCATGTCCATATGTTTTGGGCATGCCCGGCCCTTAAAGACTTCTAGCAGGGCTTTGCGAGGGCTATGTCCAGGATTTTGGACACGCGGTTGGAATCGAGTCGAACAAAAGCGATATTTGGGGTGTCGGAGGATCCGGGAGTGCAGGAAGCGAAAGAGGCCGAGGTGTTGGCCTTTGCCTCCCTGGTAGCCCGGAGACGGATCTTGTTGATGTGGAGGGACTCGAAACCCCCGAGCGTGGAGACCTGGGTTAGTGACATGGCTGAATTCCTCAGCCTGGAGCGAATAAGGTTTGCCTTGAGAGGGTCTTTGATGGGGTTCTCCTGGCAGTGGCAACCTTTCCTTGACTTTCTAGGGGAGCAGTTAAGTGTCAGCAGTAGCAACAACAGGGGGGGGGGGATGGGGGAGGGGGGGGAATGGGGAGGGGGGGAGTTGGGGGATGGGGGAACTGTTGATACAATGTGTATTTTCGTTTTGTATAATGATAGCAGCCACCTTGTTTTGTTAAATATTTTTTGTTTTTTTTGTTGTGTAAAAATTCTGGTTGAAAAATGCTTTAATAAAAACAATTTAAAAAAAAATAGAACTGGCTTTCATGGTGAAGGGCTAATTGGAGATTCTTCTAATAGTTAAAGCGAGGCGAATCTTCCAGTCGCATTTATTTATATCTTCACAAACCCATCTCTTCAATGAGGATATGAACTCACATTCATAATTATGCATGGTGAAGCAAAAATATTTCCATGCTGTCGCTTTCCTTGATTTATGCAGGCTGCCCTGTATGTGTGGAATTCAGCCGCATATTTTAAGAGAATATTGTAGTCCATCTTTCAAAGGCATCCTTCCCCTCTCAAAGTCCATCTCCCTGGCAACATGAATTACATGGGCCAGGTATCCAGGGAGACATGCTGATTAGCACTCTTTTAGACCCCAACTTATTCTATCCTGAAAGTAATTAGGCAGCAAAAATATAAACCTTTTCAAGTGTGACATTCTTAACATTCTATACTCTGCAAGAACAGATGCTTTTTCAAAATTGCGGGATGTGGACATGGCTGACTGGGCCAGCATTTGTTGCTCATTCCTAACTGCCCTCCAGGGAACATTTGTGAGTCAACCACATTGCTGTGGATCTGGAGTCCCGTGTAGGCCAGACTAGGGAAGGACGGCAGATTTCCTTCACTGAACCAGATAGGTTTTTATGGCAATCGACAATGGTGTCATGGTCATCATTAGACTTTTAATTCCAGATTTTTTATGGAATCAGATTTCACCATCCTGCCATTCCCTAAAAGTGTGAACACATTGCACCTTCTTCCCAGTAAAACAACCTTGCCCCTGCTCCCCAGTTTAATCTTTGAAATTCAAGCCACCCAGGTTTGTTGTCGGTAGAATTCGAGACAGATCACATGACCCCTTTCATTCCTCCATTTTGCCCAAATTTAACAACAGCCCTAAAACATGACAGTATTATAAAACCTCACAGCTGCCATATCAGGAGGATGTGGAACAGAATTCCGTAAGGCATCGGAGAGAGCACAGAAAACATTCACAAAAATGGTTCCAGGGATGGGTACCTTCAGTGATGTAAACGATTGGATAAGTTGGGAAGTTTCTCTTGGAGAAGGGAAGGTTGAGAGGATAATCGTTAGGGGTATTGAAAATCATGCGGTCTGGAGCGAGTAGACAGGGAGGAACTGTTCCCATTAGCAAATTGACCAGGAACAAGATACACCGATATAAGGTAATTGGCAAAAGAAGCAGTGGAGACACGAGGAGAAATTTCAGAGTGAGGCTAAGATCTGAAATGAACTGCCTTAGATCGTGGAGGAGGCAGGTTCAATCGAGGCACTCAAGAAGCAATGAGACTATTACCTGAAAAGAAGAAAGGCAGGGGGGTGGCACGAGGTGAATTCTTCACTTGGAGAGCCAGCGCAGACATGACAGGCAGAATCATTTCCTTCTGTGCTGTAACAATTCTATGGGTGTGATTCCCCGGCATTGTTGCATTCTTGCTCGAACGAGATGTGGCTGATGAATAGCGGGAGAGGTGGAGAACCAGAACTTCGCCGGAGGCCAAACCGTTTGCAATGCACCCCGTGGGTGAAATCGGGATCTCGCCGTAGCGTGGCAAGAAACCAGATATCACCACTGAAGCCCTATTTACATATAATTAACCATTAACTGGCCTCCCATGATTCAGCGGCCTCCCCAGCAAGTAATCATGCTCACGCCGATTAGTGCTCCTTTTGAAAAATGTGAGCCTGGCGGATGTTGTGGGGGACCGAGGAGGTGAGCAGCCATCTCTGCTCAGAATAAGCCCAGGGGACACTGTGCATGCTGCCCCTATGCTCGGGGGAGGAGGAGGAGATGCAACCGGGGGGTGCAGCCCCGGTTGGGGTGGACCACCATGGCGGGCTGGGGTATCGAGGCTGGGGGGGGGGGGGGGCGCCCTGCTGGGCAGAGGGGTGGTGAGGGGGCCTGATGTGAACAGGTCTGCCATGCCAACCCCTGGACCATGTGATCCCCTACTGGGGGAAACCATAGTCCCTGCCTGCCAGCTCCACCAATCACCCATAACTCTCACTGACTGCGGAGGCCTCTGGCTGTGTGGATGAAGGCTATTGCTAATGGGGAATTGGCAATTTGAGTTAGTGAGCACTTTGTACATCCCAAGGGGATCTCTGTGGGTAGGTGGGCCATGTAGTATGTGCTCATTGCCAAGCATCCCAATCACATCATGATGCATGGACACTGTGCGTCAACACTTTGGAGGCAACACCACAACACAGCGGTCAACCTTCGATCATCCAGGGGATGGACCCCAGCCTGGGACACATATCCATGGCCGGGTGTCCGTGGGAAGGGTGTCTTGGGTGGGGAGTGCGAAGGGGGGGGGGGGGGGGGGGGGGGCTTGTCTGGCAGGGATGGGTCATGGGATTGGTGGTTGAACCACATCGTGGAACAAAGAGCCAAAGGCATCAGACTAGTTGTGGTGAGGGTATTATAATGTTCCGTATACAAGTATACACCAGTGCACACTATCCCGATGGTGCCGCCACACTATCCCCCCATCCCTCTTCTCTGAAACCCCCTGTCAGAGATCCCTGGTGTACTTGTTGGCAATACATCTGGATCTGCCAGCCATGGCGGTTCCCCAATGTCCGCACAATGGTGTCAACGCCCTCAGCGATGCTCCTCAGTGATTGGGCCATGCTCTGCAGTGCCTTCGGCAATGCCCACCTGCGACTGGGACAAGCTCTGCAACGCTTCAACCATACCCATCTGAGAGCAGGATATGTCCTGCAGAATCTCATCAAGGTCAGCTTGGTAATGGGTCACGTCCCCCTGTGAGTCAGACAATCTGCCGAGGTCCTCAGCTGAGCCGTCACCAACTGCGCCATGCCTTAGATACCTGCACTCATTCTGCCAACATCGTGCACCAGGCTCTCCACTGCGGTCACCACCCTAGCAGTGTTGTCCTCAGTCCCATGCATTGCCGGCAACATCTCCTGCACCCTTGCCTCTGGGACTCCTTCAATCAGCTATGGACGCACTGACATCACCCTCTAAATCATATATGTCAAACTCAAGGCCCGTGGGCCAAATCCGGCCCGCGGTGGAATTATCTTTGGCCCGCGAGATAATATCTAATTACTTTTTAAAAAAATTTAGATTAGCCAATTATTTATTCCAATTAAGGGGCAATTTAGCGTGGCCAATCCACCTACTCTGCACATTTTTGGGTTGTGGGGGCGAAACCCATGCAGACACGGGGAGAACGTGCAAACTCCACACGGACAGTGACCCAGAGCCGGGATCGAACCTGGGACCTCAGCGCCGTGAGGCGGTTGTGCTAACCACTAGGCCACCGTGCTGCCCTAATAATATCTAATTACTATTAAAGCTGGCCCCAGCAATTGGGGCTCGCCAATTGTAGTATCTTAAGGATTTGATCCAGTTTTGTTTAATTTACGGTTGCCGGTTGTTGGTGAGACATTGCTGAAACTCAGTAGAAAAGCAAGTTTAAAACTTGTCAGGTGCAAATAAGAATTGTTTTATTCAAAGTTCATTGGTTACAACTTGGAAATGATTTAAAAGGTAGTTTGTAGACAATTTGATTTTCTTCAAAAATTCACAGGAATTATCTTCTGAGACAATAGCCTGAACACAACTTTAAAAGTCAAAGGCTGAAAATGAAATAGGAATACAGAACTCTTTTCTAATTCTCTTCCTTTACTTTCTCTCTCTCTCTCTTTCTGTCTTGTTCTCTTTGTCTCTCTGACTTGTCTGTCTTCTTGCCTTTCTGACTTGTCTGTCTTCTGTCTCTCGTCTCTAGTCTCTGTCTCTAGTCTCTGTCTCTAGTCTTCTAGTCTCTTCACTAAAAATGGTGGTCAAATCATCCATGGATATACTATTTGATATCTGTCTTAAGCGATCTGATCACACCCCAATATAATCCTCATTGGTTTAAGCTATATTCAAAACACATTTGATTTGATAAAAAGCCGTCCATCATGACAATGTAACGCCACTTCTAATTGTTGCTTATTGGTATGTTTCTCATGGGATATTGTGCTTTATCAAAACCAGCAAAAACTGGTCTAATGCTGACCTACCTATTGCCACCATGGAGACCTCATGTTATCTCATCATACTATGCGAGGCATAATTCCGAAAATATAATTCAAACTGTAGAATGTTGGAATCAAATATATTTATTATATTTGATTCGATGTTTTAACTGTCCATTTATTAAAAACAAGGCAATATAGTTCAAGATATTTTTTTTAGCTTGTATAATTTATGGGATATGATTCAACCTAATCTCGAGCTGCCTGAGAACTGCACAATCCTTCATCCTTATCCCTCGTTGCTATGGATTCCGCCCTTGCCCTTGGAAAAATGTGATGTTTTTATCAGACTTCTGTGTTTTGCAAACTCATGACTGAGTTTGGAAATTGTATGGTTCTTTCATTTTAAAACTGGGAATTGATATTTCTGTCTTAAACAGTCTTCTTACCTATATTAAGTGTATTTAAAATACCTGACTTCTACACCCGTGGGCCAAATCCGGCCCGCGGTGGAATTATCTTTGGCCCGCGAGATAATATCTAATTACTTTTTTAAAAAATTTAGATTAGCCAATTATTTATTCCAATTAAGGGGCAATTTAGCGTGGCCAATCCACCTACTCTGCACATTTTTGGGTTGTGGGGGCGAAACCCACGCAGACACGGGGAGAACGTGCAAACTCCACACGGACAGTGACCCAGAGCCGGGATCGAACCTGGGACCTCAGCGCCGTGAGGCGGTTGTGCTAACCACTAGGCCACCGTGCTGCCCTAATAATATCTAATTACTATTAAAGCTGGCCCCAGCAATTGAAGCGCCTATGGCGTATGATATGGCTGATGCCGAGTTTATTCAGGTATAGTGTGAATCACAAAGTGTTGGCCTGTGGAAAAATGTTTTCATTAGAAATTACTCTGGAAAAGCTCCAGATAAAGCAGTAAGAAATAAATGCAACTAATTTTTTTATTTATTTAATATTTAATCTTGTTTTTATAGGCAATAACCTAAGCTTTATTCGTTCCAGGTTCAATAAGTTCATTTCAATAAGTTTTGCAAAAAAACATTGAACCAGTCCGGCCCTCGACTTGTCCCGATTTTTAAATTTTGGCCCACGGTGTATTTGAGTTTGACACCCCTGCTCTAAATAATCCGGATGCACCCTACCATCTGCATCAGCTCCGGGATAGTCTGGTCTGGAGGCTCAACATCTGACTGGGAACCAGCTGGGTCCTGGGATCAAGTAGAATTCTGACTGCTGTCTCATCTGGGGGTTCCTGTCTCCACCTGATGTTCATGTGGTCAGTGGGAGGGATGGGTCAGTCTGTATGGCATTAACAACTCACATTTGACCGGTCGTTCGGGTGGGGCCCACGGATCCCCACCCCTGTGGTATGCGCCAACCTCCGCATTAGTGACCACTCTGTGTTCAGCCAGCCCCATCACCTCCAGGGCCTGTTCCCTGAATGCTGTGAAGATTTGTATGTCCGGCACCCCTCCACCAGTCTGGGCTCTCTCCCAGCGATTGTGGGAGAGCTTCTCCTGCGGAGACACAGAGGGAGGGCACAATTAGCCACAAGCTTGGGTCACAGTGCTGGGAGGTTTGGGGTGGTGGGAGGTTTGGGATGAAGGGAGGGGGTGTGTGAAGGATGGGTTGGGGGGGCGAGAATGGGGGAGGTTGCTGGTTGCGTTGCAGGGGGTGGGTAGGTTCCAGGTGGGCTGGAGGTGGTGTCAACTCACCCATGCTGCCACCCCAGTGTGGGCTGTTGACCTTCTTGCGGGACTGGAGGCCGGTCCTCCTGGTCATGCTTCCCGAGCTGGCGGCCGCTGCCACTTAGCCCCAGGCGGCAGTGGGTGCTCTGTGGCTGACCCTCCAGGACACTTGGGGGAACAGGACATCCCTCCTGGCCTCCACCGCATCGAGGAACTCCCCTGGTCTGCACCCCCGAATCGTGGGGCCAGTTGTCTTGGCACCATGACTCTGAGCTGAGTGGAGTTGGCTGTGCAAGTGCTGTTTAAGTGCCGCTTGAACTTGTTAGTCGGGGGGGGGGGGGGGGGGGGGGGGGGGGGGGGCGGGGGGGGGGGAGGGGGGGGGGCTGCTGGTGAGGAAGGTCCAGCGAATCGATGGTGAATCTTCATTTGCGGCATGAAGCTCGTGGAGCCTCGTTAAGTGGTCCAATTAACGATATATTGTGTTACCAGCCTCGCCGGCCGAGGGCCGGGAAGCTCGCAGCCATTCTCGCTCGCTTCCACACTGAGAAATCGTTCCGGAGAATCATGCCATTAATTCTGTTCGGGATACTGGTAAGGAGGAACAAAAAGCAAGTTATAAAAGCCAGTCGCAAAACTGCAATGAGGCTCAGAGAGTCTATTTGTGTGTGTTTTGAGTGTTATGTTGTCAGTGAAGGCACCAGTAAGTGTTCTGTTTAATCTATTGTAGTCACTGGCGTATTTGTCCGATGTGTGCGTACATTTTTTGGGGGAAACTGGGATCATATTTTTGATTGTGAACTTCAGATGAGAAAAGATTGGAAGACGCTGGAGTAGGGCATAAACACTGGATGGAGTTGTTAGGCCGAATGAGGCGTTTCTCTGCCTTCAATCCAATGTAACTCCTGAAAACCATCAGCAGACTTCTCCGTCGACGGGATCCTCCGTTCCATCGGCAGAGCACCCACGCCCGCGGGTTTCCCGACGGCGTGAATAGGCCACAATGGGAACCCCCATTGGCTATCTGCTGGAATGGAGGATCCCGCTGCCGGAGGGGACGGGCCACGCCAGAAAACGCGGCTGCCGGATCGGAGAAACCCGCCCCATGTTCCTTAAACACCAGACCCGAGAACAGAGCACAAAATTTGATCATTTAGGTTCAGAGCCCATTAGAGTTGTCAATATTTCCAAGTTTCATGGAAGCATTAACGGATATGATTGGTGGGTGTTTTCATTTCAGTTTGAGGTTGTACATCCAGGATTATGAGGATATTTGGATGACATTTTATGATCTGTTCAGGATATTTCACAACTCACAAGCTGTCAGAAGCTCTGCCCTCTTTAACTCTTTTTTGTTGGAAGCTTTTATTTCACTGTGAAAACTGAATTTTAAATAAATGTATTTTTACAGTAATCTGGAAAATCGTCGCAGAATGAGAAAGCGGTTAAGTAATTTAAGTTTTTCACAAGAATGTGTGAATGCATTTTCGTAACTGCCTGTGACTTTGCCATCTCAAGCGGTAGTATGTTTAAAACGTTGGACTTTGACGTTTTCTCGTATCTAGTGACACATGAAGCAAACAAAGCACATCCTTATGTATGTTTCTATGGCGAGCTTTTCCTGGAACCAGACTCTCTTTTTGGGGGCACCCGAATACTTCCTGCCCACCTCGACAATCTCGTCCAACAACCGTCCATACTCCTCCCTCCTCCTGCTGTCTCTCTGCGCCTTGAACGAGATAACCTCCCCCCGAACCACCGCTTTCAACGCCTCCCAAAATGTACCCCGCCGGTACCTCCCTGTGGTAGTCACCACTAGTGGCATATTATATGTATTACGGCACTGCCTGGATATTAGAGGTACGTTGGTAAATACCTGCCTGCTGGCTCCGCCCAGCAGGCGGCGTATAAATGTGTGTGCTTGCCTGTGCTGCAGCCATTCTGGATCCAGCTACAGGAGGCACAACATCTCGTTCAATAAAGCCTCGATTGTTCCACCATTCTCATCTTGTGGCAATTGACAGTGCATCAATTTATTGAACGAGATTTTTTAAACGCTGGATCTCCGCATCAAGCCTGATCGCCTGTGGCTGAGCCCTCAAGCAGCCAATGCTATGTCCACCTTTGACCACTGGCTAGCCTGCTTCGAAAGCTGCCTCAGAACAGCTGCTGGAGAACCCTTGGACTCACAGAAGCTCCAAGTCCTCTATTTACGGGTGAGCCCTGATATTTTTCCCCTCATCCGGGATGCGCCCACCTACTCCGAAGCGATGGTGCTCCTGAAGGGACATAACGTTCGACCGGTGAATCAAGTATACGCCAGACACCTCCTGGCCAGGAGACAGCAACTAGCCAGGAAGTCTCCAGATGATTTCTGGTGTGCCCTGCACATCCTAGGAAGGAACTGTGACTGCCAGGCAGTTTCGGCAGTCCAGCACACCGAGCATTTAATTAGAGACGCTTACGTCACGGGCATGAAATCTGCATGCGTCCGCCAGCGGCTACTGGAAGGGGGTACGCTCGACCTTGCGGGGACTAGGCAGCTCCTGGATTACTTGGCCTGGATTTTCAGTGCCATCTCCAAAGCCTGACTTTAAAATTCGGCGGACCCCTACCCCCCTCATCATCTGCGGCCTCACAACCCTTAATTCGTTAGAAGTGGCATCCCGTAATGTTCAGTCCTACGCCCCCGACTGCGGGGCACCCTCGTGGGCCCCACCAGCTACCGACTCCAGCTCACCGCAAGCCTGCGCCGCGCGGTAGCCAGCCAACTCTGGGGGACCCAAGAGTTATTTTTGCAGACAAAACAAACACCCCAGGCAGCACTGCCCGGCGCGGAGCGTGACCTGCAATGGATGTGGGAAGAAAGGACACTTTGTTTCTGTTTGCCAGGCCCGGTCGGTCGCCGCTGTTTCCAGGCCCAGCATTTCTCCACCCACCACATGCGACCCAGGGGTGCCGCCATCTTCCCTTTCACAAGCCACGTGCAGCCCGTGGGTGCCGCCATCTTCCCTTTCACAAGCCACGTGCGGCCCGTGGGCACCACCATCTTTGATGCCGCATGCCATGAGCGTCCCATGGGCGCCGCCATCTTCGGCGCCATTTTGGACCGCACCTCAGACCTCTGCTCGTCTGGCCGTTCATCGCCTACCGCTACCTCCACCACCGCTGACCAGCCTGGGACCCCCCAGCATCTCCCGCAGCTTGCCACAATCACCCTGGATCAGTCCTGGCCCCGCAACCTTGCGACCATGACGATGACGGTGAAGATAAGTGGGCACGAGACGACCTGCCTTTTTGAGTCCGAGAGAACAGAGAGTTTCATCCACCCCACAACGGTAAGGCGCTGCTCCCTCCTGGTACTTCCCGTCACCCAGAAAATCTCCCTGGCCTCCGGATCCCATTCCGTTGAAATCCGGAGGTACTGTATTGCGGCTCTAAGTCCTTCCCCACCTCTGCGCTGCCCTGTTACTTGGCCTGGATTTTCAGTGCCATCTCCAAAGCCTGACTTTAAAATTCGGCGGACCCCTACCCCCCCTCATCGTCTGCGGCCTCACAACCCTTAAGGTCGATCCACCTTCCCTGTTTGCAAACCTCACCCTGGATTGCAAACCAATCGCCACTAGGAGCAGATGGTACAGTGCCCAGGACAGGACCTTCATCAACAGCACCTGGAGAGCTCAAGTAGTGGTAATAAAGACTGGGGAGAAGCACAGGATGGTTATTGACTACAGTCAGACCATCAATTGGTACACGCAGTTTGACGCGTACCCCCTCCTATGCATATCTGGCATGGTCAATCAGATTGCGCAGTATCGAGTCTTTTCTACAGTTGACTTGAAGTCCGGCTACCACCAGCTCCCCATCTGCCTAGAGCACTGCCAATACACTGCGTTGGAAGCAGATGGCCGCCTCTATCACTTCCTTAGGGTTCCCTTCGGTGTCACCATGGGGTCTCGGTCTTCCAGCGAGAGATGGACCAAATGGTTGACCGGTACGTACTGCAGGCCACCTTCCCGTACCTAGATAACGTCACCACCTGTGGCCACGATCAGCAGGACCACGACACTACCCCCAAAGATTCCTCCATACTGGTTCCGCACCAACTGCTTAGCCATCCTCTGCTACGTAGTGGAAAATGGAGTCCTAGGGCCCGACCCCGACTGCATGCGCCCCCTCATGGAACTCCCTCTCCCCCACTGTCCCAAGGCCCTGAAACAATGCCTGGGGTTTTTCTCCTATTACGCCCAGTGGGTCCCGAACTATGCGGACAAGGCCCACCCACTCATTCAGTCCATAGTTTTTCCCCTGGTGGCTGAGGCCCGCCAGGCCTTCAACCGCATCAAGGCAGAGATCGCCAAGGCCATGATGCACGCGGTCGCCGAGTCCCTCCCCTTTCAGGTGGAGAGCGATGCATCGGATGTATCTCTGACCGCCACCCTCAACCAGGCGGGCAAGCTCATGGCCTTCTTTTCCCGCCCCCTCCACGCTTCCAAAATTCGGCACTTCTCTGTCGAAAAGGAACCCAAGCCATTGTGGAAGCTGTGCGACATTGGAGGCATTACCTGGCTGGCAGGAGATTCACTCGCCTCACTGAACAACGGTCGGTTGCCTTTTTATTTAATAATACACAGCGGGGCAAGATCAAAAATGACAAGATCTTGAGGTAGAGGATCGGGCTCTCCACCTATAATTTTGAGATCTTGTATTGCCCGGGTAAGCTCAACGAGCCCCCTGATGCCCTTTCCCACGGTACATGTGCCAGCGCGCAAGTGGACCGACTCCGGGCTCTCCACTATGACCTCTGCCACCCGGGGGTCACCTGGTTCGTCCATTTCATCAAGACCCGCAACCTGCCCTACTCCATTGAGGAGGTCAGGACCTTCACCAGAGTCTGTCAAGTCTGTGCAGAGTGCAAGCCGCACTTCTACCGGCCAGATAGAGCGCATCTGGTGAAGGCCTCCCGCCCCTTTGAACGTCTCAGCATGGACTTCAAAGGACCCCGCCCCTCCACCGACCGCAACTCGTATTTTCTGAACGTGATTGATGCGTACTCCCGGTTCCCTTTTGCCATCCCATGCCCTGATATGACTTCTACAACAGTAATAAAAGCCCTGCAGAGCATCTTCACATGGGGAGAATGTGCAAACTCCACACAGTCAGTGACCCAGAGCCGGGATCGAACCTGGGACCTCGGCGCCGTGAGGTAGCAATGCTAACCACTGTGCCACCCAGTTCTACCCGCTGCCCAAGAGATGCGCCAGGGACAGGAAGGGGGTCCAAGGTTCTGCGGGGTTCCGGTACCTCCCCTGTGGGAGTCACCAGCATGTGCCCCATCATCTCATCCTCCCTCGGGGTACTTGATGGCCCCCGGGCTACTCCATGTGATGGGGGTGCAAGCGGCGCTAACCCCTGAGGCTCCTCTCCTCAGTCCTGGAGGCCCACTACTATCTTGACCCAGGTCTGCATGTTCACGGCCATGGAGCACAGGGAGTGAACCACCTCTGTCTGGGACTGCATCACCCTTGGGGAGTGGGGGGTGGGGGGGGGCAGAGATGCAGAAAACAACAGTGTTAGACAGTCTGATGCATGCAGCTAAGGGGTGGGTAGCTGGCGGCTTCAGTAGCCAGGGCACTCGGTCATCACAGCTGGTATGGGTTTCGGCATGTGGTGCAAGGTGGTGGTTCAGCCGAGGGGGAGGGGGGGGGCCGAGGGGGAGGGGGGGCCGAGGGGGAGGGGGGGCCGAGGGGGAGGGGGGGGCCCGAGGGGGGGGGGGGGCGAGGGGGGGGCGGGGCCGAGGGGGGGGGCATGGGGGGGCGGGGCCGAGAGGGGGGGCAGGGCCGAGGGGGGGGGACCCGAGGGGAGGGCGCGGGGAGCGGACCCGAGGGGGGGGGCGGACCCGAGGGGGGGCGGGCGGACCCGAGGGGGGGGCGGGGGGACGGACCCGAGGCGGGGGCGGGGGAGCGGACCGAGCCGGGGGGCGGACCGAGGGGACGGACCGGGGGGGGCCGCCCTGGGGGAGTGCGGCCACACTGGGGGAGTGCGGCCACCGTGCATGCGCTGGTTGGCGCCGGCCCAACTGCGCATGCGCGGGACCCGAGTCTGGCGCCCCCTAGCACATGGCGCCCCGGGCGACAGCCCGAGTTGCCGGTGCCTTGAGCCGGCCCTGATGCCGCCAGTGCTAGCCCCTCAACGGTCATTGAATCAGTTCAGGGGCGGCAACAGTTTTGCTGTAGTAGAACTCCGTGAATCCTGCCCCGGCGTCAACACTTAGACTCAGGAACAGAGAATTCCGCCGAGGTAGTTTTTCTGCTGCTGTTTATGATGACAATCTATTTACAGTCTTGTAGTTGAATTGTAAAACAGAATTGTTCAGACTGCTCAATTTTAAGTTTACTTGTAGTCTGCAAGAAGCTGACACAAGCTGACTTGATTGATGACATCAATGTGTCTTGTTTTAAAATGTAGGAAAGTTCACTCCACACCAGCTGTGTGTTTCAATGCTTTTGGCCTCGGATTAGCTGCTTTTAATTCCCCAAGAAACAAGTTTTGTATTAAACAATAACCGTTTAAAAATAAAATTCTAATTAAGGGGCAATTTAGCATCGCCAACGCACCTACCGTGATGATACGTAGATTGTCAACTGTATTTCCATCTGTATGTAATTTATAATGTATGTATAATTGTTGTAGTTACAGCATCTGACCACCAGGTGGTGGGAGTATGCAGACACGTGACCCAGACACACCAGGGGCTGGATTCTCCAAAAATGGGGCAATGTCCCCATGCCAGGATAAAAACGCTGCCGTTTCACTCTTGACTTTCCTCAGAAAAATCTGCAGCTATTCTCCTACCGTGCAGGAGCTGGCAGGGCCCCGAAGTGCTTCTCGCAGCTTCAGCTACAGGTATGGGCCCCCGCACCTCCGGACGCAAGTCCGCGCATGTGCACGGCGGTGGCCACGCCATGGTGCAATGGCAGACTCGAACCGTGGACCGTCATCGATAATGTAGCCCCTCCCCGGGATTGCCCACGGATCTGAGCCACCTGATCGCTGCCCTGGCTGCCCATGAGGCCCCCCCTGGTGCCCGATCCCCCCGTACCCCACCAGAAGAATCACAGGGGAGGCCTCTGTCAATGGTCCCCTAGCCGCGCAAATTTTGCGCGAGTGGTTCTCCGGGGACCGGAGAATTGCGGGAGCGGCGCCGGCTACGATTTCCGCGTAAACGGGGATTCTCCGCCCCTACGCCAAACGCAATTTTGGCATAGGGCTGCGGAGAATCCAGCCCCAGGTGTTTCAGGTGAAGGGGTTAGTAAGGAGTTTGTAACAGTCGCATATTAGAGTAGCTCTGTAGTATCTTAGTGTAAATTAGCATTAGACCATTATTTCCAACTGTATTGATCTTAGACATTTTAGTAATTTGTTAGTGTAGTGTTAGTGAAACAAAGTCTAATACCCTTTGTTCACGTTACAATATCAAGATTCAACATCAGCTCAATCAAACATTATACCTACATCTTTGGGTTGAGGGGGTGAGACCCACGCAGACACGGGAAGGTGCAAACTCCACATGGACAGTGACTCAGGGCCAAGTTTGAACCCGGGTCTTCAGCACCGCGAGGCAGCAGTGCTAACCATTCTGCCACTATGCCGCCCATATTAAACGATAATTTGAAGTTTAATGCAATTGTTTGATATTGACTAAATTCTCTGCTCCTCAGCGTTGGTAACGTGATCCACGATCAGGCAGAGAATCGGGTGTCTACGCCCGTTTCCGAACCGAACGCCATCTCCTGGGCCCCACTGGGGACCGCAAAGCGAATCTCGCCTCGCACCGGCATTGGCATCAAAATCCGTCCATTACATGTCTTCACATATCATTAACAGCACCGACCCAGTATACCCTGGGCCTCCGTGAATCACCGCTCCTTTCAGGCGGAAGTGACGTGTGTGCGGTTCACAACAGGTACTGAAAAGTGCGGTCTGGGCACCGTGGCCTCTGAGGGAGAGAGAGGAGGTAGGAGGACATTTTAAAATCGTTTTCCATTGGAAACAATTGCAATGCTTGCAGGGGCGGGTGGGGGTACCTGCCAGGAGGAGTAGCGGAGAGTGACATGCTGACGGCCCCGTGGATTCGTGGTGTTCCTCTTGGGGTCGGGATGGCTGAACATGGACCGCCATTGTTGCAGTCATTGTCATAATGGCAACCATTCAGTATAGGTCACAGGCCCCTGGCTGCCCTGTCTGCAAACTTCTCATTGTGTCCTGCAAATGTCCACAGTGCCCCTGATCATTTTGGAGCCCAACTAGGCCGACCCTCTGGAGACCCCACAACCCCAGCTGACCCGTCAACGGGATGGGCATGGCCAAGCTCAACCAGCCCCACGTCTGGGGCAGCCACTCCTCAGTGCACTCATCAGCAACACAGTCCCAATGCAGGAGGGGCAGAGGAACAGAAGAGCACACCCCAGACAAAGGACAAATTAACCTGCCCACACACAAGCCTCTCATTATGGAGGCAATTGGGGGCACACCCTGACCCCAACCACCGCACTACCTGGTGCCAGCCTGCTGGCGGGATAACACACGGCCCACCCAATGAGGCCAACCACTGGGGGAACAGCACATGGGCCGCAGAACCTATCCCTGACATGGGCTGTGGCAACCACTGGTACCACTGCAGACAGGGACGGGCAGTGGGGATGAAAGCTCCCCGGTGGGGATGGACGGCAACGTACTGGGAGGTGGGCGGGGGGGGGGGGGGATGGATCCTGAGGAGGGGGGAGTGGAAATGCGGAGGGTGGAGCTGAGGTGTAACCCAGGGCCAACATTGTGGCCTGTTGGAATAGGATGGGGTGGGTAATCCACATCCATCATGTGACTTAAGATACCCGCCATTTGGCGGTAAGTCGAACAAGAAGATAGTCGCACTTAGACTAGCTCCAAAAGGATTCACTGAATTCATTTAGTAGCCATTGTGTGTATAGTAATCTGTTAGTTATCTTTCTAGTTAAAGAACTAGATGTTCTCTGTACATCATTACAACGTTTATATCACAGAACACAACAACACAATACTGCACACAATGCACGTCTGCAGCTGATACTGCACTCATTGGTTCCTGACACCTTCAAAGTGCTCCCCTGGGTGAGGGATTAGCTCCTGGGTGACAAGGGTTATCCGCCATGGCCGTGGCTAATGGTGCCTGTCCAAAAGCCCTGGACTGATGCGGAGAACCATTATAACCAAGCCCATACAGAAACTAGGTGTGTCATTGAGCGGTGTGTCGGTGTCCTAAAGATGCAGTTCAGATGCCTGGACTGCTCTGATGGGGTGCTCCAATATAGCCCGAGGAGGGTCTCGCACATTGTGATATACTGCTGAGTCCTTCATAACATCGTGCAGCAGAGTGGGGGGGGGGGGGGGGGGGGGATGTGCTGGAGGGGGAGGAATAATGCCAGGGCTCTTCTTATGAGGAGATGGATGATGGCCAGCGGGACTGGGGCCTGGAACCAGAGCAGGCACAGGAGGCCACCCAAGGGGTCCTAGCCACCGGCAGCACATCCTCCATGTCCCATATCCCCACTTGCCACTCACACCCTCCACTGCCCCACCTCCCACACCCCACCCCTGCTCCCTATTCCCCTCCGAGGTTCCTAGCAGCAAAAACAAAGGGTGTCAGCTCTGGGTTGGCAAACGCAGCAGGTCTTGGCCACAGCGTGGAAAATGATGATGGCCCATTGTGAGTTGAGCGCTGGTACTGCTCACTGTTCGATCAAGCCTGACTCCTGCCTACGATATCACATTCCACTGTCCACCCAGGTCGTCCATGCATGTGTGCGAGCCATTCCATCCTACTGGCGTGTATATCCTTGGGGGGTAGAAAGGGTTGGGGAGAAATGGAGATGTTGCACGATGATGGGTCACTCACCAGGTAGGCTGGCCTAGATGGTGCGCTCACACCTCTGGCCCCATTCCCTGCTGCATCTGAAGGTGTCTTCAGGTGGAACATTCACTCAACCTGGGGGGCCCTGTCCTGTGCCATCCTCCCACACACACCCCACACCACCAACCCCCCTACACACACCCCTCCCCACGCAGCACACCTTCTACACCCATCCCAGCCCATCTCACGCACTCTTCGGACAGAGCAACGAGGGAAGGTATGTTGGTGGAAAGATGTTTTTAAATTTTATTTTAATAATCTTTATTGCCACAAGTAGGCTTACATTAACACTGCAATGAAGTTACTGTGAAAAGCCCCTGGTCACCACATTCCGGCGCCTGCTCGGGTACACTGAGGGAAAATTCAGAATGTCCAAAGTACCTAACAGCTCGTCTTTCAGGACTTGTGGGAGAAAACCGGAGCATCCGGAGGAAACGACGCAGACACGAGGAGAATGTGCAGACTCCGCACAGACAGAGACCCAAGCCGGGAATCGAACTTCGGATCCTGGCACTGTGAAGCCATAGTGCTAACCACTATGCTACCGTCCTGCCCAATTTATTCTGACTATCTAGAATTGTTGTGCCCTGACCCCTACCTCTAACCTATGTGCTGCATCCGTGCCAACTTAACTGGTATCTATCTTCTTTGGCTTACATGCTCTACCGCTCCTTCTTGGTATGGCCTCAGACAGCACATCAGACATGGAGGCGGCCTGCTGCACTTCCCACCCTGTGACCTGTGCTGCTTTTGTTGGCCATCCTCTGGAGGGCCTGGATGCACCACCCTGTGCTGCCAGCTGCCCTTCAGATGCACCAGTGTCAGATGGGGGATTCAGAAGTGTTGAGGTGTTTCAGCCCTTCCTTTGCAGGATGCCCTGGCATTCACCCATCTCTTCCTCCTCCTCAAGGGTGCCAGATGCTCCTTGGCTACTCCCTGTGACGGCAGTGAGGCAGGAGTGAGCTCCGGAGGCTCCACCATCACTGGCGCTGCCAATCCTGGAGGCCTGCCCTCGTCTCAACTCGGGCCGCGATGCCCACACTCATGGAGCACAGAGGCTGGGACACGTCAACTGCCCTCTGCCTTGGGGGTTCTGACCTACATCTGATGTGCCATGGCATGAATGAAAGTGTCCCAGGAACCTCTTCACTAATATGCCCCTCCGAGGTGATAGTCCCTGGGATGGTGGAGGGTGCAGGTGAATGCAATGTCGAGAAGTCAGTGTCATCCCTGGACTGGTCCTCCGGGGTGTTCTGAGGTAGCGGCTGGGTACGGGGTACCCCGGACGGACCGGCCTCGTGGATGGAGATCCTGCAAGAGAAAAGGCAAGACACATGGTGTGGGGGAGAGGAGTGACTCTCCTGTTATTGGCCATCTCTATGCATTAGGAGCTCACTGGGTTGAGCCATGCCGACTTCCCCCTGGGAGACAGCCCTCCCTCCCATGCCCCAGTTAGCTCCATCCCTCTCTGTTCGGCACGGTTTAGTATCCTCATGTCAGGCTCGGCCCCCCCCCCCCCGGTCTTCTCCCGCTCCTGGCGGTTATGAGTTGTCTTCTCCTGGGGGCACAGATATTGGGCATTGTGAGACACCTGGACACGAGTCACACGGGGTGGGGGGGGGGGGGGGGGTCTGTAACTGGTGGCCTGTGTGAGCAAGGCACCTGGCTACAGGACTCAGTACAGGTGTTGGGGTTTGGTGGAGGGTGGGATGTCAGGTCAGAGGGAGGCTGGCAGGTGGTTTCTGGGGGTGGGGAAGGGCCGGTGAGGGACAGGAGTGATGCCAAGGGCAGAGGGATGGTCACTAGCCCGGGCTGACCTCAGGGGGGGTCATTCATCTTCTTCCTGCATTGCAGACGTGTCCATCTGATGAGAGCCACAGTCCTTGCTGCCTCTGCCACCTCTGCCCAGGCCCGGTTGAGGTTGGCAGGAGGTAGCCTCCTGCCCACCCTGAGGAAGAGTTGCCCCGCCTCTCCTCCACCCTGCATCCAGCATCCTGTGCAGCCTGCCGTTCGTAAACCGAGGGGCAGCTCTTCTCGGGGCCATCTTCCAGGCTGGAATGAGAGTGTGTGGGGATTGGAGTGCTGATAAGCAGCTCCAGCTTGTCAAGCTCTCAAGTGCTTATTCTGATACCAGCGGATCCGGCGCCGGTGGGAATTAGAATTGAACTAATTTCACCTGGGCAGAGTGCTGGCCCAGTTGTATGTCCTGAATATCTCCAGGAATGGTGCCCCCAAAGGTCCCAATTCAGTCCCAGTGTCAACAGTGGGGAAGGTCCTGCTGAGGCTGCCCTTTGTGCAGTTTCCTGTAACAATGAGCTCTGCTTACCAGAACTCCTCAGTGCAGGAGGAGATCGGGACTCCATTTTAAAATAGCATCCCACTCTCTCGACCCTCCCCCCCCACATGACCCCCAAACCTTGCCACCTCCAAGCCCCAACTCACCTATAAGGGTGTCCTCGGGCCCTCCCACATCCCAACTCACAAGTGCAGAGCACCACTGGGCCCGATTCCCGGCATGGGAAAAATGCCAGCCTGGCACATTGGCACTGTTAGCTATGCACTCTGGAAGTGCCCCTGCCAGCTGGCAGTGCCACCTGCACACCATGGCAGTGCTAGGGTGGAACCCTGCCCAGAGGGCAAGCACCTGGGGGCCTCTGATTCCCTGGGAGATCCCCACAAACCCCGTTCCATCTGGTCCCCGTTTGCGGGGACTAGCACTGAGCAGCGCTTGCCTGAAGTCTCCGACGGGAAGGGGTTATATCCCAATGCCTCGGGTAGATCAGGCGAGTGCAAATTAGGTGAGACTAGCTGCTCGCCCTAATATGCAGATTTACAAAACAGTGATCCCGTCCATAATGGGCGGGATTCAGATTGCAACGTCTCGCGAGATCATGTTAGATCTTCCAAGGAGTGGTGAACTGGGTAGATACTAGAAGAGGGATCTCCTGGCATCTGCGGGCCACACCGCATAATTTTTCAGGTGTTACGTTGCCAGTAGATCGCGTGTTTAGTCTCTGAAACGGAGCATTCCACCCATTATTTTTGGATCCATAGATGTCAAAATGGGTGAGTAAAAATAGCAATTGATCTGAGCTTTGTTGGAAGTATGCACATTTCCTGCATCTTTGTCACAGATTTGTTTTCACCAATGATCAGATACAGAAATACATCTGGAAGTTGGATCATTATTCTAGTCAATCTATTAATCGTGGAATGTGGTAGTCGGCAATTCTCTCAATGTGATCACAGACTAGCATTCTTTCAAATGGCACCCAGAGGCTGAATTAGTTGCTGTCCTATTAATTGTGTTGCTAATTGGAAGGAGGGATTTAAAAGTGGAGTTCAAGGTTTCAACAGCTTCAGTGTTGGAAACAAGAGACTGTTGTGAATTTTAATCGTCACACAGCTGAAATTTAGAATGTTTGCAAAATGTCGGATCAGATGAAACATGTGAATTGCCAGAAATCACCATTCAGATGGAGCCTGGCAGCTCCTGGTGTGATGAACATGATGTTACACCCAATCCTAAAGCTGGTGTTTTTCCTGTTAATTGTGTTGGTAAGTTATGATTTATTACGGATGACGTGTTCAAAAATTCAGACTAGAACTAGACAATGCTGTTGAGTGGGCTATAATGATGTGGGCATGGCATACAGATATTTCCTGGTGGAACAAAAACAGCGAGAGGAAGTGAGGGGATTTATATTCACATCCATTCAGCACACAATGAGTTAAAAGGCCTTTCAGTTTTTCTGAACCAGGCCTGGTTGTAGATAAAATCATTCATACGTGTCTTGAGAGTTTGGAGATGTTGTTTGCTCACTGTTTAAAGTTATAAGGTGAGTGAAGAGCTAAAGTGGACCAGATAGCCATGGTAACAGAATCATTGGGAGAGACTGAGGGCGAAATTCTCCGCACCCGCGGAAAGTCGTAAAACCGTCGTAAAAATCGGGAGCGTTTTACGACGGTCGCGAAGGCTTCATTTCCCGACGGATTCACTTCCTGGAAATGGGCTAGTAGCGCGGCCGCGTCAATTACGTGCGTGATGACGACGGAACGCGGCGACGACACGATCATGCCCACGTGACGCCGCCCGACGCCGTAAAAAGGCGCGGGCGACCACAGAATCTGTCGGGCAGGATGTCGGAGCCAAGGAGAGCTGCTCCTCGCTTTGTAGATGCTGACGTCGAGGCGCTGCTCAATGCCGTGGAGCAGAGGAGGGGCATCATCCGCCCGCGGAGAGGGCATCGCCAACCTGCCAGCGCGGTACGCCAGGCCTGGCGTGACGTGGCTGCTGCCGTCAGTGCTGTGGGGCAGACCCCTCGCTCAGCTGAGCAATGTAGGAAGAAGCTACACGGCCTCACCAGGTCTGCCAGGGTAAGTGCCATGAGGGTGCACCCTAGTCACAACCATCCTTCCCCCTTAACTTAAGCCCCCCCCCCCCCCCCCCCCCCCCCGGCCCGGGAGGGGGGGGGGGGGGAGAGGGATTGGGGCAGAGTTATTTGAGGATGGTTCACAAAGTTGTCGCAGACCCAGCGCTCTGGCCCCGAGGAGAGATGCAATCGTCTTATGACAACTTGCCCCCCCCAAACTGTGCCAGTATCTGAACGGACTGCTGATACCTACCGTTTTGTAATGATCTACCTATGTTCCCTCCCCCAACAGGCCAAGGCCGCTCATAACCACCGTGAGCGGCACAAGACTGGAGGGGGTTCGCCCAACCTGCACCCCCTCAGCAACTTTGAACACAGGGCCCTGGACCTTGTTGGGGGGTCTGCCACCCGCGATATCGCGCAATGCGAGGTTGGCGGAACTGCAGCAAGTGAGACAACCCTCCCTGACAAACACTCACCCCTCCCCCATCCTCTGTCCCTTCACACACCCTGCCCACTGGGACACCTCCCCCATCCTCTGTACCTTCACACACCCTGCCCACTGGGACACCTCCCCCATCCTCTGTCCCTTCACACACCCTGCCCACTGGGACACCTCCCCCATCCTCTGTCCCTTCACAAACCCTGCCCACTGGGACCGTCCAGCGGCCTGCCGAGCAAATCAAAATAACCCGTCTCATTCTCTTCCCTAGGACGTGATGCCGAACGACCAGGGCCGTCTGCCTCCAGACGGACACAGGAATCTGCCGCCACCTCACCCGGGGCCTCACAACAGAGGGTGCCCGATCAGCGGGCAGCCCTACCCGCCCCAACCCAATCTGCGGACCAGGACGCACAGAGGGTTCGAAGTCCACCACCACCACCAGAAATGGCCAGGGACAACCCTCCTGTCGCTGAGCAGCCCCACACCCTGGAGGAGGCCCTAAACATTGAGAGCATCGGGCTTGCGGCACTGCTTTCTCCCACCACATCCATCATCTCAGAGACACACACCCCGGCGGGCCTATTTAGTGATGAGTCTCCTGGGGCACAGTCTGGTTGGCACATCACAGCTGAGCAGGTACAGCAGGTGGAGGTCGGAGCAACAGAGGGCCCGGACTCGCGGAGGCCAGACCAGGCCCAGGATGCAGCTGGCTCCCAGACGTTTTCTGAGTTCCTGGAGTTTATCAACCCACCCGCACAGCCGATGCCTCAGGAAACCCAGGGAAACAATGGCGGGAGGAGGGCTGCCTTCCTGGCTCTGCAGACGCTGTTAGAGGAGTCGAACCGCGTCCAAGTGCAGGGAGTGGTGCCGCTCATGGCAGAGACCCAGTCCGACACCGCACGGGTGGCATCCGCGGTGGAGGCAATGGGTCAGGTTATGCAAGACGTTGGGGTTAATGTGCACGCGTCATCCTCGGCCCTGGACAGGGTTGCCCTCTCACAGGCAGCAATGTGCCAGAGCCAAAACGACATTGCCGGCGCCCTGCGGGCCATGGCCGAGTCTCAGCACGCCATGGCACAGTCCCAGCAGTCGATAGCACAGTCCCAGCAGTCGGTCGCGGAGACCATCAACCGCCTGACACATGTGCTGGATGGCGTCGTGCACCCACAGGTTGAGGTCGCACAGTCCCTGGTGGGAATGTTTAACTCCCTGGACTCCGTCTCTGCAAACCTTCGGATCCTGGTGGATACCGTTGCAGGCCTCCAGGACTGGCAGCGCCAGGTGTCGGTGGTGCGACGGGGCACCTCCCCGCTCGCACCTCTGTCCCAAAGTGAGGCCCGGGGGCCACCGGGCTCCCCAAGGGAGGAGGAGGTTTCGGGGCCCGTCCCATTAACTCCATCACGGGACGTCCCGGAATTCTCGGCCTCCCCCCGTCCCATTCCTGGTGCATCGGGTGGGCAGCAGGCAGAGCAGGGTGGCACAATGCCACCCGAGACGCCCGCAGAGCAGCCTGGCCCATCAAGGCCTGGTCGCCCCAAGAAACGCTTAGCCAAGGAGAAACGAGTCGAGGGGGGCGATTCGCAGCAATCCTCCCCCACTCCTGCTGTATCATCTGGGGAGTCACTTAGACGTAGTGGTAGGGCCCGTAAGGCAACTAAGGTAGACACTGAGTAAGTTGGCACGGGTGAAGGGCACAGTTTAGTTGTAGGGGCTAGGGCACCTGTAAATAATTGTTAATATTAAACGCACTGTTCCACCTGACTTGTAATACCGTGTGATTGTTCCACAGCCACAGGAATCGTGATGGTGACCGAGTGTCGCTGGGGGTGACGGGTGGTGAAACCTCGGTGCCGGGTGTGCAGTCCCTGCCCCTACCCCCTCCCACAGCTAGCCCACGCGGGCACGTGATGGAGTGTCAGTGACGAACTCAGCGGCCACCAAGGTGGATGGTTCAGCTATTGCCATGGGTCAGACTCTCTCTAACGATTCTGAGTTCACAGCTCTTCGCAGAGCGGGCTGTCATCATTCCACATGGCACTGATCACACCCGCTGACACAGCCATCAATGTTGTGCCATTCCGTCTGTACCCAGTGATAAGCGTCATGTCGAAGTGGAGCAGTGTACACTGAGGGGGGGGGGGGGGTTGTGGTGGTGGCAGTTGTGTGGAGACCCTCTACATGACTAGCGATGTAGGTGGTGGTTTGGTGTTCATCGGGGACGTCACATGCGATGCGTGAACCGTGCTGCCACCAGGGCGTCGCGTGCCCGCCGTCCTTGCCGGGTCCGTCGTGCCGCCTCCTGGACATCACCAGCACCTGGGTCGTGTCTGCGTTCTGCGGCCCGCCACTCCGCCAGCCTCCTCTCCTCCTCCTCCTCCCTCTCCTCCTCCTCCTCCTCCTCCTCCCCTCTCCTCCTCCTCCTCCTCCTCCTACCTCTGTGCTGGGCACCACTGCACTAGCTTCTCCCTCCGCATCCTGCAGCAGGTCATCTCCCCTCTGCATCGCGATGTTGTGCAGCGCACAGCAGACCATTACAATGCTAGCGCCCTGCGGCCTGGTACTGCAGGGCCCCTCCGGAGCGGTTCCAGGCACCTGAACTCTCATCTTCAGGAGGCCAAGGCAGCGCTCCACCACACCCCTGGTTGCTGCATGGGCCTCGTTGTATCGTGTTTCCCAGCATTGGTCTGAGGCCTCCGTATAGGCGTCATCAGCCAAGACCTCAGCGGATAACCCCTGTCGCCTAGCAACCAGCCCCTCAGCCGGGGGGACGTCCCTCAACATCGCAGGGATAAACGACTGCGCTAGTATGTAGGAGTCATGCCACCTCCCTGGGAACCGTGCACAGACGTTCATGAACCTCATGTGGGAGTCGCATACCACCTGGACATTAATGAAGTATGTCCCCCTCCTGTTTGTGAACACTTCCTTGTCCACAAGCAGGCGGCTGCGCGTGGGGACGTGAACACAGTCGATTTGACCCTGAACCTCGGTATCCGGCCACACTGGCAAATCCACGGCTCGTGAGTCTTGACTTGCTTTGTCCTCGGGAAAGGTGATGTAGCGGTCCCGCGATGGCATATAGAGGGCGTCGGTCACATCCGGATGCACCTGTGCACCGATGACTGGGAGATCCCGGAGACGTCCCACGCTCGGAGACTGGAAGGAGCCGGTAGCATAGAAGTTCAGAGCGACCGTCACCTTGATGGCAACCGGGATCGCGTGTCCTCCCCCCGTTCCACGTGGGGCAAGGTGCGACAGGAGTTGGCAGATATGTATCACCGTCTGCCTACTCAGCCGGAGTTCTTCTCCTGCAGGTGATGTTCCGGCATTGTTAGGAAAGAGACCCGGACACGGTTACAACCCCTCGGCTTTGGTCGTCGCCTCTGGCGCCGTGGCTGCACCCTCACTCTCTCCTCTTCCTCTTCCTCCTCCTCCTCCTCTCCCCCCCCCCCCACCCCCCCATGCTGCTCGACGACTGGCAAACTCCTCGGCCCTTCCCTCTGCTGCTGCAGCTGGCCCTGCCATCCACTGCGGGTTGTGGGTGTGGATGCTGCTGCATCGCCAAATGCAGTAGAGCGGGCCCCAACCACTGCGCAGAACATAGCCGTTCTGTTCCCATACATTGTGCTTAACCTACAGAAGGTGTGGGGGGGCAGAGAAACGGGAACATGTTAGACGGAGGTTAGTCTACAACTCGGCAGCCGCCATGCCACGGGATACTTGTGTGTCCCGGTGGCCTGGTCGCGCTGCTGACACGCGGTCAGCCTAACCCCTGGTCACTTCCTGCATCCATACGGCCAGTAAACTATGTCCTCCTCACGGGTGCGTCAGTGGCCTGTGTCCGGAAGCCACAGGGAACCAGCGCCGTGTCCTCGTGACCGGCACACCATGGCATGCTGGCAGACATTTTGTTACGGGGTTGGACGGCTCACTCTCTACCTAACCCCCCCCCTCCGTCGCCCCACTGCCTCCCCCGTCGCCCCCCACTGCCCCCCCTCCCCCCCCTGCCTCCCCCTCTCCCCCCACTGCCCCCTCTCTCCCCCCTGCCTCCCCCCTCTCCCCCCACTGCCTCCCCCTCTCCCACTGCCTCCCCCTCTCCCACTGCCTCCCCCTCTCCCACTGCCTCCCCCTCTCCCACTGCCCCCTCCGTCTCCCCCACTGCCCCCTCCGTCGCCCCCACTGCCTCCCCCTCTCCCACTGCCTCCCCGTCTCCCCCACTGCCCCCCCCGTCGCCCCCACTGCCCCCTCCGTCTCCCCCACTGCCCCCTCGTCTCCCCCACCTGCCTCCCCCGTCTCCCCCACTCGCCTCCCCCGTCGCCCCCCCACTGCCCCCCTCTGTCTCCCCCACTGCCCCCTCCGGCCTCCCCCACTGCCTCCCCCGCCTCCCCCCACTGCCTCCCCCGTCGCCCCCCACTGCCCCCTCCGTCTCCCCCACTGCCCCCTCCGTCGCCCCCACTGCCTCCCCCGTCGCCCCCCACTGCCTCCCCCGTCTCCCCCCACTGCCTCCCCCATCGCCCCCCACTGCCCCCTCCGTCTCCCCCACTGCCCCCTCCGTCTCCCCCACTGCCTCCCCCGTCTCCCCCACTGCCTCCCCCGTCGCCCCCCACTGCCCCCTCCGTCTCCCCCACTGTCCCCTTCGTCTCCCCCACTGCCTCCCCCGTCTCCCCCACTGCCTCCCCCGTCTCCCGCACTGCCTCCCCCGTCGCCCCCACTGCCTCCCCCGTCGCCCCCACTCCCCCCGCTCTGGACCCCCTCCCGTTCTCAGGGATGCCTTCCCCGTTGTGGCCAGACTCGAGCGGTGCGCTGAGCGGTGCGCAGAGTGGTGCCCTGACCTCCTCCAAGCTGTCGTCAGCCAGGCCGACTGGTTGACGAATTTAAAAAGCAGGTGTGTTTCACGACGTGCAAACAGGGCGCCATGACGTTGGGACTTTGGCCCATCCGGGCCGGTGAATAGCGGGGGGGGGCTATCAGTGGCGATTCTGGTCGTGTCGGGGGCGGGAAGGAGGCGTTTGTCGGGAATGGCGACTCCGAGATTTTGCGGGGTTCGGAGAATAGCGGGAGGGCGTCGGAACAGCGTCGCCGTAAAAATTTCCGACGCCCGCTATTCTCCGAACCGTCGTGAGTCCGGAGAATCGCGCCCTGAGAATATGTGAGTCTTCTTAATGTCAAGTATAGTGGTCGGATCATGTATTTTTAAATTTTTTTGATGAGTGCATGGAATGTGGCGATCTATGGTAGAATTGGTGGAATTGTTTTAAGTAAACCACCACTGTATGCTGTTGTGGACTATGGTGTCCCCGGGTTCTTATAGTGGATTTAAATTCACAAATAAATATTATGTAATCCTTCCGGAATTGGGCAGTATGATTGGGATGAATGCTTATGTTGGTTTACATTAGGTCAACAAAGACCTGAGTGGGGATTCTCTGTCCCGCCACACCCGTTTTCTGGTGCGGCGCACCCCATGGCAGCGGGATTCTCCATCCCGCCAGCTGGCCAATGGGATTTCCAATTGTGGGCACCCCCACACCATCGGGAAATCAACGGGCGTGAGTGCGCTGTCGGCGAAACTAAGGATCATGCGGACGGAGAATCAAGTCCCTGATTCTGCAATTCTTAAACTGATGTCTGTGTAACCGAAGAAAGTTGTACACAGCAGGAAAGAAGTCACACCAGGGTGGATATTATTGGATAATACATCCTTACCCTCCAACATGCAAATTATGGTGGATGGCTGGGTTATGCATGGGATAATTTCTATCCGCACTCTGTTCTCCATACCCCATGTGATTTTTGTTGTGTGAGTTTCTAATAATCCACCATAAATGGTTTATATAACACATACTTTTGTGAGGCCAGTGGTAGAAAAGGCCTCAGAAGCAGTGTAGGGGCTGTCCTGCCGTGCAACTGATGTATTCCATATGAACTGCCACAGTGTGTTAAACTATGTCAGTCACAGGATACAGAATGACAAGGGTTCAAGGCCAAGGTTTCCCATTTTCCCATTTTCTCCGGGCAACACATGATGGACATTCCAAGTGTACTTTTGTCAAATTTATACACATCCCCAAAACAAATAAAATGACATGCCCAGAACAAGAAAAACATGGCATTTAAAACAATTGTTGCTCGAGGAACAGACACCAACCAGATGTTCGCTATGTATGTGATAATCTCTAATCACACTCTTCCCCATACTCCATGTGATTTGTGTTGTGTGAGTTTCTAATAACCCATCATAAATGCCAAATGAGATTTATTATGGTTGGAAACAGTTTAATGTTTAGGCAACATTAAGCTTCCCACAGCTAGTGTACAAACAACAACCTAGATTATGTGGTATCTTAAACATAGTGTAACACCCCCGAAGCATTTTATGGAGTGTAATTAGATAAAAGAATTGGCACAAAACTAAATAATGATATCAATAGGACTGGTGACCAAAGGATTGGACGAAGGTGCTGGTTTTAGGCAGTGACTTGCATGAGGAAAGTGATGTAAAGGGTAGAAAAGTATAAGAAGGGAACTCCAGTGCTTAGGGACAAGATAGCTGAAGGCATTGTTGCCAATGCTGGAGTTAGAATTGGGATGCGCAAGAAGCCAAAATTTGGATGAACACACAGATCTTGAGTGTTGTAGGGCTGGAGAAGGATACAGCAATAATGAGGCAAGAAGGCATAAAGGAGTTTGAACAGAAAATAATAATTTGTAAATCAGGGCTGGAAGTCAAGTCAGCAAGCACAGGAATAATATGACTTGGTACAAACTAGGATATGGAAAGCGGAGTGTTTATTGAACTCAAAACTACAGGTGAGTAGATGATTGAATACAATGATTGAATAGTTGACTCTGGCAGTAACAAAGGTATGGATGAGGGTTTCAGCACAGATGGACTGATGTTGGGGATGAGACATGTCATGTTGTGGTGGTGGCTCTTGGTTATAGATAGTCGGCCGGATTCTCCAGCTCTTTGCTGACGGTGGGATTCTCTGGTTAGCTCAACCCCACCCGTGGGTTTTGCAGTGGCATGGAGTGGTTTCTATGTTAAATCCCATTGATAAGCGGCGGAATTAGAGATCTACGTTACCAGTGAATGGCACAGCCAAATTCTCCATCGTTGCTAGCAGCAGTAGGGGGATGGGGGGGGGGGGGGGGGGGTCTCGTAATGTAGAATCCAGCATTAGGGTTGGAAAATCAGATCAGGGTCAAATAGAGTAATTGATTCTCAGGAATTCTGCTGAATGGCCATCATAACATCATAACAATGTTGGCAAATAATAGAAGTGCCAGTTAGGATATTAAATTCAATGTCAAATCAGATGCAGAAAGTGAAATAAAGAGAGGGAAAGAAACATTGGTTAAGAGAGAAAAAAGAAATTAATCTTTTTAGGTTTTTAATAATTAATATCTGAAGGAATGCAATGCTATATTTGTTAAATATAATTTTCAGTGCCAAAAAGTTGTTTGTCAATTATTAAGACATTTAAAAGGTACTTACAGTGGAATGGATAAACCCTAACCTTTTCTGATGCATTTAGTGCATGTACATCAGGTCAGTAGTCCAAATTCATGCCACTCCATGTATATCAATGGTGAGTCACTCAGTGACATACTGTTATCACGCAGCCTTTGAATAAGCAAGGCATCAGCAACAGTGACTTAGTGATTTGTATAGCTTTTTGAAAGTTATCGCATTTCTTGTAGATATTATTCTGTATCCAGGGTGAACAAACAAGCTGTTGCTTCACCTCAGCAATAATGATGAAAATGCACAGGTAATAATTTCACTTTTTATGACTGCATTCAATTAAATCTGATTTGTCATTGAAATGGAATTGCCACCTGCACTAGTGTGCCATAATTTAATCAGAATTGTATCCGCCTCGGTGAGGGTCGTGTCTGAAGTTAACCAATGGACTGTTATTTGCAGGAAGTGAAGGTCTGGTGGTATTATCACAGGTCTAGTAATCCAGAGATCTAACCTAATGCGTTGAGAACCCAGGTTCTAATCCCATCATGGCATATGGTGAAATTTCAATTCAGCAAAAAAATCTGGAATTACAATTGTCAATTGTCATAAAAACCCATCTGGTTCCTTAATGTCCTTTAGGGAAGGAAATCTGCCATCCTTACCTGGTCTGGCCTACATGTCATTCCAGACCCACAGCAATGTGGTTGACTCTTAACTGCCCTCTGATATGGCTCAGCAAGCCATTCAGTTCAAGGGCAATGAGAGATGGGCAACAAATTGTCATTGGTAATTTGGAATCAGTTTGACGTCCAGGAGGACAACCAAGCATTTCTAAGCAGCAGGAATGACAATACACAGTTTCAAACTCCTCAATTCCACCTTCATCAGGTGAAGCTGTTAAACTGCACATACATCTGTCTAATTTACCCAGAATACAATGGAAGTAAAAGTCTAGGAAATGCATAGCTGCTGTGGCACTTCATCCACATTTAGATATATCGATGGAACAGGAACAAACAGAAATAAATTTAGAATAGCATCCATTTTATAATATTTTCAAAATTAACAGATCATTCCGTATGAACATAGGAATTTGGAGCAGAAGTAGGCATTTAAGCCCTTTGAGCCTGCTCCGCCATTCAATCAGATCATGGCTGATCTCTCCCTGGTCTCAAATACACCTCCCCACTTGTCGCCCATATCCCTTTAACCTGTTTTTCATCACTCCTTTCGTCGCTCTTATGCTGGAATTACATTATTTCAGATCAAAACTAAATATTGTAAGGATATTTAATTTATTCAATCTGTTGCCAGAGTGAAAGAAACCATTCAACACTTCTGTGAGATGGCGATTGTTCTTCGGAGATACCTCTTATACTTCCAAGTATACATCTCCCAAATGGTTGGGAGATTTCTTCCCATTGTGAGATTGGCTTTCCTCACATTAATCATCAAATTAAATCTCTGTTCTAGTTGAGTGCAACTGCAGTCACTCTGACCTAGTTGTATAGATTAAACCATTGGGGAATTTGATTTATGAGTTGGGGTGTATTCCACATCACATTGAAATGACAAGTCCAAAGCAACAGAAACTGAAGGAGTCAAGCTGAAGAAAACAGCTTTAAAAGTTTCCAAGTGAATCTTGCACAATTACTTCAGCAGCAAGATAACTCTCTCATTTGCCGCCAAAAACATAGCTGTCACTGGGACAAAAATGTAGCAAGGTGGGAAGTGCTTTTTGAAGTTGCAGTCAAAGTACATTTCTGACCTTTTTTACGACTATCTACAACTGATCTAGGAGTGCTTGACACTAACACTGGATGCCAAAAACAAAAAGATATTTAATTGTCGAGTATGTCCAACCTGTCTCAGGACAATCACAAAATCTCTTCCAAGGTAATAGTTAACGATTGATACAGGAATTTAACTCCAGGTTGGAGATGGCAACGTGGGATCAAAACAAGTAAATTCCTAACTTTTGTTAGAATAATATCAACGTTCTTCAAGGGTTTTAAACTTGTTGAAAATGTAATTCTTTAACACAGTTCACAATATAAATGGATAGAGTTTGGTTTCTCGCCCAAAGAGGATAATGGTCAGACAGATCTCATCCAGAAATGAGACAGAAACTAACCAAAAGAGGTCAGAAATCCCAGCGATTTACTCAAAAGTATAAGAAACAATCATCAATTCCATCTATCGGTGGATTCTTTCCAGGAAAGAAGAAATCAATTTGTTCTTTTTAAAGATGAAAAATTGTGTCTAATTAGGCAGCCAACCTTCTATCCTGGCCCTTGGTTTTCAAAGGCTTTCAAAACATTCCAACTGGTTTCTAGTTACTGTCAAAAATATCTTTTTTAATCACTGAGCAGGCTAGCATTTGTTGCACATTCCTAATTGCCCTTGAACTGAGTTACTTGCGAGACCATTTCGGAAGGCAGCTGAAAGTCAACCCTATTGTTCGGGTCAAAGGCAGAGTCAGACAGATTTTTGATTGGCGAGGGAGTCAAGCATTATGGTGTTGGGGGTGGGCAGGCCACTCCTAAGTTTTAAGCCAGACCAGGACAGCAGGCTTCCAAACTTAATTAATTGGATTTAAACTCCACTTGCTGCCATGTTGGGATTTAAAGCCATACCCCAGGGCAGTAGCCTGGGTTACTGGATCGCGAGCCCAGTGATATTACCACTATGCCACTATCTACATATGTTCAGATACGTAACACTGCAGATTCTGTACTATAAAATTTACAGGATGTAGGCCATCATTTATTGCCCATCCCTAAGTGCTCTTGAGAAGGTGGCGGTGAACTACCTTCTTGAACTGCTACAGCCCATGTGGTGTAGGTACACCCATGGTACTGTTAGGGAAAGAGTTCCAGGACTTTGACTCAGTGACAGTGAAGGAGCGGCGATATGTTTCCAAGTCAGATGGTGAGTGACTTGGATGGGATCTCCCAGGCGGTGGTGTTCCCATGTGTCTGTTGCACTTGACCTTCGAGATGGTAATGGCCATGGATTTGGAAGATGATATCCAAGGACCATTGATGGGTTCCTGCAGTGCATCTCGTACATGGTACAGATTCCACCTCTATGTCGTGGTGGAGGGATTGAACATTTGTGGATGGGGTGCTGATCAAACTGCTAGCTTTGCCCTGAATGGTGTTGAGCTTCTTGAATGTTGTTGGAGATGCACTCATGCAGGCAAGTGGAGTATATTCCATCACACTCCTAACTTGTGCCTTATAGATGGTGAACAGGCTTTGTGTGGAGGCAGGAAAAACTCTTGTGATTAAGTCAGAGGTAGGAGGAGACACAACGGCCGGGATTCTCCCCTACCCGGCGGGGCGGGGGGTCCTGGCGTAGTGGAGTTGCGCCAACCACTCCGGCATCGGGCCTTCCCAAAGGTGCGGAATTCTCCGCACCTTTAGGGGTGAGGCCCGCGCCGGAGTGGTTGGCGCCATGCTGACTGGCACCAAAACGGGCGGCAACGGCCTTTCATGCCCGCTGGCCAGCATCGGGGCTGGCCGAAAGGCCTTCACTGGTTCGCGCATGCGCCGGTGCGTCAGCGGCTGCTGACGTCACCACCAGCACATGCGCGGTAGGGGGGTTCTCTTCCGCCTCCGCCATGGTGGAGGCTGTGGCGGCGGCGGAAGAAAAAGAGTGCCCCCACGGCACTGGCCCGCCCGCCGATCGGTGGGCCCTGATCGCGGGCCAGGCCACCGTGGGGGCAGTCCCCCGGGGTCCGTTCGCCCCCCCAGGACCCCGGGGGCCCGCTCGCGCCGCCAATCCCGCCGGCACCAGAGGTGCTCCTATTCCCGCCGGCAGGAGAGGCCTGTCAGCGACGGGACTTCGGCCCATCGCGGGCCGGAGAAACGCCGCGGGGGGCGCGCCGATTCCCGGGTGGCGGAGAATTCCGGCCACGGCAGGGCGGGATTTACGCCGGCCCCGGGCGATTCCCCGACCGTGCGGGGGGTCGGAGAATTCCACCAACATTCCTGCTTGTGATGGAATGTCAATTAGGCTCATTAGTGAGCCACTTATTCCTCAATTATTCCTCAATTTCTGACTTCAATTTCATTTCACTCTGTTCATTAAAATATCGGACCACGGTCAATGGAGCTGCATTTCACAGTTCAGAAACTGACTCTTCTAAAGTTTGCAAGGACTGTGCGGTCCATTCATTTCCATTAGCAGTGGAAGGTTCTTGCATCACTGGATGCGCAGTTCAATCACTGCCAACATTCCAGAGGCTGCAGACTGCAACGAATGTTACCATTTGAGTTTCCACCCAGAGGAGCCCCCTCCCTTTTATTCAAAATGCCGTCAAAGAGCTATTTCAATCTTTAGGGCTTCAAACTACAACTCAGTACCCGCTTCTAATGTTGAGCACGCCTGCTGTCACTCTGTGCCTGCCACTAATGATCCACCTAATGAATGTCTCCCTGGGATGTGAGGAGTCACACTTTGGGCACACTCCACACACATTCTGAGTTTGTATTATCTTTCAGATACAAACAGCTGCCTTCAATCAGAACTGTTAATGCCTTGAAAATGAGTAAGTATTTTCTGTCTCACTCTTATTTCTGGAAGATGTCAGTTTCACAGGCCAACCATTTTCACTTGCCTAATATGCAAACCACATGTGTCAAACATGTGGAGCAAGCCTGTCTCTGGTGTGAAATTAACTGCGATTATCTTCCTTGACCCATGAATTATTCAGCAGTTTTATAGCCATTTTTATACTAATATACCTCGGGTCTGAGCCAGCTCCTGTCATTTAGGCTGCTAATGCAGTTTCTTTAACCTTGAGGATCCATGAAAAACTGGTTAGTTCCATCCGAAATATGGTCTATCTATTACTGACAGATTATTATATACAGTCTATCTGCATTCCTTTGTTGTCGTTAGTTTAACTATTTGCCAAAGTATCTGTTTCATTGAGAAATGCATTGGATGACGTCCAACATACCACATTATCTTCATTGCTCTACACATTGCTCAACATTACCTCAGCTACTTCATTGATTGAATTTCCTGTGTTTTAACCATGACTGCTTTGACCTCTTGCATTAATGGGTTTTAATTGACTTTTTAAATTGATGGGACCTGTATTTTTTTGACATTTTTTTCCCTCTGCCATTTTCATTGCCGTCAAATTACTTGAATTCACCACCCTTCCTTCTCATTTCCTGTTTTTCTTTCATAGAACATACAGTGCAGAAGGAGGCTATTCGGCCCATTGGGTTTGCACCGACCCACTTAAGCCCTCACTTCCACCCTATCCCCCTAACCCAATAACTCCTCCTAACCTTATTTTGGACACTAAGGGCAATTTAGCATGGCCAATCCACCTAACCTGCCGACTTTGAACTGTGGGAGGAAACCGGAGCACCAGGGGGAAACCCACGCAGACATGGGGAAAACGTGCAGACTCATATCAGACAGTGACCCAGTGGGGAATCGTATTTGGGACCCTGCCGCTGTGACACTTGCACTAAACAATAGGAAACCCAATCACAATTGTCACAACATAGAAGAAGGCCATTTGGCCCACCGTGTCCATGTGTGGCTCTTCAAATGAGTAATGCACCTTCTTCACGGAACCATGCACATCTTTGCTTTTCAGATAATAATCCAGTTCCCTCTTGAGTGCCTAGATTGAACCTGCCTTGAATAATCACGAAGAATCTAGCACCAACATTCCACACCCTGTTTCCATGAACTTCATTTTTTTGGCCCATGGTTTGTTCCTCTAGCTATCAAAAACGTAAGGAAAATATCCGAACCACTCCTTTTCCTTATGAGCATTGACTATTTCCTAAGTAAACAGTAACACCTGAAGTTATAGAATGCCTTTAATATTTTTTCTTTATTCTTTCATGGAGTGCGCATGCTGCTGACAAAGCATCTATTGCCCATTCTGTGGGACTGGAGACGTAGTAATACATCCCAAGGTGCTTTGCAGGAATGTCTACCCGGCAAAATTTGATAATGAGCCACATTCGAGATTGAATGTAACCAAAGGCTTGGTTCAACATAAATGCTAGGACATGACTTCAATGAGAGGTGGAGATTGGAAAATGCCTAGGGAAGGGAATTTGAGAGCTTAGGGCTGAAAAGACAGCCGCCAATGGTGAGGTAAAGGAGATTGAAGGGGGGGTACACAAGAGGTTGAATTGGAGGAATGTTTGTAGGTCTGGAGGAGGTTTTGAGAGATCAGGAGGAACAAGGCCGTGGAAGGACTTGAACAAAAGGACGAGGATTTTTAAATTAGAGCTGCACTGTATCAGAGGTGAGATAGATGGACACAAGACTGATGGATGAATGTGAATTATTGGACATGAGGAGCAGGGTTTTGGATTTGTGTGAATTTGTGTGACAGGAACAAACTGCTTAATTTTCCAAGGCGGTAAATTTTAGATACAAGTTGCAATGGTACCCACATTGATTTTAATGGTGCTAAGACAGAAACCATTAATTGGAAACCTAGCACTTTTCATAGTTGAAAAGGTAATTGGAGGCCCAGTTGTTACAGACTAATGGTTAACAAGAGATGGAGTAGGATTGGCTCAGGATTGTAATTAGTATGTCTGCCTTTCAAGTGGAGGACTCTACATAGTTATGGACAAAGGAAAACAAAAAGAAGGCATCTCAGACCGTTAATGTTCTTATATTCTAAAATATGCTGCACCTGCTTAAAGTTGAGTGAGGAGTGGTAAAATGGCTCCCTTTTCTTTCTGTCTCTCAGTTAATCGCAATGCTTTCCAATTTGGTGAGTGTTTAACTGTTTTAAGTGCGGTAACTGCAAAATACACAATGACCCATTTGCATCCTGCCGACGGCATGCGGGTGCAAACCTTGACTCCGATGCCAGCAGGAGGCTGTGCCTGGCACCGATCCCTGTTTTCTTCCTGATGCTGGATTCTCCGCCTCACCGGGAATTCCGCTACCGGCGGCACGAGGCGGAGAATTTCGCCCGGGGTTTCTAGTAAGTTATTCGAAGAAAAGCTTTTACACAGTTTGGTGGTGGGCGGGAGGCCAATCCAGGTGTCAGTGGATCGCTGACTCCTGCCCCTGCCACCCAGTGGGGAGCCGGCCAACAGCTTCAGGAGATAGTGAGCAGTGTGACTAATCGTCCATGGACAGAGGAGACAATCCGTGACATGGAAGGGACAAGGATGGTGTTCACAGGAACAATTTAAAGGGACTCTGGCGACGACAGCAGAAAACCGTAATGGGGCGCCTGAGAAATCTGTGGTGAAGATTTTGAATTCCTGTACACTGTTGGAGTAGGTAAGAACTTGTTCATTAAAGTGTATGTCTATTCGTGTCATTTGGAAGCATTCTGGACATTTACCAGGGAAGAACGGACATTGGAATATCCATTCCCATGATGAATAACAAGTATTTAGGGAGAAATTGAAAATCAGGCCTTTAACATTGTTTGTCTTTCCACAGATGTCCAAGAGAATAAAGGCAGGAACTCGGGAGGACCCACAACCTGGCACAGCAGTGGGGCAACATGCTGGATGAGGAGGGACATGCATCCGTGTCTGAGGAAGAGGAGGACCAGGCAGAGCTGTGGGATGAGCCTCGGTAGAAGCTGCAGAAGCAGCTCCAGGATGGAGGACAGGCAGCAGCAAGGACACACTCGGAGTACCAGGGAGGACCTCATCCTCACCAGATTCGCAAAGGACAAGGCTGTGTCCATCAGCTCACCCCCACCACAATTTCTATCCCTCCCCCAATCCCTCTTTCCCCCTTCAATAACCCCTCCTCCCATCACCCCTCTTCCACGTTTCCCTCATTCCCCCTCATCCCTCACCCCCATTTCCCTCATTCCCCCCCAATTCTCCCTCCTCCCATCCCATCCATTTTACTCCTTCCTTCTAAATACCCACTCCCCACCAACCCCCACCCATCCCACCAACACCGTCCCGCACCCCCCGCACCCCCACAACACCCTGTTCCACCTTCCAAGTGTCTGTGTAACATCACTCCAGGGTGATGGGCCCGTGCCGGCACTGCCAACGGATCAATATACAAGTCAGAAGAGCAACAATAACTCGCCGTGAGTTTCGCTCTAATGCTCCTCAGTTTATGTCAAGGTCTGACTCATGGTTTTCCACTGACATCGCACTCACACCTATCCTCTGAATGGAGTCTGCATCGTGGGCATTTGATCTTGGATCACTGTACCCGGGGCTAGGGTGGGGCGGCGCTCGGGTGAGGGGTGGACAACATGGGCCGGGGATGCAGGCACATCAGCTGTGAAGATTTATTCACGTTTTAAATAAATTGAAAGCGCCCAATTCATTTTTATCTTACCAATTAAGGGACAATATAGCATGGCCAATCCATCTACCCTGCACATCTTTGGGTTGTGGGGGCGAAACCCACACAAACACGGGGAGAATGTGCAAACTCCGCACGGCAGTGTTAACCACTGCACCACTATGGTGCCCTACGTCTGCTGTGAAGATTAACGTGACAGAGGGTGAACATATATCAGGTGTAACATGTTTTAATAGTGAACATTTGACATTTTCACTCCCCCTAGCTACAGATAGTGACCACCACCAGTAACCACCCCCCCCCCCCCCTCCTCCCGCCACCCCGTGCCCACTTAGTGCTCCCTTCTCTTCTTGATCTTTCATGGTCTAGTGGCACGTCTAGGTATGCCCCCAGGATGCGCATCAGAGGTGAAGGCAGCCTGCTGCTTTCTGCCCCCTGTGGCCTTTGATGCCTTTGGCCGATGTCATCTGGAATGCCTGGAGCCGGACGGCCCTGGCCGACTTACTGGTGCCACAGATGGTGCCGTGCCACCCTGTTCTGCTCGCTGCCCTTCAGATGTGCCTGTGACAGGAGGGGGCATTCAGAAGAATTGGAGGCCACCACCGTCTCCTTGGGGGACGGCCCGGGTCGGCTCCAGCACTTGGATGGAGGGGCGGCTAGAGTGAGTTTCAGAAGCATCTACATCATCTTGCACTGCCAGTCTTGGCGGGTCCCCATTGTTTGCACCATGGTGTTGGCCTCTCAGCAATGGCCCTGTCACTGGGCCATGCTCTGCAGTGCCTCGGCAATGTCCATCTGCATCTGGAACATGCCCCCCAGTGATTGGGGAATGATGTCGATGCCCTCAGGCATGGTCATCACAGAGTGAGCCATGCCTTGGGCACAACCACTCAAGAGGTGGAGATTGTGCCCACAGTCCAAAGATGTGCAGGTTAGATGGATTGGCCATGCTAAATTGCCCTTTGTGTCCAAAGGGTTAGATGGGGTGGAAGCTTGGGCTTACGTAGGATGCTCTTTCCGAGGGCCGGTGCAGACTCGATGGGCCAAATGGCCTCCTTTTGCACTGTAAATTCTATGATGCCAGGCTTTCCACTGCGGTCGCTAGCCAGCTCTGTTGGCCTCGGTGCCATGCATTGATGGCATCATCTCCAGCGCCCATAGCCTTGGGAGTCCTGCAATCGGCTATGCCCTCACTGGAATGTCACTGGCATTCATCCTGAATTTCATGTCAGTGTCTTGTCATCTGCATCAGCTCTGGGATAACCTTGTCCAGAGGCTCGGCATCTGAGTGGGACCCAGCTGTGTCCTGGGATCCAGCAGACCACCGACTGCTGTCTCTCTTGGATGTTCCTGCTTCCACCTGATGTGCATCAGCAACTGTATGGTTCTCACCAGAGTGTGCCCCAGAAACCTGCCTACTAATGTTGCCCACCAAGGTGTGTGTCTCTACAGTGGTGGGTGATAGCCGCAACACCTCACTGATGGTCTCTTTGGAGCTCTCCTCCAAGGTGTTCTCTTGAGTGGCAGGAGGGGTATCAATCCCGGATGGCCTGGCCCCATCAGATGGAGGTCGTGTGAGACAATGGACAAGTGGGCAGTGAGAGGGAAGGATCATTGTGTCTGACATGAACAACTCACTTGAGACAGGTCATCTGGCTGAAGGGGCAGTGGATCCTCACCTCTCAGGCGCAGACCACCTTTGTTGTTCATGACTGCTCTATTCTCTCTCCTCGATCAACCCCAGAATTTACAGGGCCCTTTCCTCATAGCGGGTGAATACTCGCATCTTTCAGACTCTGGCCCGGTCTTGGCTCTTTCCCACGGATTATAGGCTATCCTTTCCTGCGGGGACAAAGAGAGGGCATTGTAAGCCCCACGATTGATGGGTCAGGGGGGGATCATGTGTTGGCACCTAACCTGGACATGGACGGGTTGCGCTAGTGGTTGCCAGTGGGTTCTGAGGAACAAGCGCGAGGATCGGATGTGGGGATGGTGCAAGGTGTCAGCCAGGAATTTGTGAGCAGGGAAGGGATCTGGGAATTTGAGGGGTGGCAGGCGGAACTGATGGTAACATTTCCTTGCTGCTCGGTGGAGATTGTTGGTCTTCTTCCTACACTGTACGGCGATCCTCCTGGTCATGCTACCCGCACTGACAGCCGCTGCCACTGCCTCCCAGGCAGCATTGCTGACCTTGCTGCTGGTCCTCCGACTACCTCGGGGGAACAGGATGCCCCAACTCGTATCAACGGCGTTGAGAACCCTGGCCAGGTCGGCATTGCCAAAGTGAGGAGCAGGTCTACACACCGCCATGCTTGTGTGTTTACTGAGTGGTGAAAGAGCGTTTTAAAGCAGCTCCCTCTTGTTAGCGGCGAGATGCTGAGGTACGAGTACGGTGAACCAAAGGACAAGACAGCCAGTAATGGTGAGAAGTTTGTGGGGCTCATTTTTGGCACTAAGTGCTGTTAAATACGGGTTGCGATCTCGCCAATGCGGTCGTCTAGCAACACCCTGCCAAACGCGCCCAAAATTATACTTAAAAATGTTTCCGTTAAGTAGCACTTTATGGTTGCGTTCCTGTTGCTGCCTCCCTCCTGACGTGTTGGGTACTCTGGATCTGTGGAGACTGCGTTTACCTTAGCAGTAACATAGACAGGCTACCAACACTTGTAATAGTACAACACTATTTTATTAAGCTAGGAACTGTTGAACATACTTGCACTGTGGGTTGACACTATGTTAGCTTAACTGAAGACCTATGCCTATCCTGACCAGTCTAAACTGTTAGCACATGGTGAAGGTTTGCGCTACTAGCTGCGAGCTCTGTCCGTCTCAGAGGCTGCATCCCGAATGAGCGGGAAAACTAGTGCCCTCTGGCTTTATAGTGAGCGTGCCCTAACTGGTGATTGGCTGCTGTGTTGTGTGTGTTGATTGGTCTTGCAGTGTGTCAGTCAGTGTGTGTCTCTGCACCATTATATACTGATGTGTATATTATGACACCTCCCGTAGACTCTCACTCCTCAGCAGCTTGTTGATATCCCTGCAAGACATGTCGCACCTGCCCCTGACCAGCTGGCCTCCTCTTTCTCCTCTCCTCCTCACTGGAGGAGGTGTCTCCCACAGAATGTACAATGCCCATGGGGGTCATTGCTTCACACCACAAATGATGCATTGGTCAAAAGCTGACCAGAGCACCAAATATTCAGCATCACCTTGAGGAATGGCGCTGGATCTGATCAGGGGTGCATGAAAGCAACAGTTTCACAGATGCTGGACTCTAAACAACCTCTCCTGCTGAAGTCAGGCATCGGCGCATCCCCAGCCTTTATATCACACTTTCATCATTCCTTGAGTAATGAACAGTCTTCCCGCTGACTCTGCACCCACCTGATTATGATGCGGGCAATGTTCAATGGCAGTCATTTGGCCTGATAAATACCTTAATTGGAATTCAAAAACTAATTTAAAATGATGGGTGGGCTGCTGATTTTGGAGCCATCCCAAGTCATGATGCTGCCAGATTGGGCAGGACTTGACAGTTGCCACCCAAGGACAACAGACCAAAATAGTCAGCCAAATTTTCCGTCCTGCCCACCAAGATTCCCGTGGCGGGGGGTGGGGCGGGGGGGGGGGGGGGGGGGGGGGGGTGGGAGCAACACTGGAGATTCTACCCCTATGTCTGCACATCAGATTTTATACTTCGATGGCACTCCTGCTTTAGCTATCTAAAATTCAACCCCATAAAAACCCTCACCCATGCATGCATTCAAGAGCACACACACATATAAAGGGAGAAGTTAGGTTAAATTCTTTAAGATTCTAAAGGAAAAGTCAATACTATATGGATCCTGTAGGTAGATGTCATGGACCGTGGGCAAAATCTTACCAGAATTTGTCGAATATCAGGCTCAGACAGAAAGCTGGCATGTAACTCTCCAGTTCCACAGACCAACTTTCCCATGGAATCTTGAACCTCAAACAAAATGAGCGGCCGTGGTTTACACCATCACTTTGGCGGGGTGGGGTCTCATGGCTCCAAAGAGTTGGGGCGCCAACTTTAAAGGGCGGCCCACTCAGCGTTGCAGCCTGATGGCCCCCAGGTCACCACAGAAATATTGGAATCTCTCCACCACCCTGCCCAGACAATCCTTGCTTGCAAAAAGCCCCTGACATTCATTATCAGCATATCCCCTCCCCGCTCAACAATTCTCGTCGGCATTCCATCCCCCCCCCCCCCCCCCCCCCCCCCCACCCCCAACCACCCACACTGTGTCTTCTCCCCCTTGCCCACCACACATCAATTCATTGCCTCTGTGTGGCTCCCACTAGGGTTCACCCCTGGAATTGCCCCCTGGTACAGGTTGGCAGTGCCAACCTGACAGTGCCAACCTGTGGCAAGGGCAGTGCCGGGGGATAATGCCAGGGCACTTCCTGGATGTATCATTACATTCCCAGGGTCTATACATAACTGGGTGCCCCCCCCCCCTCTCCAAGAGGGATCCCGTTGATTGTCTCATGCCTCGCCAAACCTGTTGAGGTATGAATATTATCGATGCTGGATCATTTGTTGTGGTGGCCACTGATACCATTTAAATGCATTTAATTTTATTACTGTGAGGTTCATGCCCTTTGTGGATGTGAATTTCGGAATGTCGCCAGAGAGGGGCGGGGCAAATCGGGATTCTCTGGCGAGAATCTCGTTTCCCGATTCTCGTGATATTTTCAGTCCACGTCTCCGATCCTGCAGGCGGCAAGTGCAGGCTCAGGGTCATGTTCATAATTCCAGACTGGGCTCAATTAAAAATCCATTCATGCATGTGTGCATCACTAGCTGGGCCAGCATTCATTGCCTATCCTTAATTGCCCTTCAGAAGGCCGTGGTGAGCTGCCTTCTTGAACTGCTGCAATCTATGTGGTGTAGTGCCACCCACAGTGCATTCTGGAGGATATTTCATGATTTTGATCCAGAAATGTTTTTTTAGCACCTGTAAATCGTCTCTGCACAGAATCCGGTTTTCTGGATTCTACATGGAGATGATTTAACATTGCTGAAATCAATTTTTGACCTTTCTTCTGGATTCAGTGGCTGCTTAGTTGATATGTGAGATGCTGCCTGCAGCATCTGGCTGGCTAAAGAACAGGCAGAGAACACGCTTGCAGAATGGCTGGAGAGAAGAGAGAGAGAGAGAGAGAGTACTAACTCAGGGCCTTTCTTGTCTCACTCTGGCTGGCTTAGAACGGTCTCTTAAAATACAAAGAAGGTTAGGTGGCTTATCATGTGATCTCATCTTACAAACAGGCCAACTACTCTAATATGGTCATAGTAAGATGAAAGCAAAATACCGTGGATGTTGAAAGTCTGAAATAAGAAGTGAAAATGCTGGAAAATCTCCAAAGGTTTGGCAACATTTGTGGAGAGAGAAACAGGTAATGTTTAGAGTCTGTATAATTCTTATTTGAAGTTTTATAGAACATTTAACTTCCATGATATCGAATCCCGGCTTGGGTCTCTGTCTGTGCGGAGTCTGCACTTCTCCTTGTGTCTGCATGAGTTTCCTCCAAGCTCTGGTTTCCTCCCACAAGCCCCAAAAGATGTGCTGTTAGGTAAATTGAACAGTCTAAATTCTCCCTCGGTGTATCCGAACATCACCATCAATCTTAAAAGAATCCTGCAACTCCTGCTTCCTGAGAACTGAACCCACTGGAGCCGTAACTATTAAAAGAAGGAATCTGACTTTCTGGGCTCTGGCCAACATGTGAAATTTAGGTTATTCATAGAATCTCCTCTTTCATCTCTTCTTTATGTGTTTCTGTGTCTGTATGAAGTGGTGACCATGCCCTGGGTTTGAATGTATGAATAAACTATACTTCTGATTTAACCCGAAAGAGAGTTTGCCATGATTCTCTTTAAAATTGATGTCACAAATAGAAGGATTGGGCAAACATGCCAGAGCATAATTCAAAAAATAAAATTCCTTCATTTACAGACATTCCCTTTGTCTAAAACACTATTCTACTTGATTGGATAACCTTGCAAACCATTGCCTAGGTAGGTAGACTGGGCAACTTTCAGCACTCAATGCTGGTAAACTATCTCCAAAATCTTGGGCTTCTCACATGGGCAAAAGATTCACAAATGTGATTATCAAGTGTATTATTTCAATTGGTTAAACTCGATCAGTACCCTGTGCACATTTGGGATTATCCTACCTTTGGCTTTACTTACCGACAAATAGGTTCTTGGTACTTTGATAAATGGGGTATGCTCCTCATGTCGGAATGTCAGAATAAAATTGAGTAAAGAACAATCACAATCTAAATGTCCTTCTATCACCCTTGTAGTTGAACGAGACAATGGAAATGCTGACTGTTCATAACAATAAAGTTTAACACACTCACATGTGTATTGAATGTTGCAAGGAAAATCCCAAAAGCCGATAGCTTTGGGAATCAAAGGTGAAAAGTTATCTTTTTCTTTCAAGCTTGCTAAAATGATCACACGTTGTCTCAAATTATTCACATATTATACCCTAAAATGTTATTTTCTGAATTAACTCCATCTAATTGGCAACTGAATGAATGGATATTAAATGTTCCCACCCCCAGCTCCCAAGGAAGCCCATCCTAGGGATTGACCATTTACTCATTGAAATGTTGGGCGTGATTCACTGGAAAAAAACAGAGTGCATAATCTACCAGCTTTGTTACGCCTGAAAGGCAGTGCGATGCCGTGCAACGCTGCCGGGAGATCCCACTTCCAGGATCGACCCGGCTTGACATGCCTCACGAGATCTAATACGAATTTAATAATAATCGTTTATTGTCACAAGTAGGCTTCCATGAAGCTACTGTGAAGAGCCCCTAGTCGTCACATTCCGGCGCCTGTTCGGGGAGGCCGGTACGGGAATTGAACCCGCGCTGCTGGCCTTGTTCTGCATGACAAGCCAGCTCTTTAGCCCCTTGCGAGATGTTGCGATGTGAATCCTGCCCATTGTGGGCGGATAACATTTTGGCAAATCTGCATTTTGGAGTGAGGCAGCTAGTCTCACTCCAATATGCACTCCCACAATTTACCTAAGGTGATGGGTTCTCACCCCCTCGCTTTGGAGATCCCAGGCAAGCGCCGTTCAGTACTGGTCCACAAACTGGGGCCAGATGGAAAGGCACTCGTGGGGATTTCCCAGGGGATCAGAAGCATCCAGGTGCTTTTCCTCTGGGTAGGGTGGAACCCTGGCACTATTGATGTCACCTGGGCATCATGGTACTGCCAGTCTGGCATCCTGGCAGTGCCACCTGGGTGCCAGCCTGGCACAGTCAAGGTGCCAAGCTGGAAGTTTTCCCGTGCTGCGGATCAGACTCGGTGGAACACTGCTCGGGCGCGGGCAGTTGTCAGGGGGTGCCTGAGGACCCCTTTAAGAACATAAGAACATAAGAACTAGGAGCAGGTGTAGGTCATCTGGCTCCTCGAGCCTGCTCCGCCATTCAATGAGATCATGGCTGATCTTTTGTGGACTCAGCTCCACTTTCCGGCCCGAACACCGTAACCCTTAATCCCTTTTTTCTTCAAAAAACTATCTATCTTTACCTTAAAAACATTTAATGAAGGAGCCTCAACTGCTTCACTGGGCAATGAATTCCATAGATTCACAACCCTTTGGGTGAAGAAGTTCCTCCTAAACTCAGTCCTAAATCTACTTCCCCTTATTTTGAGGCTATGCCCCCTAGTTCTGCTTTCACCCTTCAGTGGAAACAACCTCCCCGCATCTATCCTATCTATTCCCTTCATAATTTTAAATGTTTCGATAAGACCCCCCCTCATCCTTCTAAATTCCAACGAGTGCAGTCCCAGTCTACTCAACCTCTCCTCATAATCCAACCCCTTCAGCTCTGGGATTAACCTCGTGAATCTCCTCTGCACACCCTCCAGTGCCAGTACGTCCTTTCTCAAGTAAGGAGACCAAAACTGAACACAATACTCCAGGTGTGGCCTCACTAACACCTTATACAATTGCAGCATAACCTCCCTAGTCTTAAACTCCATCCCTCTAGCAGTGAAGGACAAAATTCCATTTGCCTTCTTAATCAACTGTTGCACCTGTAAACCAACTTTCTGTGACTCATGCACGAGCACACCCAGGTCTCTCTGCACAGCAGCATGCTTTAATATTTTATTGTTTAAATAACAATCCCGTTTGCTGTTATCCCTACCAAAATGGATAACCTCACATTTGTTTATAGGTGAGTTGGAGCTTTAGAGGCGGGGGGGGGGGGGGGGGGGGGGGGGTTCGGTGGTAGTGTCGGCAGGGGCTGGGGGGGGGGAGTCAAGAGATCGGGGTTCTATTTAAAAATGCAGTTCTGATATCTTTCTGCATTGAGGCGTTCCGGAGAGCGGAGCTCCTCAGTGAGGAAAACTGGACTAAGTGCGGCCTCGTCAGTACATTCCCGCTGAGGCCCCAAATCTACCCAAATGGAGTTCAATAGCGTGGTCTTTCTCGGAGCTCCAAGCGCCAGGAAACGCCTGGCTAAACGCGCTTGCTCCAGGACTCTGTTCCCATTTAGGTAGATCACACCCAGAGTCCAGCTTTCGGGCATATAACGGGGTGTTTCTTATCACCTACAACACCGAGAGCGACTCTGCTACATGAAGGAAAGGTCAGTGCTGGAAGAGATCGGGGTGCCATTTCTCAATGCTGCCCCGATTATTCAACACCCTTCGGCATCCCCACCCTGACCACTGGATCCCTCCTCCCTACTACCCCAAGTTACTGCTTAAGGGGTCCTCAAGCCACCCCATACCCCACCTCAAGGGCAGGGCACACACAGGTTTGATCACTGGCATGGACAACCTGGCACCTTGACACTGCCCCTGCCAGCCTGGAAGTGCTACCTGGGCATCCTGGCAGTGCCAAGATGCCTGGCAGTGCCAAGCAAGAGTGCCAGCATACCACCTTGCCCAAAGCTTGACTGCCTTTGCATCTGCAATAGTCTGGGAGACTCCCCCAGATGGGGGAAATTTGTGTGGACCAGTTCTAAACGGCACAATGGAGAGGTTTCCCAAGCAAAGCCATTAGTTCCCAGGCCTCAGGAGAATCTGGCACAGAAATATGTAAATGAGCCCCATGTTCATTTAAATATGTTGATCTGGATCTTGTCTAGCGAGGGCGAGATCCAGATTGTGACGTCTCGTGAGGCATTTGAGCATCATGAATCTCGCAAGAAGCCTCTCGCGAGATTAAACGGCCTCGTCACATCACCAAGTTGGGCATGACAAGGTCATTAAATCTTGCGATTGGCTTTGATTTCAGCTGGGTGGTGGCGGACTTTGAGCCTGGGAGTAGGCGATGAATCCAACTAGGTTGTTCTTTCCAAGGCCTTGCCAATTCCCTCGCGTGATGATGGATGGTTGTATTCCACAACTGTGGAGAAGCTGTCTCTCAGGATTTGCCAAAGATCAGGAATGATGGGCTTGGGAGACCCAAGAAATCCTTGAGGGATCTAGGGAAGCATACCTCGGCTCCCTATCCTACAAGGAATTCAAAATTATGTAAAATTCGAAAACTGATTCTGGCTCACTGAACGTCCCCACCACCCAATGTTTCTCCTGCCAGAAACAGAACTTTCCCTGCGATGACATGACATTGGGTTTTTGGCTTTTGAGCCTGAAGTGGGCCCTCTCCTCCTCCCAGCAGTGATGCTTGCCTGGGACCTAGAGAGCTACCATTAATATAATGCAGGCTGGGAATGTGGCGGTTGGGACTTGGGATCTTGATATGTATCATTTGTAACCCTCACCTGACCCTTTTCTGTTGGGTTTGAACCAATGTAGTTATTTTCCACAATTTAGTCTTGAGTTTACCACCCTCAATCATGGGGTATGTCCTCTACCAATAGTGTCTGGTCCCTTTAGAATCTTAAAAACAATAGTGTTAGCATCACTCGATCCCTTTTTTCTGGTGAAAACAAACCAAATTTACATAATTGTTCATCACAATCCAATCCTTTCACCCCTTCCCTGCTTTTCCAGACAGCTGCTCGGCGGATGAAAGCGAGCCAGCCAAAAGTCCATCGACTTCAACAGGACCAGAAGATTCTACCCAATGTTTCTGGATGTTGTTTTCCTCTGTCTCATTTCAATGGTTTCAATATCCAATTTATCATCTGGCACCCAGAACTGGACTCAGTATTCTAAATGTCATTACATCCATGATTTGTGAAGTGGCAGGGTTACCTCATTGTTTTGGCTCAATATTAGCCTTCTAGTAGATTCCAACATCTGATTTGCTTTACTCACTGTCACATTGTTGCAATAGCATTCTGGCATTTTTAATTCCAGCCCGGCAGCCCACAGTTGCTCCTCTCCGAGTCTGACTTCCTCTCTCTCCCTCAGTAGCCATGATACCAATTTCACGAGTTTTAAAAGCACAAGTGAATTGCGCCATCGGGAACCTGGCCCATTGGAGGTGGAGAATCGCGGAGGCACCGGAGATTACCGGGTCAGGCCCGCTGGTGACTTGCAAACGGTGTCCATTGTACGTGTGTTCCGGTACGCATTGACGCCACTGTTAAGTTGATGGAGAATTGCGATTTGGCGCCAAATTGTCGACCGCTGCGTCGGAACTGATTCTCCGCCCAATCGCCTTTTCCGTATTCGGCATTGTCCAACGAAGAATACCGCGCAATAAATAATAGCAGTCCCTGTAGGACCCTGGTAACATTCTCCCTCTCTCAGTGCTGCTTACCTCTTCTACGGGACACTTGGTTGGGAATGGGTGAAAACTGTCAACTCTTGAATGCCTCAGCAACAACTTAAAGGAACAACTTGCCCACCCCACAAAACTCAAAATTCTGATTGTGTTCAAGAGAAATGATCACAAAAGCACCATCTCAATTGCAGTCTCTATGTAGAGTAATTAGAAATTCGTGTCCTTCCCTGAGCCCTAGCAATGCTAACACTGTGGGTGTCAAGTGCTAGAACCATAATAACTATGGAAAATGTGACATGTTTGTGGCCTGCTAGTACTATCCTGGCACTTCCAGCATCTAATGCAGGTAGGCCAGTAGATGGTTATTGCCGCCACAAAGGGTGGGAACCCTCTGGAATGGGAACTTTCAAAATATTTTGCTCTCCCCTCCCAATTTCCACCACCAAACAGATGGATATACAACGGAAAATCCTCCCCAAGGTTTTGGACTTTTACAACGGGGCTTGGAAAATCACCATTTTTTAAGATTCATCCCAAATCGGCCAGTAATTATTTTCCAGAATTGCAGATGTTTTGGAAGCCAAATCCAACCACTAATTTTCTACATGAGTCCATTCCTGCAGTTTGATGAAGGCAGCTGTAAACACAAAAAAAACCTTCTTGTGTATGGATAAGATCATTTGTTATATCTGCAAATTCAATCATTAACTCCAGAAATCCATTGAAATGTTTCTGTAAAATCATGCGATCACTCATTTTTTTTATTCTTTCCGACATGTGGGTGCCTCTGGTGGGTCAACATTTATTCTAGGCCAGACCAGGTAATTATGACAGATTTCCTCCCCGAAGGACATTAGTGAACCAGATACGTTTTTAACGTCAATTTCGTGGTCATCATTAAACTTTTGATTCCAGATCTACAAATTTATTTAGAATATCCAAAAATATATTCAACACCTCAGTTATTTTTTTCCCATATTAATTTTTTTTTTAAATTTTGGACTACACGATTATTTTTCCAACTAAGGGGCAATTTAGTGTGGTCAATCCACCTAACCTGCACACCTTTGGATTGTGGGGGTGAAACCCATGCAAACACGGGGAGAATGTGCAAACTCCACACAGACAGTGACCTGGGGGCGGGATCGAACTTGGGTCCTCAGCACCGTATGCAGCAGAACTAACCACTGTTCCACCGTGCCGCCCCTGTTCTGTATATTCAGAAATGCATCCATAATCTATTTATATTTCCAGAAGATCTTTGACATGGTGTTAAGGGTATGATATTGGCATGGATAGAGGATTTACTGACTGCCAGATGCCAGAGAGTGGGGATAAAGGGGTCTTTTTCAGGATGGCAGCCGATGTGTAGTGGTGTGCCTCAGGGTCGGTGTTGGGACCACAACTTTTCACAATATACATTAATGACCTGGAAGAAAGAACTGAGAGCACTGTTGCTAAGTTTGCAGATGATACAAAGATATGCAGAGGGACAGGTAGTATTGAGGAAGCAGGGGGCTGCAGAAGGACTTGGACAGGCTAAGAGAGTGGGCAAAGAAATGGCAGATGGAATACAATGTGGAAAAATGAGAAGTTATGCGCTTTGATTATCATAGAATTTACAGTGCAGAAGGAGGCCATTCGGCCCATCGAGTCTGCACCGGCTCTTGGAAAGAGCACCCTACCCAAGGTCAACACCTCCACCCTATCCCTATACCCCAGTAACTCCACCCAACACTAAGGACAATTCTGGACACTAAGGGCAATTTATCATGGCCAATCCACCTAACCTGCACATCTTTGGACTGTGGGAGGAAACCGGAGCACCCGGAGGAAACCCACGCACACACGGGGAGAATGTGCGGACTCCACACAGACAGTGACCCAAGCCGGAATCGAACCTGGAACCCTGGCGCTGTGAAGCAATTGTGCTATCCACAATGCTACCGTGCTGCCCTTGGTAGGAAGAATGGAGGCATGGACTACTTGATAAATGGAAAAAAGCTTAGGAAATCAGAAGCACAAGGGGCCTTAGGAATCCTAGTTCAAGATTCTCTTAAGGTTGGCGTGCAGATTCAGTCGGCAGTTTGGAAGGCAAATGCAATGTTAGCACTCATGTTGAGAGGGTTAGAATACAAGTGCCGGGATGTACTTCTGAGGCTGTATAAGGCTCTGGAAAGACCCCATTTGGAGTATTGTGAGCAGTTTTGGGCTCAGTATCTAAGGAAGGATGTTCTGGCCTTGGAAAGGGTCCAGTGGAGGTTCACAAGAATGATCCCTGGAATGTAGAGCTTGCCATATGAGGAGTGGTTGAGGTCTCAGGATCTGTACTCGTTGGAGTTTAGAAGGATGAGGGAGGATCTTATTGAAACTTACAGAAGACAGAGAGACCTGGATAGAGTGGACGTGGAGAGGATGTTCCCACTCTTAGGAAAAAATAGAACCTGAGGGCAGAGCTTCAGACTCCTTTAAGGGATGATCCTTTAAAACAGAGATGAGGAGGAATTTCTTCAGCCAGAGGATAGTGAATCTGTGGAACTCTTTGCCGCAGAAGACTATGGAGTCCAAATCACTGAGTGTCTTTAAGGCAGATATAGATGGGTTCTTTATTAATAAGGGGATCAGGGGTTATGGGGAGAAGGCAGGAGAATGGGGATGAGAAAAATATCAGCCATGATTGAATGGCGGAGCAGACTAGATGGGCCAAATGGCCTAATTCTGCTCCTATGTCTTATGGTCTTATAAAACCATTCAGTTGAGCCATAATACTTCATCCCGTCCTCCCCCAGATCCATGTGATAACATTCTGTGGCTACTGACCTGCCAAGTATTCACAACATTTTCTGTTCATATTTCAGTATATCCAAAAATGTTTACAATATGGGGTATATTTTCCAACCTATGAAGACAGGCATCATGATCGGCGCCGGCTTGGAGGACTGAAGGGCCTGTCCCAGTGTTGTACCATTGTTATTTATTCTTTGAGGGACTTTTGCTCACATTACACCATTATTTATGAGCCTTTTATCTGCTGGATGTGTCTGCAGATACAACAATGATGTTGATGCAGTTCATTGAAATACTTGTATGGCTGTAGGTGTGAATTGTATTATCTGAGGTTAAGTACATATAGGTTTATTGGATTGTTGTTGGAGTACATTTAAAGGGACACTTACTGAAGCAGGGTCAGTCGAGCTGGGAGGTATATACCTCTAATGTAGTTCCCCCCCCAAGCATTTTCCCATTGTGAGGCCATTTGAATGGTTGAAAATTGGCACGGTCCAGGAGTGAGAGTGCAAGGTGCACCCTGGAGCTGTGGGGGAACTTGTTGAGCAGGTGGAAGAGGGTTCTGGAGCAGGTTGAGGAGGGGAGTAGAGAGTTGTTTTGTGGGTGTTGACGATTTTGTCTAGATTGTTGGAACATAAATGAACACAACCACAAATAGCATAAAAAAACATTGAATTAACTAAACGTATAACAATATTCCCCACCCACTTCATAAATTTCAGGTTTCACTTCCACACAGGTATATTAGCAGCCCTCTATGTGCGCGTCCCTTTCCCCCACGTTGGGTCCTAGTGGAGGAATGCGGAAGCCTTAGCTCACCGACAACATCAAAGTGGTACATAGACCTTGGTTCCTCTTTTGTCCTTTAGCTGAAAGAATTGAAAGGAAACAAAGGGTAAGCAAACAAGATGGATACAATGGCACAGGTTGCCTTTTACAAAGTCAGCTCCCAATAATGCGTGCTGGAACATTTTGTGCAACTGAACAAGACGTTTATAGGTTATGATTGCGAGAATGTGTGGGTGAAATGTTTTTGTGACGGAGCTCTCTGTCACAGCATGTAACCCTAATAAAAGTTCTGGATAAGCAGTCATTTCTGGCAGCCCCCTGGCCACATTCATATGTCACATTCCACAGTCTAGAGTGTCACAAAGAAAGAGGACTCAAAGGTTGCTGCATTTCCAGATCACCTAGAAGCTGGACACATGCATCAGTAACAAGTGAAGAGTTATAGACAGGAAGAATGAGAATGAAAGTACTTTTGGTAGATTTGAATATCACAAAGGACAGTAAAGTGATGGAAGGGGTCATCAACAGTGCTATCAAGTGGCACTTACTTGGCAATAACACGCTCACGGACACTCAGTTTGGATTCTTCCTGGGTCACTCAGCTCCTGGCCTCATTACAGCCTTGGTTCAAACATGGACAAAAGAATGCCAGAGGTGAGGTGAGAGTGACTGCCCTTGACATCAAGGCAGCATTTGATCAAGTATGGCATCAAGATGCCCCAGCAAAATTGAAATCAATGGGAATCAGGCGGAAAGCTCTCAGCTTGTTGGAATCATACCTGGCACAAAGGAAAATGGTTGTGTTGGTTGGAGGTCAGTCATCTCAGAACCGACAAATCACTGCAGGAGTTCTTTCGTTCTTTCAGTTGCTTCATCAATTACCTTCCTTTCAACATAAATTCAGATGTGTGGATGTTCGCTGATGAATGTGCAATGTTCAGCACCATTTGCGACTCCTCTGCCACTGAAGCAGTCCACGTACAAATACAGCAAGACTTCGGCAATATCCAGGCTTTCCAGCATTTTCTCTTTCGATGGGCAACAAATGCTGGCCAAGCAAGCAAAGCCCACATCCCTGTAAAATGAATTTTTAAGAAACTAGTAGAGCTGACGCGGGGGAGCCAGAGGATGTGGTTCATTTGGACTTTCAGATGGCTTTCAACAAAGTCTTGCATAAGAAATTGGGTGTAAATTTGAAGTGCATGTGATTGAGGGGAATGTACTGAGGTGGATGGAAAACTGGTTGGCAGACAGGAAACAAGTAGGAATAAACGGGTCTTTATCCAAATGGCAGGCAGTGACCATTGGGGTACCACAGGGATCAATGCTAGGACCCCATCTATTCACAATACATAATAATGATTTTGATGAGGGAACAAAATATATAGGGCATGATTTACTGGAACTCTGTGCCCGAAAAGCAGCGCACAGTGGCATAACGTGGCTGGTAAAAGCCTGGAGACCCCGCTCCCGGGATCTCCCGGGTATTAGCGGTTGGCTCGTTGGTCTGGGGTATGATTCTCCCTTCGGGGTTTCTGATCCTATAAAATGCAGGAAGCCCCGGGTTCAAAATAGGCAGCACGTTAGCACAGTGGTTAGCACCGTGGCTTTACAGCTCTAGAATCCCTGGTTCGATTCCCGGCTTGGATCACTGTCTGTGCAGAGTCTGCACGTTCTCCCCGTGTCTTCGTGAGTTTCCTCCGGGTGCTCCGGATTCCTCCCACAGTCCAAAAGATGTGCCAGTTAGGTGGATTATCCATGCTACATTGCCGCTTAGTGTCCAAAAAAGGTTAGGAGGGGTTATGGGGATAGGGTGGAAGTGTGGGCTTAAGTGGGATGGTCTTTACAAGGGTCGGTGCAAACTCTATGGGCTAAACGATCTCCTTCTGCACTGTAAATTCTATGTTCTACCTGGCTCACTACGCCTCGCGGGATCTCATGCAACGTTGCAATTTGAAGCCCGCCCATTGTGGTTGGGTTCAGGTTTTAGCAAATCTGCATATTAGAGCGAGGCAGCTGGTCTCAATGTAATATGCAGTTCCCGGAGGTAAACAAAGTGTTGGGATCTATCCCCTTCTCCTTGGAGACTTCGGGTGAATGCTGTTCAGTACTGGCCCCACAAGCAAGGACCAAATGGAAAGGCATTCGTGGGGGTGACCCAGCCGATTGGAGGCCCCCGGGTGCTTGTCCTCTGGGCAGGGTGACACCCTGGCACTGTTGGTGCCAACCTGGCAGTGCCACCTGGGTGCCAGCCTGGGACTTCCAAGGTACCCAGGTGGCACTGCCCACAGGCAGGGGAACTGCCAGAGTGCCAGGCCGATAGTGCCAAATGCAAAACTGGAATTTTTTGCATGGCAGTGATTGGGCCCGAGGGTGCCCTGTGTAAGTTAGGTGGGGTCCAGGGAAGGTGTGCTGAGGACCCCCTTGTCGGTGAGTTGGGGCTTTGTGGCATTTGGAGATCACGTCCGGGGGTCGAGAGGTCAGAGCGTCATTTAAAAATGGTGCCCCAGTCTCTCCCTGCCCTGAGGGGTTTCAGAGACCGCTGCTCCTCAGTGTGGGAAGCGGGACTAAGTGCAGTCTAAGCTGCGCGTTCCGCACCGAGGCCACACATCGAACTGGAGTTGCATTAGATAGCATTGTGTTTCTTGGCCCTGCAATTGTTCATTGTGTTTCATAGCACTTGCTATGGGATGTAGACCCCATTTGGTTAAATCGCTCCCATTATCTCCAGATTTGCAGACGACGCAAAGCTGGGTGGAAGGGTGAGCTGTGAGGAGAATGTGGAGATGCTTCAGTGTGACTTGAATAAGTTGAATATGTGGACAAATGAATGGCAGGTGCAGTCCAATGTAAATAATTGTGAGATTATCAACTGTGGTCGCAAAAATAGGAAGGCAGACTGATATCTTAATGGCTATAGATTGAGAGAAGGATATGTGCAATAAGACTTGTACACCAGCCACTGAAAGTAAGCATGCAGGTAGCAAGTGGTAAAGAAGGCAATTGATATGTTGGCTTTCATTGTGAGAGGATTCAAGTACAGGAGAAAGGATGTCTTGCTGCAATTATACTGAGCCTCGGTGAGACCACACCTGGAATATTATATGCAGCTTTGGTCTCCTTAATCTGAGGAAGGATGCTCTTTCTAACGAGGGAATGCAGTGAAGGTCTACCAGACTGATTCTTGGGATGGCAGGACTGATGTATGAGGAGAGATTGAGTCGGTTAGGGTTGTATTCGCTGGAGTTAGAAGAATGAGGGGCAATCTCATAGAAACCTATAAAATTCCAACAGGACTAGACAGGGCGGATGCAGGAGGGATGTTCCAGATAACAGGGGAATCCAGAACCAGAGATCACAGTCTAAGGATATGGGATAAAGCATTTGGGACTGAGATGAGGAGATATTTCTTCACCCAGAGAGTGGTGAGCATTCTGCCACAGAAAGCAGTTGAGGGCAAAATATTGTATGTTTTCAAGAAGGAGTTAGATACAGGTCTTGGGGCGAGAGGGATCAAAAGATATGGGGGAAGGCAGGAACTGAATTGGATGATCAGTCATGGTCATATTGAATGGTGGAGAAGGCTCGAGAAGGCTCTCCCTATTATGTGGGGCTGGATTCTCCGCAGCTCCGCGTCGAAATCGCGTTTGGTGCGGGGGTGGAGGATCCACTTTTACGCCCGAATTGGGCCCGGCACCACTACTGCGATTCTCCGGTCCCTGGAGAATTGCTCACGCACGCAGCTGGGGAGCCATTGCCAGAGACCCTCCCAGCGATGCTCCGGTCCCAACCAGCCAAATTTTTGACGGCATGGTTCTAACCATGTCTGGCTGGCCGGGACTCTCAAGCGGCGGGTGCGGACTCAATAACCGGGAGCGGGGGGGCCTTATGGGCGGCCTGGGCGGCGATCGGGCGGGTTAGATGGAGTGGCGCGGGGCAGATCGTTGGGATCTTCTTTGTTGGTCCAGGTCCGCCAGCTGAGACTGCCATCGCGTTTGGGGCCCTGGAGGCTGCCGACGTGCGCATGCGCGGATTCGGAACCGGAAGTGCGGGGGCCAGCATCCACAGTTAAAGTTAAGAGAAGCACTCTGCGGCCCTGCCAATCCCCTGCAGGTAGGTGAATTTTTTTTTAAGGAAAGTCTGGCGTGAAACGCCAGCGTTTTTACACCGGTGTGGGCACATAGCCCCATTTTTGAAGAATACAGCCCATGGTGCCGAGAGTTGAATACACTACTTCAATTGGGTCTGACCAGAGTTCGGAACATCTGGGACTTCACTTTCGTCCTTTGTATTTCAGACCATTTAATAAGAACATAAGAACATAAGAACTAGGAGCAGGAGTAGGCCATCTGGCCCCTCGAGCCTGCTCCACCACCCAAAGAGGAGACCAAAACTGAACACAATACTCCAGGTGTGGCCTCACTAACACCTTATTCAATTGCAACATAACCTCCCTAGTCTTAAACTCCATCCCTCTATCAATGAAGGACAAAATTCCATTTGCCTTTTTTTTTTTATAAATGTTTTTTTATTGAGTTTTCATATTTTATATATGACAAATTACAAGTTATTAGAGAGAGAGAAAAAAAAAGGAAAAAAAGGAAAACACAAAGATTTAACATGAATATTTACAGGTAAGCATCCATTTGCCTTCTTAATCTACCTGTTGCACCTGTAAACCAACTTTCTGTGACTCATGCACTAGCACACCCAGGTCTCTCTGCACAATGGCATGCTTTAATATTTTATCGTTTAAATAATAATCCCGTTTGCTGTTATTCCTACCAAAATGGATAACCTCACATTTGTCAACATTGTATTCCACCTGCCAGACCCTAGCCCATTCACGTAACCTATCCAAATCCCTCTGCAGACTTCCAGTATCCTCTGCACTTTTCACTTTATCACTCATCTTACTGTCATCTGCAAACTCTGACACATTGCCCTTGGTCCCCAACTCCAAATCATCTATGTAAATTGTGAACAATTTAGGGCCCAACACGGATCCCTGAGGGACACCACTAGCTACTGATTGCCAACCAGAGAAACACCCATTAATCCCCAATCTTTGCTTTCTATTAATTAACCAATCCTCTATCCATGCTACTACGGTACCCTTAATGCCATGCATCTTTATCTTATGCAGCAACCTTTTGTGTGGCACCTTGTCAAAGGCTTTCTGGAAATCCAGATATACCACATCCATTGGCTCCCCGTTATCTACTGCACTGGTAATGTCCTCAAAAAATTCCACTAAATTAGTTAAGCACGACCTGCGCTTTATGAACCCATGCTGCGTCTGCCCAATGGGACAATTTCTATCCAGATGCCTCGCTATTTCTTCCTTGATGATAGATTCCAGCATCTTCCCTACTACCGAAGTTAAGCTCACTGGCCTATAATTTCCTGCTCTCTGCCTACCTCCTTTTTTAAACAGTGGTGTCACGTTTGCTAATTTCCAATCCACCGGGACCACCCCAGAGTCTAGTGAATTTTGGTAAATCATCATTAGTGCATCTGCAATGTCCCGAGCCATCTCCTTTAGCACTCTGGGATGCATTCCATCAGGGCCAGGATACTTGTCTACCTTTAGCCTCATTAGCTTGCCCATCACTACCTCCTTAGTGATAACAATCCTCTCAAGGTACTCACCTGTCATAGCCTCATTTCTATCAGTCGCTGGCATGTTATTTGTGTCTTCCACTGTGAAGACTGACCCAAAAAACCTGTTCAGTTCCTCAGCCATTTCCTCATCTCCCATTATTAAAACTCCCTTCTCATCCTCAAAAGGACCAATATTTACCTTAGCCACTCTTTTTTGTTTTATATATTTGTAAAAACTTTAACTGTCTGTTTTTACATTCTGAGCACGTTTACTCTCATACTCTTCTTTATAGCTTTTTTAGTAGCTTTCTGTTGCCCCCTAAAGATTTCCCAGCCCTCTAGTCTCCCACCAATCTTTGCCACTTTATATGCTTTTTCCTTCAATTTGATACTCCCTTATTTCCTTAGATATCCACAGTCGATTTTCCCTCTTTCTACCGTCCTTCCTTTTTGTTGTTATAAACCTTTGCTGAGCACTGTGAAAAATCGCTTGGAAGATTCTCCACTGTTCCTCAACTGTTCCACCATAAAGTCTTAGCTCCCAGTCTACCTTAGCTAGTTCTTCTCTCATCCCATTGTAATCTCCTTTGTTTAAACACAAAACACTAGTATTTGATTTTACTTTCTCACCCTCCATCTGTATTTTAAATTCCACCATATTGTGATCGCTCCTTCCGAGAGGATCCCTATGAGATCATGAATCAATCCTGTCTCATTACACAGGACAAGATCTAGGATTGTTCCCTCGTAGGTTCCATTACATACTGTTCTAGGAAACTATCGCGGATACATTCTATAAACTCCTCCTCAAGGTTGCCTTGACCGACCTGGTTAAACCAATCGACATGTAGATTAAAATCCCCCATGATAACTGCTGTACCATTTCTACATGCATCAGTTATTTCTTTGTTTATTGCCTGCCCCATCATAACGTTACTATTTGGTGGCCGATAGACTACTCCTATCAGTGACTTTTTCGCCTTACGATTCCTGATTTCCACCCAAATGATTAAACCTTATCCTCCATAGCACCGATGTCATCCCTTACTATTGCCCGGATGTCATCCTTAAATAACAGAGCAACACCACCTCCCTTACCATCCACTCTGTCCTTCCGAATAGTTTGATACCCTTGGATATTTAACTCCCAGTCGTGACCATCCTTTAACCATGTTTCAGTGATGGCCACTAAATCATAGTCATTCACGATGATTTGTGCCATCAACTCATTTACTTTATTCCGAATACTACGAGCATTCAGGTAAAGTACACTTATTATGTTGGGTTTTTTTTTACCTCTGTTTTGAATCTTAACATCTCCAGTTTTATTCCTTTTAGTATTACTGGCCCTTTTCACTGAGCTCCCCTCAGTCACTGTACCTTGTACTGTCTCCTATTTTGATTTTTGTCTATGTCTTCTCTGCCTTGCACTTTTCCCCTTACTTCCTTTTGCTTCTGTCCCTGTTTTACTACCTTCCAACTTCCTGCATCAGTTCCCATCCCCCTGCCACATTAGTTTAAACCCTCCCCAACAGCTCTATCAAACACTAGGACATCGGTTCCAGTCCTGCCCAGGTGCAGACCGTCCGGTTTGTACTGGTCCCACCTCCCCCAGAACCGGTCCCAATGCCGCAGGAATTTGAATCCCTCCCTCTTGCACCATCTCTCGAGCCGCGCATTCATCCTATCTATCCTGACATTCCTACTCTGACTAGCTCATGGCACTGGTAGCAATCCTGAGATTACTACCTTTGAGGTCCTACTTTTTAGTTTAACTCCTAACTCCCTGAATTCCGCTTGTAGGACGTCATCCCGTTTTTTACCTATATCGTTGGTGCCTATGTGCACCACGACAGCTGGCTGTTCACCCTCCCCCCCCAGAATGTCCTGCAGCCGCTCCGAGACATCCTTGACCCTTGAACCAGGGAGGCAACATACCATCCTGGAGTCTCGATTGCGTCCACAGAACCGCCTGTCTATTCCTCTTACGATCGAGTCCCCTATCACTATAGCCCTGCCATTTTTCTTACTGCCCTGCTGTGCAGCAGAGCCAGCCACGGTGCCATGAACCTTGCTGCTGCCTTCCCCTGGTGAGCCATCTCCCACAACAGTATCCAAAGCGGTATATCTGTTTTGCAGGGAGATGGCCGCAGGGGACACCTGCACTGCCTTCCTACTCTTGCTCTGTCTTTTGGTCACCCATTTGCTATCTCCCTCAGTAACTTTCACCTGCGGTGTGACCAACTCGCTAAACATGCTATCCACGACCTCCTCAGCATCGCAGATGCTCCAAAGTGAGTCCATCCGCAGCTCCAGAGCCATCAAGCGGTCTAACAGGAGCTGCAACTGAACACACTTCTTGCACGTGAAAGAGCCAGGACAGAGGACGTGTCTCTGAGCTCCCACATCGCACACGAGGAGCATGACATGGGTCTGGGATCCCCTGCCATGTCTTAAATGTTAGGTAAACTTATACAACTAAAATTTCAAAATAAAAATCAATAAATTAGACAATGGAAAGAAAAACTACTTACCAGTCACTTACCAGGCTTAAAAAGCACCTCCGAAAAAGCACCTTCTCTCACTCTGCACCGAATTACCTCACTGCATCAAATTACCAAGTTGCAATTCCCACTCTGGATGTGCCTCACTCCGGCTGTGTCTCCTTGACAAGCACAAGCATAATGATATCCACATGGATCACCAAATGCTTTTCCATACCCCATTCTGGCTGTCATATTGTTACATATTCACTTAATCTGTAAATGTGTCTTTACAACTTTCTGCTCCATGTACAGTATTTAGTATCCACCTACCTTAAGTATCATCTGAAAACTTAGAAATATGGCTCTTTATTCATTCATGCAAGGCATTTATAAATTTAGTGAAAAGCCGAGGCCCAGTAACAGGGCTTGGATGGGGTGTTGGGAGTGGTGGGGTGAATGGTGGGGGCGCCATTACGTGCATCCTGCCAATTATCCCTGCTCTGTGTCCTACCCCCTAACCAGTTATACATCAAAGCCAGTAGGTTGCTTCTAGATCCATATGTTCTCACTTTGTTACCAGTCTCTAATGGATTGGATTTAGATTTGTTTATTGTCACGTGTACCAATTGTTTGCGAGCAGCTCAACAGATCATTGAGTACATGAAAAGAAAAGGAAGTAAAAAAAAAATCATAATAGGACAACATAATGTATACAATGTAACAAATGACATAACATGGGCATCGGGTGAAGCACACAGGAGTGTAGTCTTAACGAGGTCAGGCTAATGAGGGTCGTTTAGGAGTCTGGTAACAGCGGGGAAGAAGCTGTTTTTGAGTCTGTTCATACGTGTTATCAGACTTTTGTATCTCCTGCCCGATGGAAGAAGGTGTGGAACTTTGGTGAATTCCTTCTGGACGTCCATATAAATGATGTCTACAATGATATATATCAGCCACTCTTATTGCCCCTGCAAAATGCTCATTCACTCTGTCCTAATAACAGACTCCAGTAACATTCCCACAATCGGCTTTACATTAATAGGCCTAAAACGTCCTAATCACGCTCCTCCTTTGCACTGGGGTAACATCAGTAAATTATTGTTTCTGTGAATCTGGAAGATCTGGAGAAGGTGGTAATGGCGTGAGTTTTGACCTGAGCTAGTCACGATGAACTTTCCTCTGAGAAGTTCGACCCCATTTAATCAAAAGTCGGATCCCATTTTGTGCCTCTCAAGAAAACTTATTTTTATATAAATATCAGCTGTATGGAACACAATAAGCAATCTTTGTTCGGCTGTGATCTTTTGATCTAACTGAATCATAAAAGAGTATCATCTTAACCTCCAAATAATTACATGTGCAGACGTTGGTGCATGTCATAATTCTTAAACATAAATATAATTAATTGCATCTGTTGCATTCTGGTAAGGACATAGCAGATATTTGATATGTCGATCCCAATTACTGAGATTTATGACAAAAGTTTATTTTTCCTTAAATTATGGGGCGAACACAAGAACCACAAAACAGTTTGGGAATTATTTGGCCTATTTTCTTCTTCAGTGTGCCTATTGTTACTAATCTTGGCAGGGTTTTCCATTTTTTGCTGCATTCCTTATCAAAACAATGAACCATCCATCTCAACCCTGAAATACTTTCCAAATCATGAGTCTTCTGAATCAGGATTTGATTTTGAAGTGCTAGAAGACAAAACATACATGCACAAAAATAAAGAAATTAAGCTTTGCAAGATTGTTTCCAGAGCTTACGTTTTGACTGCTGAAAAATGCAGAAGTGTTAAACTCTCAAAGCAACTTTTTGTACAACACTGTGAAGGTGAGCTACATTTTAGTGTTCCATATACTGCAATGTTTGGGAAAACAAGCAGGACTGCAACTGGAGAAGAAGGCACTTCAAGTTTCATAACAAATGATAAAACTGTGCAGTTTTACAAAACACATTTGTTGCTCAAGTTTCTGCTCATTTGCACATTTTTGGACTTAAAACATTCCGTTAACCAGTCCAATCAATCAACTTTTAAAGCCATGTTTTTTTTTCTTGCAGTCAAAGATATTCCTTGATATATTTAAGATTGGTAACCTGGTGTCATTTTATCAATAAAGCTGAAATGGGTTTATTGCAAAAAAAAAGTATTTTATTAAGAACATCCGCCACGCCTTCGGAAGAGCATGATTGGACTGAATGGGGCGCAGAGGAGATTCACCAGGATGCTGCCTGGGATCGAATGTTTCCACTATGAGGAGAGGCTGGGATTATTTTCCTTGGAACAAAGGAGGCTGTGGGTTGGGGGGTTGGCGGGGGGGGGGGGGGGGGGGATCTGATAAGAGGTATAGAAAATGATGAGAGGCCTAGATAGGTAGATCATAGGTGGGCATAGGTTTGAGTTGAAGCGTAAGTGGTATGAGGGAACCTAAGGAAACATTTTATTTCACCCGGAGAGGCTGGTGGAAATATGAATGTGCTGCCTGAGAGGGTGGTGGAGTCAGGTACTCTCGAAACATGTAACAGGCATCTAGACGAGAACTTAAATCGCCAAAGCACAGTAGGCTATTAGCCAAGTGCTGGTAAATGATATTGGTATCTGATGGTCAGCATAGGCATGGTGGGCCGAAGGGCCTGTTTCTGTGCTGTATGACTAGGTCCATCCATCACTGAGTAGTCAATTTTAAATATTTGAAATAGACTCTAAAGTACTACAGAGTATCATTTACTAACTTGATTGGTGTACAGTAGTAGGTTGCTTAATAAATTAAGTCTTTAACATTTAAAGTGTCTGGTAATGGCTTTGCACTAACAAATGTCAACTTAATCCGAAAAGTCTTTGCACATGCCCACAAATGGACTCATTTAGAGGTACATCGCCATAATTAATCTGATCTGGGAACGTGGCCAGCTTTGCGGAGAAGGTCAGCTACCAGTATGATGCATAAACTTGATATGTGCCAAATGTAACTTGCACTTGAAAATTTTTGCATTGTTTGGCTGATTTTCCAGTGAGAAAACCAGCTCAACCTAATGAAAAGACCAGAATGTCTCCAGCATGAGTTTCTCAGACTTGGTGAAGTAGAGGTGATATTGAGACACAGTTCGGCTGGGAATTAAAGCTTTTGATTGCCTCTGGTTTCTTCCAGGGTGCTAACGGTAACGTCTTTAGGATCTCACGGTGCACTCCACATATGGTAGGTGACGGATTATTGGCAAGGGGTTATGTAAACTTTCCCCTGAAATTACGATAGCCGGGATGAGTGCCTCTCTGAATTTCCACAGGATCAGGGGATGTCACAGACTGCACACAAGTGGTTATCAAAGCACCACCACAGCATCCAGGATTTTCCATAACCCTCAGGTGTGCAACCACAAGGCGGTGTTAATGCAGGTTTGTGTCAGAGTCCCTGTCATGACGCATCTAAACTTCGGCAGCAGCACATTGCAGAGTATTTTGTCCCATGAAGCAGGATTAAGGGCTGGCTCGTGGGAGACTAGGAACACCTTGGCTCATGACAACTGTGAGGAATGCCACCAATGAGGTGCAGAAATGCTAAAATGGAAACCAAGACCACCAGACACGCCATAGAGAAAGTCACTGGAATGCTGTGTTTCAGATGCATAGATCGGTTTGGGGGTGTTCACCAGCACAACATCACCTCTGCTGGCCTGGTAAACATGTGGGGTGCTTTGTAAGGCACTGGGCCTGTTGTCTGTTACCTAGTTTAAGGTCAAAAAGAAAATGCTGGAAAATCTCAGCTGGTCTGGCAGCATCTGTTAGGAGAGAAAAGAGCTAACGTTTCGTGTCCGATAACTCTTTGACGCTTTGACAAAGGGTCATCTGGACTCAAAACGTTAGCTCTTTTCTCTCCCTACAAATGCTGCCAGACTTGCTGCGATTTTCGAACATTTTCTTTTTGGTTTCAGATTCCATCCTCCGCAGTAATTTGCTTTTACCTAGTTTAAAGTGGTAGTTATCACCCTCATGTCCCGCATAAACTCAATTGAAAGCCATGCTTAAAGCACCAGGGGGAACTTACTCTCTCCCTGTTAGACATTCTTGCAATTCCCTGCATCACCAATCCAGTAACAATTGAGTTTGAATTCTCGATGCTATTGTGGAAAATGCTCGTGACAAAGGTCGCGATGTAACCGCCAAAAAATAATTGGAGTCCGTTCTGGGCGGGATTAGCGGGAATAGTCAGAACGAGCCGACTATTTAACAGCACAGTATTGCTATTTCAGGCCCTGGTGGGGAATGCCCCTCCGAGGCCACACTTTCGCGTCATTTCCTGCATTGAGGAGCGCTGACGAGGAGAGCTCCTCAGTGCAGGAAGAGATCAGGAGCGATTTTTAAACGGTGCCCTGATCTCTCGAACCCTCTGACCCGACCCCCAAACATCTCCCAATTCCCCACCTCACACGGGTCCGATCCCTGGCATGGGCAGAAATGCCAGCCTGGCACCTTGACACTACCAGCTGGACACTCTGGCAGTGCCCCTGCCAGCCTGGAAGTGCCACATGGGCACCCTGGCAGTGCCAGGCTAACATCTGGGTGTCACTGCCAGGGTGCCCTGGTGACACTATCCGAGTGTCAGGCTGGCAGTACCAAGGTGCCCAGGTGGTATCAATTGTGCCAGGCTGCCACCCTGCCCAGAGGCCAATCAATAGTGGACCTCCAATCGCCTGGGAAAACCCCCCTCCCCACGTGCCATTCCACCTTGTGGAGAACAGTGCTGAATAGCGCCGGCTGGGCTCTGCTCGGCGAGGCCAATTGATGCCAGGAGGTATGGTAGCACAGTGGTTAGCACTGTTGCTTCACAGCTCCACGTTCTCAAGTTCGTTTCCCTCCTTGGGTTACTGTGTATGCAGAGCCTGAATGTTCTCCCCGTGTCTGCGTGGGTTTCCTCCAGGTGCTCCGGTTTCTGCCCACAGTCCAAATGATGTGCAGGTTAGGTGGTTGGCCATGCTAAATTGTCCTTAGTGTCCAAAAAGGTTCGGTGGGGTTACTGGGTTATGGGGATAAGGTGGATGTGTGGGCTTAAGTAGAGTGCTCTTTGCAAGGGCCGGTGCAGACTCGATGGGCCAAATGGCCTCCTTCAGCACTGTAAATTCTATGATTCTCGCCCGTTTGTTCCGGCATCAACAAGGTTAAGTGAGTTTCTAAACTTACCTAACCGTGCGAGACTGGGCTCCATCCATAATATTAATAATAATCTTTATTGGTGTAACAAGTAAGCTTACATTAACTCTACAATGAAGTTACTCTGAAAAGCCCCTGAGTCGCCACATTCTGGCGCCTGTTCGATACACATAGGGAGAATTCAGAATGTTCAATTCACCTAACAAGCACCTCATTCAGGACTTGTGGGAGGAAACCGGAGCACCCGGAGGAAACCCACACAGACACGGGGAGAACGCGAAGACTCCTGTTTTGGGCCAGGGTTTAGAAAACCCAAAAGTGTATCATGGAGTTCACCTATGACTGTTTATTAATTTTGGTTACGAGGAGCACAATGGTCTACCTTTCAGGTGTTATTCAACAGAGGTCTTAAGGACTTTCAATCAAAAGCAAAGTTTATTCTACAAATTTAGTTAACATTTTTATACACACAATAGGCATTTTTAGCAACTACAAACATACCCCTCACAGCTACAGTGCTCTATGTATAACCTTTAATACATTTCCCCCTTAAGCTGTTCCAATTAAATAACAAGATCCCATAAACCAGAAAACCCTTTTCACAAGTATGGCCCAGCACTCAAGACCTGGTTTGGATGCTCTTGTGTCCTTTCCAAATCAGCAGGCTGAATTTCTCCCAGAAAACAATTATTTATTTTCAAGTTGTCAAGTAATCTGAAAATAGCTTTTAAAATGCAGAGAGTGAGACAAGACAAGACTTCTCTGTCTGAGTCCAGCAGCCAAATGTGAAAACGAAAGCAAAAAACTCAAGGACACAAAACAGCCCCAAGCCAAAGCAAAAGTAAAACTCAGAGCCACAGCCCAGCTCCACCAAACAATGACATCACTGAAGCCATGTGAGAAGACAAAACATTTCTTAAGGGGACACCCCCATGACAGTCCGCACAGACAGGGTCCCAAGCCGGAAACAAACTCTGGACCCTGTCACTGTGAAGCATAGATGCTAACCACTGTGCTGTCATTGGAGGTGGGATCTAGGTAATAATAATCCTTATTGTCACACGTAGGCTTAAATTAACACTGCAATGAAGTTACTATGAAAAGCCCCTACTCGCCACATTCCGGCCGCCTGTTTGGGTACACAGAATTCAGAATGACCAAATTACCGAATACCCCGTCTTTCAGGAATTGTGGGAGGAAACCGGAGCACCCGGAGGAAACCCACACAGACACGGGGAGAACGTGCAGACTCTGCACAGACAGTGACCCAAGCGGTAATCGAACCTGGGACCCTGGTGCTGTGAAGCCATAGTGCTAACCACTATGCTACATGCTGCCCGATTAGATCTGGTTAGTTCTCACGAGGTGTAGCCGTCATTGGGAATCCCAGGGGAGGCCTCTTCAAGGATCTACCAGCCACTTCCAGCTCTGATTCCGGAAGGACGCAGCCGACAAATTGTGCCCTATACGTCTAGCATTCTCCTTTTTACATTTGTGTCCAATTGAGCAGAGCTTGGAGAGGATTCTGACCCAATACAGACTCTCAACCGTTGTCTCTGCCAATAATGTCCTTGCAAGAACGTTTCATGAATCTGTTTAACTCTCCTAATTTCCCGCTTAAGTACCTTCCTACTTTCTTTATATTCCTCAAAGGTTTTGAATTTCCTCACCCTTCTAGTCCGTACAAAAGCCTCTTTTTTATCTTTTTGACGAGGTTCGTAATATCCCTCATTATCCAAGGCTCCCAAAACTTCCCAACGTATCCTTCATTATCTCAGGAATGTGACTTACCTGAATCCTAATCAACCGTTGCTTGAAAGACTCCTATATGTCTGATGTTGATTTGCCCTCCAACAGCCACACCCAACCCAAATTCTTCAATTCCTGTCCAATGTTATCGTTATTTACCTTTCCCAGTTTAGCACCTTAATGTGAGGGTTACCTTCATCCCTATCCAAAAGTACCTGAAAACGTACGGAATTGTGGTCACTACTCCCAAAATGTTCTGGTAAGAGGCAATAAAGACTTACAGTAAACCTACACATGACTGCAAAGACCTCTTCAGACCTATCTGTAACCAACCCCCTACAACATGGTGGCAGCTTTTGGGACAACCCAAGACCTCGGAGAAAATGCAGAAAAAAGTAAAATGCTGGGTGACTGATAAAAAAGTTCAGCAAAGCAGGCTTACATGAAAATAAGCTCCAGAAGAAGAGGTTGAGGGGAAACATTCATCAGAAAAACGCTCCAGAGAAAGACTTTACAAGCTGGAGGCAGGGACTTAAAATTCCTGCAGTGCAGAAGAAGACTCCATTGAATCTCCTTTGGAAGTCTACCTTCTAATCCCACAGTCCTTAGTCGGCAGACCCGGCAACAGTGAGCTAAATCATTTAAACCTCCAGGCTACGACCAGTCCTAAGAAATCTTTAAATAATTCCAGGTCAGAAATGCAGTTTGAAAATACCCGTTGCTATAACCCAATCTGCAAGTCAGCACTTAAACATATTGCATCTGAGCTCACTCTGAAAGGGAAAGCCTACTTAATTAAATAATCTGAAAGGATCACGACTCCTGAACTTGTCTGAGGGAAAGCAAAAGCGCGGATTGAACAAATTAGCAACTTGAACAGGAGAGCTCTGCAGGCAGTCAATCCAGGCTGCTATTGTTGAAAATCTTTTCAGATGATCATCTTTGTAGCGGAAGAGCAGAAAATCCCCTTGTCTCCAAGTGAATGGCGATGCCATCATGAAATTCAGAAAGTCTTAAAGCAAATCCTGCACTTTTACAAAATGTAACCATGGGTCAGAATTCCACACTTTCAAATCAATTCAGACTAATTCAAAGTCAACACAAGAATGGAAGAAAGAAATGAAAACATACCCAGATTCCAGACCAACGTACAAACCTACAGGAAGAACCAGCAGCGACCGAGCACACCTCTCCTTTGACAGTAGTGTTAACTAATCCTGTGATGAGAGAACTATTTACATAATCATATATTGAAATAAATATGCTTTACATATTAGCACTTACTATGTACATACTGTGTACATTCCCTTGACTGCCAAAAAATACTTTTCACTGTACTTCGGTACATGTGACAATAAATCTCTATCAATCAATCAAAGCAAGCACAAAATCACAATACTCACCTCCCCAGAGACCTTCAATCAAGTCTTCTTGGTGAATGCCAGAAAAGTATATCTTTTCTGCTCCTGTTTTTACCCAGCGGTGAGTCCAATAACGTGCCATAGAACCATAGAACTCCGACAATGCAGAAGGAGTCCATTCAGCCCATCGAGTCTCTTACCAACCCTCTAAAAAAGCATCCTACCCTAAGCCCACTCCCCCTCCCTATCCCTGTAACCCCATAATTCCACCTAATCTGCACCTCTTTGGACACTGAGGAGCAATTTAGCATTGCCAATGCACCTCATCTGCACATCTTTGTGACACAAAGGGGCAATTTAGCAAGGCCAATCCATCTAATCTGCGTATCTTTGGACTGTGGGAGGAAAACTGAGCACCAGGAGCTAATCGCGGTACCAATTGAGCACCTTTGTGGATATTTCCTGTGCAAAATTTGGATTACTGGTCTTCCATTTTTGGTTGCATTGAGTGCTGTTTGGTGTCCACAATGGCGTCCTCAGTGGGTATATAGAGATTTGGGCTGAATTATGCTGGATGCCTAATTGGTGAAGGCATTAGCACAGACACAATCGAAGGCCAGCAGTATGCAGAGCAGATGGATCATGATGTAAATCAACACAAAATGCTGATCTGATGTTAATGATGCCAATTTGGAGTTGAATGCTGTTGCTACCCCTCTCATATCACCTCAGGCAACTGAACAAGAACAAGCAGGAAGAATGCCACACCACTTGTATGTAAAATAATTATCAACTGCTCATAGGTTGATTGCTGTTTGATTTCTTCTGGTTATTGCTCTGATCCAACAAGTGTTTAGTGCTTCTATAGTTGTTTAAAGTTGCCAAAATCTACAGGAAGTGGTTTGGCAGATATTTGAGGAGTTTTGCTGACTTCAAAACCTCTGCTCAAACCAATTGCTGTTGGCACTGCCTGCAGTATAGTAAGAACATCCTAAATGCTCGAAATCAACTACCTGCTACATCCATAACAGCCAGCTCAAAGTGGTGTGTGAGCAGCATTGTAGTGACTGTGACAGTGATGGTGGTGATGAAAATTGGTTCCTTCTAGGCTGGACCTGGAGGTATTTGAAAATCTTTCTGCTTACTGTACACTCTTGTACATGAAGAACACTTCCAGATTCTGAGAATGTAAAGCAAGGGTTAATAGCTAGAACAAGCCAGAATGAATATGGGATATGTTAGTGGAAAATTTCAAGTGTAAAAGCTTGTTATTGAAGGAGAACGAACTTGCTGAAATAAGGGAGTTGAATAGCCTTGAGAAACAAGGAAGATGGCCGGATGACGGAATATGAAATGTGGGAGCCGCTTGCAATTATAACTAGCACCTGCTAATTAAGCTAAGACTGCTACATACTCATGTGCCAATAGATAACCTCAAAGTCTGTAAAATCATGTATCGAAACTATGGCAAAAACAAATTATGCTTTGTAATGGGGGCAAGCTCAAGTGAATGTAAGAGACAGCCCCTTAAAAAAACATATAAAAGAAGGATGTTTCGAGCAAAACTTTGGCACTCTCCGAGGTGGTTCTTTGGAATACCTAGAGGGCTGCCCCGATCGCAATAAAGAATATTCTGAAGTACGAACATGTTCGAGACCATTTCTTCCGGACTGAGAGACAAGTGAATTAGAGACGCATTCACAATTCCTTCTGCAATTTTCCTTTAAACTGTGATTTCCTTTATATCCCGTTCTTGAGCTTCTTGAGTGTTGGAATTTAATCATCCAGGCCAGTGGAGAGTATTCCATCACATTCCTGACTTGTGCTAGGTAGGCAGGCACATTATCTGGCATTTGTGTGGCACGAACATTATTTGCCACTTCTCAGCCCAAGCCTAAATGTTGTCCAGGTCTTGCTGCATAACGGACTGCTTCAGTATCTGAGGAGTTTTGAATGATACTAAACATTGTGTAATCATCCACAAACATCCCAACTTCTGACCTTATGATGTAGGGACATTCATTGATGAAACAGCTGAAGATGGTTGAGCCAAGCACACAATCCTGAGGAACTACTGCAGTGCTGTTCCGGGACCGAGATGCTAGACCTCCAACAACCGCAATGATCATCCTTTGCAGTAGGCAAGACTCGAATCAGTGGAGAATTTTCCTCCAATTCTCATTGACCTCCATTTTGCTAGGCTCATTCGGGCAAATGCTGCCTTGATATAAAGGGCAGTCGCTCCTCTCCAACTCTGGAGTTCAGCTCTTTTGTCCATTATATGGACCCATATGACCATAAGAAATAGGAACAGTCGTAGGCCATTGGGCACCTTGAGCCTGCTCCACCATTCAATAGGACCATGGCTTACCAGTGTGTTTAGCCTTTTCTTGATATCACGCCGAATGAATCAAATTGGCTGAAAACTGTTGTCTGTGGTGCTGGAGACCTCAGGAGGAGTCTGAGATGGATCATTCACTTGTCACTTCTGCTGGCTGAAGATGGCTGCTTCAGCTTTATTCTTTATACCGAGTGCGGCAGTGATTATGATATTCAGTGGCTCATGTGCAATTTAGAGATGTAAAAATTGGAATTCGAAATGAATTGCTTTAATTGAGGCACGACTGTTGATTCTGACCTTATGAGTTGACTTCCAGGTTTCACCAATCCAATTGCTCTGCATCTCCCACCCCCCAATCTGAGATATGGTTCATGTATGTTTTGGACATTCTGAATTCTCCCTCAGTGTAACCTAGCAGGCGCCGGAATGTGGCGACGAGGGGATTTTCATAGTAACTTCACTGCAGTGTTAATGTAAGCCTACTTGTGACACTAATAAAAATGATTATTATTACATTATATTAATTGAGAACAAATTATATTTCACTCACTCGTCCCAGAATGAAGGTGGAGTGAGCACATGGCTTCACTAGGTTCCTCCATAGGATAGGGTGTGACCAAATGCAGATGCATTACTTTGCAGTCAACACCTATTAACTCTGCCTTGTACCAAAATCAAGAGGGATTCCACTCCCTCAGTGTCTGACTGGTTTGTGATCAGACACAGAGAATCACATGGGAGAGTGCCCAGTTTCTTTCCATCAGTCAATGACGCCTTCATGTTGCAACAGTCCACCAATTCAAAGAGTGGTTATTGGGAGATGAGTGTTATCTGCTGACGTTACAACTGATAAACCCGGTGTGCAACCCATGCAACCGCGCCCAGGATGCATACAGTGAAAGCCACGCTGTCACACAGAATGTGTTGGAGCAGTGCATAAGGAAACAATCGGCGGAAAGTTTCTGAAGATGTCAGGAGTCTGGCATTGGGACTATTTCCAGGCACCAAGCCTGCACATTTTGTGTTTTGGCCGCCACTTAAATTTATGGAAGGCATCCAATTAGTCTACCGCCTCCACATTTACCATCCAATTGGGATAGTCTGGCAGCATGTGGACAGGGGAAGGACCAAATGGAGGGGCCAGTCAGAGATGGGGATATTGAAAATTTTTAACAACAAATCTGTCCCAAACCCACCCATTTTTCAGGGTTATAGTTACGACCCCCTTGGAGGCCAAGGACTGTGCCCTATACAATTCGCCCCTTACACCTCAGAGTATGAACTCCCCCAGTAATTGGAGGCAGGGTTTCCTCTTTACAAGGGGCTATTACTCAATATAAAAAACCTGGCCTAAGTGCAGGACAGGGAGTTTGGCCCTTTGGGGAAAAGTGTTAAAGCTTTGCGATTTTGTGTACACCGTAATAAACCTTTGTTCATTCCTATCCTACCTTGCGTTCCTGTGTCTCTTCCGTCCGATTCTACACTGGCGACGTGGGTGAAGTGGAGCTGCCATAGCCGTTAAGAGTTAAACCACCAACTCACTTTGACTCTGAACTGTGAGATGCCGCACATCGGAAACTTGAACAGTTTGATGCTGGCACCGATGACTGGACCCAGTACACCGAGCGGGTACAGTGCTTTTTCAGTCCTATACAATTGGTGGGGATGAGCGACAAACCATGATCCTTATTGACTGCAGTCGGGGGACCCACCTATGCGTTCATCAAAAGTCTCACCCACCCAGACAGACTGGACTCCAAGTCTTTCGCCACGTTAGTGGCCCTGGTCGGGGCACATCTTAATCTGCTGCTCCCGATAATGGTCCGGCAGTTCCATTTTCACACGGCCTCTCAGGCGCAGAGGGCATCCAATGCCAACCTTTGGGTGCGCTTAGGAACGTCGCTGCTGCATGTGAGTTTGGGGCCACACTGTCCGAATCTTTATGGGACCATTTTGTCTGTGGACTCTGAGATGCCGACACCCAGAGGAAACCCCTTAAGAGGCCCATTTAACCCTCCAACGAGTGATGGGCATTGCTATTCCCCAGGAGAGCGCGGAGCGCCGGGTTCAAGGGTTGCAGGGCTTCGAGGTCCTGAACCTCAGTTGCTGCTGCGATCGCCGACCGGCCACAGGACCGATCGTGGGACCCAAGGCCGTCGCTATGGGATTTTGGATGCATTGGTTTTGATGTACCAGCATTCCCTGGATTCATGAATTGGAAGGTGGCAAATGTAACTCTGCTATCCAAGAGTGAAAATAGGGTACTAGCCCCGTGCACGGTAGCACAGTGGTTAGCATTGTTGCTTCACAGCACCAGGGACCCAGGTTCGATTCCGGCTTGGTTCACTGTCAGCGCGGCATCTGCATGTTCTCCCTGTGTCTGCGTGGGTTTCCTCCGGGTGCTCCAGTTTCCTCCCACAAGTCCTGAAAGACGTGCTGTTAGGTAATTTAGAAATTCTGAATTCTCCCTGTGTACATGAACAGGCACCAGCATGTAGCAACAAAGAGCTTTTCACAGTAACTTCATTACAGTGTTAATGTAAGGTTACTTGTGATAATAAAGATTATAAAATAAAAAAAGCATACGATGTCGCAGGCCTAGAGGAAGAATATCAGCAGTTTCTCTGCGTTACAGCCCCCAGGATCAGACTCATCCGGATTGCATTAAAGGTGAATGGACACCCCATTGAAATGAAGCTCGATACTGGTGCGGCAGTCTCGGTGATCAGCCGCTGGACATTCGTCATGGTCCAGGCCGACCTCCAGCACTTGGAATTTCAGGACATGGATGCCCAGTTGGCTCCATACACTGGAAAGCCTTTGGCCATTGAGGGCATCACCCACGTGACCGTGAGATACAGGACCAATTGGCATGTTTATCCTTGGTGGTAGTCCGTGGTGGACGACCCAGCTTACTGGGCCGTGATTGGCTGCGCCATTTAAAATCGAATGGCAACGCGTCTGCCGCATGTGCCTCCTCAGCCCGGAAGGAGGGCCAGCAAAGTTTTCTGGATTCTTCACTGAAGGCCTCGGGATAACAAAAGGCGCAGTGGCTAAAATCAGTGTTGTCGAAAACGCACAACCCTGCAATTTCCACGCCCGCCCACTGCCTATGTGCTGTGGCCCAAGGTCGACGCGGAGCTAGATTGTTTATTGAATTTACAGTGCAGAAGGAGACCATTCGGCCCATCGTGTCTGCACCGGACCTTGGAAGGAGCATCCTACTTAAACCCACGCCTCCACCTCATCCCCGTAACCCCACCTAACCTTTTGTGGCCACTAAGGGCAATTTAGCACGGCCAATCCACCTAAGCTGCACATCTTTGGACTGTGGGAGGGAACAGGAGCACCCGGAGGAAATCGACCCAAACACAGAGAGAACATGCAGACTCACCACAGACAGTGACCCAAGCTGGGAATCGAACCTGGGACCCTGGAGCTGCTAAGCCACTGTGCTAACCACTGTGCTACGTGCTGCCAAGGCGAGAAGTTTAGAAGGCTTGGGCATCATTTGCCCCATCCACTTCGCTGATGCACCAGTGGAACACCGCCCGGGCACACGGATCCTACATGCTGATGCATTGAGAAGCCTGCCCCTCTCCAATAGACCGCCGGCACCCACGTCAGCCTCAGAAGTAGTCCACACGTCTGGGCAAGGACTACAAGATGACAGTTAACCGGGTTTCTCGTCTTGACCTTTACCTGGTCCCACGTATTGAGGATCTGTCGACAAACTCAGTGGGAGAAAATGTTCACACAACTCGATATGACCCACGCGTACCTACAGCTAGTCCTAGATCCAGAGTCTCAGAGGTTCATCACAGTCAACACCCATAGAGGGTTGTACGAATGCACATGGCTGCTATTCGGGGTTTCATCAGCCTGTGCGATTTTCCAACGCGTCTTGGGGGGCCTGCCCAGGGTGGGCTGTGCACCTAGATGACATACTCAACATTGGGGAATTGGACAAAGAGTATTTGGAGAACCTGGACGAATTCCTCCGGCGGGTTGAACAGGCCGTCGTCCACCTCCGCAGAAAAAAGTGTGTTTTTAACGCCCCCGAGGTCACCTATTTAGGATGCCGGGTAGACAGGAGGAGCCTTCACCCGGTGGAAGACAAAGTGAGGACCATCCGGCAGGCTCCCAGCCGCAAGGTCCGACCGAGCTCCATTCCTTTTTAGGGCTCATAAATTACTACGGGAAATTCATCCCCAACTTGCCACACAGCTTAGCCGCTGCACCAATTGTTGCAGAAAGGACACCAATGGGAATGGAACCACCCCATCAGAAGGCATTCCAAGAGGTCAAGCAGTGGTTGTCGTTCGAGAAACTACTGATACACTTCAATCCAGAAGAACTATTTTTAATGTGCGACGCTTCCCCTTATGGTGTGGGGGCGGTTCTCTCACACACCGGATGCCTGATAGGTCAAAGCGGCCGATACATTCGCATCTCACACACTAGTCGACGCTGAGCAGATGGGCGTTACTCCTAGTGGCATGCAGGTACACACTGGAACACCGCCCGGGCATGCGGATCCTACATGCTGATGCATTGAGAAGCCTGCCCCTCTCCAATAGACTGCCAGCACCCACCTCAGCCACAGAAGTAGTAGTGGCCCTCCACTTCTTAGATTCTTTGCCGGTCACAGCAGCTCGTATAAAATAATGGACCCAGACCCGGGTCCAACACATGTTCCAGAACAGGGGCCAACAAGAGCCTTGCCTGACGATTTGTGGGCCTACACGATGAAGCTCCCGGAGCTGAGCCTGGAGGACGGCGTCTTATTGTGGGGGACACGGGTGGCCATCCCGGAATGGGGTCGCTCGCCTTTACCACAAGACCTCCACAATGGACACCCGGGGGTATACAAAGAAAGATGCTACCCGCAGCTACATTTGGTGGCCCGGGATAGACTCAGACATTGAGAAGTTGGCCCAGCGATGTGGTCTTTGCCAGGAGAACCAGAAGGCCCCACCGGCTGCACCGAGGCATCCTTGGGAGTGGCTGGGAAAACCTTGGTCCCACGTCCATATAGCGTTCGCCGGCCCATTTCAAGGAGCAACATTCTTCGTTATGGTGGACGCCGACTCAAAATGGCTTGAGATCCACAAGGGACAGACCGTGACCACAAAGGCGACTGTGGACAACTACGGCACCGTAGTATTAGTGTCCAATAACGGCACCGCATTCACCAGCATAGAGTTTGAGTTGTTCATAGCCTTGAACAGAATTAGACATGTGCGGACCACCCTGTATCACCCAGCCTCGAGCGGTTTGACGGTCCAAACCTTCAAAAGTGCAATGAAGAAACAGACCGAAGGAACTTGGGAGACGTGACTGGCCCATTTTCTTTTCAGTTATTGGATGACCTCCTCATGCCACCATGGATGTGGCACAAGCAGATGGGACGTTGGCTCAGGACCCGCCTCAGCCTCGTCATTCCGGTCATAAGTGTTTGGATCATCCAGTTACGCGATTGCTCTGAGACGGACACTGATTGATGCTCACAGCTGTGCATTTTCAAGCCAGGGAACGCTGTATATATTCAAAGTTTTGGCGCCGGAGCCACATGAATCGCGGGAGTGGTGCTCTGGGCAACTATTCTGGTTTCCTATTCGGTCCGGATGCAGGGACATGAAGCCAAACACCACTTGGATCACATCCACCGCCGCAAGCAGGAACCTCCAGAACAGGCTCAGGATGCTCCAGTCCGGGTCCGTCCCTAGTTTCCGTCACCGCCTAAATCACCCTCAAGAGTGCCGTCCAGATGGCCACACTGATCACCGTCATCTCCGCCCGTCGAGACCGAAGAGGTTGAGACACCCGGGGCGCGATTCTCCCAAAATGGGAGAAATCGTAAAGCTGCCGTAAAACCCGGGCGGGTTTTCCGGCAGCGCGCCCCTTCCTGACCGGGGACCGATTCTGGTCCCCGGTCGGGGCTAGCAGCCCGACGCCGTAGGCTCCGGCAAGACGGACTTAACGAAAATCGTTAAGCCCGCTTGCCGGAGTTAGCGCCGGCTGACGCGTCATATGACGTCAGCCGCGCATGCGCAGTTTGGAAGACTCCAACCCGCGCATGCGCGGGTGACGACATCGCGTTTTTGCGCGAAACCCGCGCATGCGCGGGCCGGGTTGCCCCTCAGCCGCCCCGCGAATGGATACTGCGGGGCGGCGGAAGGACAAGTAGTGCGCGGGCATCGGGCCCGCTGCCCGCGATCGGTGCCCACCGATCGCGGGCCCATGGCACCCTTGGCACGGCCGTGGTACGGCCGTGCCAATCGGTGCCATGGTTATTAATAGCGAGTTTGTGACGCCGTTTTTACGAACGGCAAGACCAGGTGTGTTTGCCGTTCGTAAAAACAGCGGAAAGGGCTGGGACTTCGGCCCATCTAACAGCTGAGAATTGCTGCCGGCCGTAAAAAAACGGCGGCAGCGATTCGGGTCGGGACTTCGGCGGGGAGGGGGGAGAATAGCGGGAGGGCGGCAAAAATGTCGGGAAGGCCCTCCCGCTATTCTCCCACCCGTCGTGGGGGGCGGAGAATTTCGCCCCCGATGCCTCCTCGGAAAACTCTGACTCCGATACAGACATGGACATAGGCCCATCCGCCGTAATAGTCCAGCCGCCTTTGACGCCAGCACCTTTACCAGCTGCACCACCCCCACCTTGACGCTCTGCCCAAAAACGACAGTCACCAGTGCGTTTCCCCCCCCCACCGGACCTGTCCCGTCAATGCTGGACCGCCGTTCGTTCCTCCAACGAACAAGAGGGCCTCGGTCTGAAGACATGACCGTTTCTCCCAGCTTGGGGTTGTGGGAGAGGTATTACGACCACCTTGGGGGCCAAGGACTATGCTCCATATGATTCCCCTTTACACCTCAGAGTATGAATTTCCCGGTAATTGGGAAGGGGGGGAGCTTAACCTTTACAAGGGGGAACCTCTCGGTATAAAAACCCTGACCTGGGTGCAGGTCGTGGAGGGTGGCTCTTCGGGGAGAAGAGTTGTAGCTTTGTGTATACTGCAATAAACCTTTGTTCGTTCCTATCCTATGCTGCGTTCCTGTGTCTCTTCCATCGGATTCTACACTTATGATGCAGCCCATCGTTTCTTTTAAAGAGAAAAATTGTGCTGTTGAAAATTCAGGCATAGTTCTAAGGCGCACCAACCAATAGAAGCTCACAGCCCAATTTGGGTCCTTTTCTTAATTCATTCTTGACTAGACACTGTTGTTTGTGTTTAAGTCACAACATTGGAACTGCACAAAAATTTATTTGTGAATTTTAAAGTAAATCTAACCATGTAATTAAATTATGAATATTACCAGTTGATTGAATAAAAATATGAAAAGCTGAGCTGAAGGCCCTGATTTGAAAATAACCCAAATGCTTATCCAAATAAGTACTTTATATCTCAACGGTACCTTTTATGGAAAATCCCATGATAAATCATTGCCATAAATAATAATGTGAACATGGAATCTGCATTTTCAGAGACTGAAAGCAGTGAGTGTGATTTTAACTCTGCCTGCCTGGCAGACACCAGATAGATGGACAATTAAAATCCACTAGGACAGCTTCTCGTCTATAATCCGCTGAGAGATGATGAGCTACGTTTTCCAGCTGTTCTATTGAACCGGGGCAAAGGCCATCCACCCAAAGCCAGTGAGGTCCTTTACAGAAAATGTATGGCAGCTCTTGATGTTACAATCAGGAGCTCAGTGCAATTTTTACTCGGAGGCTTGAAAAACGGGTTTCCAGCCAAACTAACCCAGCTTGGCACAGAAAAAGCAAAATTAATATTTTTCGGAAATTCTTTCCTTGCAGGGCCAAGAAGAGCATTAATGCTCCACTGGGCCCCACAGGGAAATCTTCGACCTTTCCAGCTACAATGTTACTCCCCTAAAACCCAGCATGCTGTGGCCAGTATGGCCCAGAATTGCTCGAGTTTGCTCCCCAAGGCCTTCGGCAGGCTCCTCCAGTGAAAGGCAACTGTTTTTCACCACCCTGCTCTGGCCACTATAACCCTGAGCAGAAACCACTGGGACGGGCAAAAGCAGATAAGAGGGGGGTTTTGTAAGGGAGTGAACAAGGGTGATTAGTTGGGTTTTGTATGAAATATGGCATGATTTAATTTATAAATTTGGTTTGGAATGTTTAATTTACGGCGGGTCTCATTTTAGCATTGTGGCTAAGTGGACATTGTGATAGTCAGTGACAGCGGAACTTAAGGCGTGGGCTGTTGGTGAATGGGGAATTGGGGTTACAATATTTTACTGGCATCACACTCAGGTTCTTCTTGGACTACCCACCAAAAAGAACCCTCCTGGATTTCCTCTGCCCTTCACTTCTTCCGCTTTCCCCTCCTTCTTTTCCTCCTCCCCTTCATGATCCTGCTTTTCTGCCTCAACTGCTCAACATACAACTGGTAGCAAAAACTGCCCACATGATGCTGAGGTTGGGCAGACCACCATGAATCTTGACACTTGTTCTGCTGACTATTACTGAGCTCCTCCGATCGTTCCAGGGGACGGAAGCATTGGCCAGAATTTTACAAACCCCATGGTGGCTTTTGGTGAGGATTGGAGGTGACATTGAGATTTGGAATATAGTGTGTCAGGTCAGGTTTTTGATGCGTTCCTGGTGGAGGCCTCCCAGCAGCAACAACTACCTGCCTGGCAGCAGTGATAGTCAATTAAGATAATTGGAAAAGCAATTAGCCCATTTCGCGATCACTGCTAACAAGTATGATTGTCCCCCTAAGAAACTATGTGTTACTGGTCACAGAGTCATAGATGTTTACAGCATAGAAACAGGCCCATATCCTTCTATACCCACTCTGCCCATGTAACTGTATAACTGCTTTTTAAAAGACAAAATCGTACCCGCCTCTACCATTGCATCTGGCAGCCTATTCCAGATGCTCACCACCCTCTGTGTGAAGAAATTTTCCCTCTGGTCCCTATTGTATCTCTCCCCTCTCACCTTAAACCTATGCCCTCTAGTTACAGACTCCTCTAATTTACATAGAATTTACAGTGCAGAAGGAGGCCATTCGGCCCATCGAGTCTGCACCGGCTCCTGGAAAGAGCACCCTTCCCAAGGTTAACACCTCCACCCTATCCCCATAACCCACTAACCCCACCCAACACTAAGGGCAATTTTGGACACTAAGGGCAATTTACCATGGCCAATCCACCTAACCTGCACATCTTTGGACTGTGGGAGGAAACCGGAGCACCCGGAGGAAAGCCACGCACACACGGGGAGGATGTGCAGACTCCGCACAGACAGTGACCCAAGCCGGAATTGAACCTGGGACCCTGGAGCTGTGAAGCGATTGTGCTATCCACAATGCTACCGTGCTGCCCTTTGGGAAAAGATGTCAACTATCTACCTTATCTATTCTCACTATTTTATAGACCTCCATAAGATCACCCTGAAGCCTCCTTCGCTCCAGGAAAAAAAGTCCCAGCCTATCCAGCCTCTCCTTATAACTCAGACCATCAAGTTCTGGTATCATCCTTGTGAATCGCCTCTGCACTCTTTCTAGTCTAACGATATCCTTCCTATAATAGGGTGATCATATCTGAACACAGTATTCCATGTGTGGTCCTACCAATGTCTTGTACAACTTCAACAAGACCTCCTAACTCCTGTATTCAATATTCTGACCAATAAAACGTAGCATGCTGAATGCCTTCTTCACCACCCTGTTCACCTGCGACTCCACCTTCAAGGAGATACGAACCTGTACTCCTAGATCTCTTTGTTCTGTAGCTGTCCTCAACTCCCTACCATTAACTGAGTAGGTCCAGCCCTGATTTGATGTACCAAAATGCATCACCTCACATTTATCCATATTAATCTCCATCTGCCATTCATCGTCCACTGGTCCAATTGGTCAAGATCCTGTTGCAATCTTATGTAACCTTCTTCACGATCCACTATGCCACCAATCTTGGTGTCATCTGCAAACTTACTAACCATGCCTCCTACATTCTCATCCAAATCATTTATATACATATACAACAAATAATGGTGGACCCAGCACCGATCCCTGAGGCACACCGCTGGTCACAGGCCTCCAGTTTGAAAAACAAACTTCCACAACCACCCTTTGGCTTTGGTCGCCAAGCCAATTTTATATCCAATTGGATACCTTGCCCTGGATTCCGTGAGATTTAACCTTTTGCAACAACCTACCATGCAGTACCTTGTCAAAGGCCTTGTTAAAGTCCATGTAGACAACGTCGACTGCACTGCCCTCATCTACCTTCTTGGTTAACCCTTCAAAAAATTCATGAGACGTGACTTTCCCTTTAGAGAGCCATGCTGACTTTCCCTAATTAGCCCTTGCCTGTCTAAATGCCTGTAGATCCTGTCCCTCAGAATACCTTTAAACAACTAAACTACAATAGATGTATGGCTCACAAGTCTGTAGTTCCCAGGCTTATCCCTACAGCTCTTCTTGAACAAGGGCACATTTGCGACCCTCCAATCTTCAGGCACTTCTCCTGTAGCTGTCAATGATTCAATATGTGTTCTGTGGGTTCTTGCATGGCTGATGATCCAGTCCGAGAGCCATGTCTTTGACAGCACACGTGGCAGGTGTTTCCGGGAGGTGAGATCGGTCCTTGGACTCTCAATCACTAGCAATCTTTTCTCAGGCTCCCTTTCCGGGCCTCCTCTTGCTATCGTGTGCCCTCGAAGGCACCCACCTCAGCCGCAGAAGTAGTAGTGGCCCCTCCACTTCTTAGATTCTTTGCCGGTCACAGCAGCTCGTATAAAATAATGGACCCAGACCCGGGTCCAACAAATGTTCCAGAACAGGGGCCAACAAGAGCCTTGCCTGACGATTTGTGGGCCTACACGATGAAGCTCCCGGAGCTGAGCCTGGAGGATGGCGTCTTATTGTGGGGGACACGGACACGTGGCAGGTGTTTCCGGGAGGTGAGATCGGTCCTTGGACTCTCAATCACTAGCAATCTTTTCTCAGGCTACCTTTCCGGGCCTCCTCTTGCTATCGTGTGCCCTCGAAGAATTGTGTTTTTTCAATCAGGAGGTTCCTCCAAGTATGTATCTTCTGAGCAAGGGTCTCCCAAGCATTGAGGTCGATATTGCATTTCTTGTGGTAAGCCTTCAGGGTGCTGTTGAAGAACTTCCTTTGACCTCCTCTTGTTCGGAAGCCTTCTTTTAGCTGGGCAAAGAAGATTTGCTTTGGCAATCGGGTCTCTGAAATCCTAAGCACATGGCCGGCCCAACGGAGTTGGTTTTGGATGATCATACCCCGCTGTTGGAGCTCTTGGTTCCTTCAAGGACATTGATGTTATAGTGTCAATCCTCCCAGTTCTCCCAGATTATCTGGAGAAGATGTCTCAGACATTGGTGAAGGTACCTCTCCCGTTTCTGAGCCAGATAGAGCTGTTTGGAGCATGGCCGCCTTGTACACGAGGATCTTGGTATCAGCACAGATGTCATGGTCGTAAAAGACTCTCGACTTGGGTGCCCAAAGGAAGCACTCGCGGATTAGATACAATGCTGGATCTCCGGTATGTGAAACCTTCCACGTTTGGTAGGATTTCTCCATTGACCTTTATGGAGGGAGAGACCAGATCATTCCCTGGAGTGGGTTCATAAGGATGAGTCTTCTTGAGTTTGAAGTTGACACTGATTCTTTTCTGTGCTTCCATGAAGGTGTCAAGCATGGCTTGGAGGTTCTCTTCTGAGAAGAGAAGAGATGGCGATATCATCCACAGACTGAAATTCAACGAGCGATGTCAATGTCCTTTTCTTCTTGGATTTCAACCAGTTGAGGCTAAGAAGTTTTCCGTCCATCTGTAAACAGTGTCCACTCCACTGGGAATGAAGGATGGTGATGATGAAGATGGAGTAAAGGGTGGGGGCGATGGCACACCCCTGCTTGACTCCTTCTTGACCTCAAAGGTTTCCATCTTATTTCTGTTGGCGGGGACTGTCGACAATATCTTGCCATGGAAGGATTGGAGGTTGTTGATGAGTTTCTCTGGACATCCGGACTTTGACAGGGTCTTCCATAGCACTTCCTGATTTGAATGAGTCAAATTCCTTGGTCAGTTCAATGACGTCATGTAGAGTAGTTGATGTTGCTTCTGGCATTTCTCTTGAAGTTTCCGAGCAGTGATAATCCATTGTTCCATCGTTTGATAGGAAGCCACACTGGCGTTCCAGATGGATTCTTCAGAGATTGGGAGAAGGCGGATAGTGAGGATTCAGGCGATTTTCTTCCGAGTTAAATATTTGAGAGGGGCTGGCAGCCTCTGATTCACTGGCTGCCCAGGTTTGACAGACCTTGTGAAACCTGGCCACACTGGGAAGGCAAGGATAGCTTTAAGAAGAAGACAAATATTTCCCCCTTTACTAGCCCCATGTCCCACAATTGCTCCCAGAATTTTTTCCCCTATCACCCCCTCCATTGCCACGCTAACACACCCACACACATACCCACACACACGCACCCACACACAAACCCCATACCACTCATGTTATCAATATAAACATCCCTCCACTGCCTATGATTCCGGTTCCCATCATCGTTCATCCATTAACCCTAAAACACTGTGAAAGATTGTGTGAGGCCAACATTAAAGATGTTTTGTTGTATATTAGAAGTGTTCATATCTTTTCCTATATACCATAGGTGTAGGCCAGAAGTCCCACTTTTGCATGGCATTCTCTGCTGCATTTTCTGCAGACAGGACAGAGGGCTGAACAGGTGCAGGATTTGCTGTCCTCTGTGTTCTCTGGCTCTTTCTTCTCAGCCAGCTTCTCAGAGCATTTCAGCTCTGTTCCAGTGCCCCTTCAAACAGTCAGCCTCCAAAGGCCCTGGCCATCAATGACTGTCTCCCAGTTGTCAGTGTCAGTGTCAATCTCCACCATCTTCAGAGCTCGCTTGCAGATGTACTTGTAGTGGAGCTATGAATGCCCAGGAGGTTGTGACCCAGTGGCCAATCCACTATACTTGAAGGTCTTTGCTGTCATCCATCTGATGAATGTGGCTCAGCCAGGACAGATGTCATGGACTTAGTAATGAGTGAATGCTGATTGAATTAGCACACTCTGGGAGTTAGAGATTGGTGATTTTGTCCAGACCAGAAATGCCAAGGATACACCTGACCCAGCACAGGTGGAAACCATTCAGTCTTCTCTCTTGCCTCGCTTCTGTTGCCCAAGTCTTATTGCTTTAGAAGTGTGCGCTGAAGGTCTAGGCTTGCTAGTCTCACAGTTTGGTGTTTTCAGTCAGCATAATGAGAGCATGATTTGAGACGATATAAAGTTGTTTAATATAAATTAGACGTATTTTAATCCTTACTCACATACCCTAAGCAAGGCCAGTGCGAGTAAATTATACAGCATCCAGATCATGACGGATGATGTTGTCTTGTCAGAATTGGTGTGGAATGATTGAAAAGACAGCTGGTTCTTTAAATGTCTGAACAGTAACAGCTGATAGGAATGAAACCATAAAAGGCTCAGTTGGACAGCAGCTGGATGAATAATGCTCCCATGGGAATGAGATCAGGCATGTTGTTTGAAACATGTTCAGCAGTTGATCAGGAAACACCATATGTCACAGTAAAACATTTTGATGATCATCATAAAAAACTTCCAATCATGAATTAAAAAAGCATGGGGCGCGATTCTCCGCAAATGTCGTGGAGAGCCGTGAAGGCTGCCGTGAAACTGGTCGTGTTTCACGGCAGCCTCCGCGCCCCCTCCCGGGACCGATTCTCCCCCCCGGGCGGGGCTAGCAGCGCGGCCCCGTGAACCATGGCATCGCAGACCTAGTGAACTTCGCTAAGGCCGCGCGCCAGGGTTAACGGCGGCTGACGCGCACGATGATGTCAGCCGCGCATGTGCGGATGACATCATCATCCATATGCGTGAAACCTGCGCATGCGCGGGCCGTCATGCCCCTCAGCCGCCCCGCGGACTGATCCACCGGGGCGGCGCAGGAACAAAGAGTGCGCGGGGTTCGGACCCGCTGCCCGCGATCGGTGCCCACCGATCGCGGGCCCATGCCACCGTGGTGCGGCCATGCCAATCGGTGCCATGGTTCTCCAGAACGGCACTTTGCGGCCGTTTTCACGAACGGTGGGCGCGATTCTCCACCCCCCATGACGGTTCGGAGAATAGCGGGAGGGCCTTCCCGACATTTTTCCCGACCTCCCGCTATTCTCCCCCCCCGCGGCCGCCCCACGACCCGAATCGCTGCTCGCTGTTTTTTTACGGCGAGCAGCCATTCTCCCCTATCCGATGGGCCAATTTCCCAGGCCTTTACGGCCGTTTTCACGAACGCAAACACACCTGCTCTCACCGTTCGTGAAAACGGCCGCAAAGTGCCGTTCTGGAGAACCATGGCACCGATTGGCACGGCCGCACCACGGCCGTCCCAAGGGTGGCATGGGCCCGCGATCGGTGGGCACCAATCACGGGCAGCGGGTCCAAACCCCGCGCACTCTTTGTTCCTCCGCCGCCCCGCTGGATCAGTCCGCGGGGCGGCTGAGGGGCATGACAGCCCGCGCAAGCGCGGGTTTCATGCATATGTGTGATGACATCATCCGTGCATGCGCGGGTTGGAGCCGTCCAATCCACGCATGCGTGGCTGACGTCATCGTGCGCGTCAGCTGCCGTTACCCTTGGCGCGCGGGCTTAGCGAAGTTCGCTAAGCCTGCGATGCCGTGGTTCACGGGGCCCCGCTGCTAGCCCCAACCGGGGAGCAGAATCAGGTCCCGGGAGGGGGCACGGCCAGTTTCACGGCAGCCTTCATGACTCTCCGCATTTGCAGAGAATCGCGCCCGGTGAGAGCAGGTGTGTTTGCGTTCGTGAAAACGGCCGTAAAGGCCTGGTAACTCTGCCAATCGGATAGGGGCGAATCGCTGTTCGCCGTAAAAAAACGGCGAGCAGCGATTCGTGTCGTGGGGCGGCCGTGGGGGGGGGGGAGAGAATAGCGGGAGGTCGGGAAGGCCCTCCTGCTATTCTCCGACCCGTCGTGGGGGGTGGAAAATCGCACCCCATGTCCCTAGAGATCATGGTACAGATCGATTTGACTGTAGAAGAATCTTCTAGGAGAAGGTTAAATGAGCTGTACAAGATTATTAATTCACAAAATGGTGACAGAATAAAACACCACCCCCTGTTAACCGCGCAATTGTCACAATTAAGTAAAAAAAATTAAAAACATACTTGCAGATAAAACCTTAAAAAATTTGAAGTCAGTACACTCTTAAGACTCACTTCATGAGCCATCCTTCTAAGACTCCCAATAACTTCTCACTAGAAGCATTACTTTTGGTAAAACAATCAGACAGTTGATGACTTGTATCTACTCATTTAAGTTTATAGATTTCTTTTTTCTCCAACGCTTGTTTCAGACTAGCGAAAGCAATTCTTATCTCTTTTCAGTCACACACTTTGTGGAGTGCACATTATCCCAAAGGGAACGATTATCTATGCCACATTCAATTGGCACATTTTCTGTGGCACGTGCTTGATATAGAATTTCACCTCACATCTTTGCTAAAAAGAATGCCATTTCAACTACCCCAACAGGTGCAAGAGTTTCAGCAGCCAGGGTACTTTATACTGTTCTCCTTATTTCCAGGGCTTCCCACCACAAGGTGCAACATTTCCCATAAGAAATATTCTAAAACTGATTGTGCTCAAACCCATCACGAAGATTTGTATGAGAAGCATCACTAAAAGCAATCAAGTTTATATCCTTAGGGCTGCCCAAAGATGGAAATTTCATCCACACCCTCTCTCATCAGGAAAATGACTGAGAAATAGCCTGACAAATTAAAGAATTACAGGGCTTCCTCTACAGCTTAGTTCCAGTTACTAAGAGTACCTATTTAATATCATGGGTGACTGGCTTATTCTTTCCTATGATATTGGGGTGGCAAGGTGGCACAATATTAACACTGCTGCCTCAAAGCGCCAGGGACCCAGGTTACATTCCGACCTTGGGTGACAGTCTGTGTGGAGTTTGCACGTTCTTCTCGTGTCTGAGTTGGTTTCCTCCGGGTGCTCCGGTTTCCTCTCACAGTCCAAAGATGAGCAGGTTAGGTGGATTGTTTGTAAATTAATCCTTAGTGTCCAAAGGTTAGGTGGGGTTACAGGGAAATGACGGGGGAATGGGCGTGGGTGGGTGCTCTTTCAAAGGACTGTTGCAGACGCGATGGGCCGAATTGCCTCCTTCTGCACTGTAGGGGTTCTAGGATTCTATGATGTGAGAGTCACTGGCAAGACCAATATTTTCATCTGAGTGCTGAGCTGCTGCCTTGAGCTGCTGCAGTCCACCTGGTACAGTTTCATGCAGACTGCAGAAGGGAGTTCCAGGTTTTTTACTCAGCAGCAACCTCAGGGTGTCACTTGGAGGAGAAGCAGCAGGTAGTGGTATTTGCTGCCCTCTCTAACCGGTGAGAGAGTGTTGGTTTGGAGGGTGCTGTGAAAGGAGATGTGACGAATTTGGGATCCTTCACACCTCCTCTAGATACAACTTTTGTTTTTTTCCCCTTGTCCTATTCCCATTCCCATTTCCTTCGGCCTTGCACCATCTGGGGCGGGGGGGGGGGGGGGGGGGGGGATAATTCTTGGATGACTCAGGTTGACACATCCCTTGTCCATCACTGGAGATACATGTGATATGAAAAGGAAGAGAGATCAGTATGACATGGAAAATTAGTTTTAAAATTGATAGCCTCATCTCCAGCGTAATTTTGTTTCGCCAGCTACACATTGCACCTACTAATAACTTTTAAAACAGATCAAACACCTTGCAGATGAGGTGTGACTTCATCACAAAGTGGTGCTTTAATATAAGTTTATGTTTCAATGGACCATAGACTTCAGCACAGAATTAGAATCCTCCACCCACTGAGCCTTGTAAAGGTTATTACGACTGGCCTAACAGGATCATAAAATCTTGGGTTCCCTCAGCCCATTTCCTGGTACTTGCAGATCCGTCAAAAAGCACATCAAAAATATTTTTGTTTGGCACAAATGTGTTCCATTTACAGCACAGGAAATGAAAAATGGATCCTGTGATACAGATGGTGCTGCTCTTCGGCAGACACAGCAGATTTTTGGGGCGTAAGCATTTCTTCACATCTGATCATGCCAAACCAGAAGAAGGCATTGCTTGATACTATGATTGGGCCTGAAATATAAAAACAAAATACTGGGAAAAAAATCAGCAGATCCGACTGCATCTGAGGAAAGAAAAACAAGTTGAACGTTTTAGGTTTGTGACCTTTCACCAGATGTGGGAAAAGTTGAAGATGTGGGGCAAAATTCTCTGCCTCGTGCCCCCCTTCCCCCGCCCACGTTGGTCCATTAAGACCTGTGGTCGGCTATATTAGGGGTATCACGGTACCTAGGTGGGATGTACCTTATACTGTAGTATGAGTGGTAGAACCTGCCTGCTGGTTCCGCCCAGCAGGCGGAGCATAAGAGCCTGATGAGATCTCACAGCCGGCCATGTGTGATTCATGGGCGCAGCCACCTTGGATGACGTCTCAGGGCCCTGACTCGGGTGGCCGTGTCTCGCCCAACGAGATCTCTCAGCATCTGCCACAACTTGCCTCAGTGACACTGGACCAGCTTCGGCCCCGAACGCTTTCAACCGCTACGACGTCGGTACTCGTCAACGGGCACAAGACATCCTGCTTGATCAACTCTGGGAGCACGGAGAGCTTCATCCATCCCAATACGGTAAGACACAGCTCCCTCGCTTTACACCCGATTAAACAAAAGATCTCCCTGGCCACTGGGTCCCACTATGTGGAGATCCGGGGGTACTGCATAGCCAACCTCACGGTCCAGGGCACGGAGTTCAAGAGCTACCGACTTTATGTCCTCCCCATCTCCGCGCTGCCATACTCCTGAGACTGGACTTCCAGTGTAACCTGCAAAGCTTAGCATTCAAATTCGGCGGCCCCATACCCCCCCTCACTGTCTGCGGCCTCGCGACCCTCAAGGTTGACCCGCCTTCCCTGTTTGCAAACCTTACCCCTGATTGTAAACCCGTCGCCACCAGGAGCAGACGGTACAGTGCCCAGGACCGGACCTTCATTAGGTCGGAAGTCCAACAGTTACTAAAGGAAGGCATTATCGAGGCCAGCAGCAGTCCCTGGAGAGCTCAAGCGGTGGTTGTAAAGACCGGGGAGAAGCATAGGATGGTCATAGACTACAGTCAGACCATCAACAGGTATACGCAGCTCGACACGTACCCTCTCCCCGCATATCTAAAACGGTCAACCAGATAGCGCAATACAAGGTTTTCTCCACAGTAGACCTTAAATCAGCCAACCACCAGCACCCCATTCACCCGGACGACCGCAAGTACACTGCATTCGAAGCAGATCGGCGGCTCTACCACTTTCTAAGGGTTCCCTTTGGTGTCACAAATGGGGTCTCGGTCTTCCAACGGGAGATCGACCAAATGGTTGACCGGTACAGTCTGCGGGCCATGTTCCCGTACCTCGACAATGTCACCATCTGCGGCCACGACCAGCAAGACCACGACACCAACCTCCGCAAATTCCTTCATACCGCAAAAATCCTTAACTTAACCTATAACAAGGACAAATGCGTGTTTAGCACCGATCACCTAGCCATCCTCGGCTACGTAGTGCATGATGGAGTCGTAGGCCCAGATCCTGAACGCATGCGCCCCCTCATGGAGTTTCCCCTCCCCCACTGTTCCAAGGCCCTGAAACATTGCCTGGGCTTCTTTTCTTATTATGCCCAGTGGGTCCCCAATTATGCAGACAAGGCCTGCTCACTAATCCAGGCCACAGTTTTTCCCCTATCGGCAGAGGCCCGCCAGTCTTTCAGTCACATCAAAGTAGGCATCGCCAGGGCGACGATGCACGCAATCAATGAGTCCCTCCCCTTCCAGGTTGAGAGCGACGCATCAGACGTAGCTCTGGCTGCCACCCTCAATCAGGCGGGTAGACCCATGGCCTTCTTTTCACGCACCCTCCACGCCTCATAAATCCGCCATTCCTCCGTCGAGAAGGAGGCCCAAGCCATTGTCGAAGCTGTGCGGCATTGGAGGCATTAACTGGCCGGCAGGAGATTCACTCTCCTCACTGACCAACGTTCGGTAACTTTCATGTTTGACAATGCACAGCGGGGCAAAATGAAGAATGATAAGATCTTACGGTGGAGGATCGAGCTCTCCACCTATAATTGCGAGATCTTGTATCGTCCTGGGAAGCTCAATGAGCCTTCTGATGCTCTGTCCCACGGCACTTGTGCCAGTGTACAAGTAGACCGACTCTGGACCCTCCACGACAACCTCTGCCACCCGGGGGTCACCCGGTTCTTCCACTTTGTTAAAACCCGCAATCTGCCCTACTCCATCGAGGAGGTCAGGGCCGTAACCAGAAACCAAATCTGCGCGGAGTGCAAGCCGCATTTCTCCAGGCCAGAGAAAGCGCACCTGGTGAAGGCTTCCTGCCCCTTTGGACGCCTCAGTGGGGATTTCAAAGGGATTTCCCTCCACCGACCGCAACACGTATTTCGTAAACATGATTGATGAGTACTCCCGGTTCCCTTTGCCATCCCCTGTCCCGACATGACGGCTGCCACCGTCATTAAAGCCCTCCACAGCATCTTTACCCTGTTCGGTTTCCCAGCCTACATCCATAGCGATAGGGGGTCCTCCTTTATGAGTGACGAGCTGCGTCAATTCCTGCTCAGCAAGGGCATTGCCTCCAGCAGGACGACCAGTTACAACCCCCGGGGAAACGGGCAGGTAGAGAGGGAGAACGGGACAGTCTGGAAAGCCGTCCTACTGGCCCTACGGTCCAAGAATCTCCCAGTGTCCCGATGGCAGGAGGTCCTCCCCGATGCACTTCACTCCATCCGATCACTACTGTGCACTACTACTAATGAAACATCTCATGTCTCCTGGCCTTCCCTAGGAAGTCCTCCTTGGGGACCTCACTCCCAACATGGCTGGCAGCCCCTGAACCCGTCCTACTCCGCAAACACGTACGGGCCCACAAGTCGGACCCACTGGTCGAGAAGGTACATCTCCTCCATGCTAACTCCCAGACACCTATGTGGCACACCCTGATGGCCGACAAGACACGGTCTCCCTCCGGGATCTGGCCCCCGCTGGATCCCCACCCTCACCCCCCCACCAACCCCAACCATTTTTTCACCAGTGCACACCACCGCAGCCCCCTTCCCAGGAGGATCTGTCCTCCCAACTAGCCCCATCCAGATGCGATGAAGCTGAAGATGACACGCTCCCAGAGCCACGGATACCTGAGCCAACGCCAGCATCACCGACGGGACTGCGATGATCGCAGAGGACAACCAGGCCCCCGACCGGCTGATAGTTTCATTGTAAAATGAACTTGTAAATAATTGTCTGTAAATATGTGTATTGCATGTAAAGGCACAGAAGGGTACCGCTCTAACCTCTACCACTGTAAAAGCAAGGCCATCACCCCCGCCGGACTCTTTTTTAAACAGGTGGTGAATGCGGTAGGCTATATTAGGGGTATCGTGGTACCTAGGTGGGATGTACCTTATACTGTAGTATGAGTGGTAGAACCATACTGGTTCCGCCCAGCAGGCGGAGCATAAGAGTCTGTGTTTCACCCACAGCAGTCATTCTGTACCGGCGCTGCTGGGATAACTGCTTCTTCATTAAAGCCTTCAATTGGACTATAATCTCGCTTCAGTAGTGATTAATCGTGCATCAAGATCCATTTGCGTCCACTTAGCAGGCTGGGCACCATATCCTCCAAGCCCGTGTGATTCTCCAGACCTCTGGGCCAGGTATCACGTGGGCGAGAATCACTACTGCTATAGACAAACGTGCACCTGACGCAATGGACCTCACGGTGGATGAAGGGGTAACTGCCCCCATAGTCCATTTGAGGGCCATCCTTCCTCTCTCCCCACACAATGCAAGACCTGCTTACCACATCCCCATCACCCCCATCCACTGACTCCTCCCACAGACCTCCTAAATAAAGGAACACACCACAGACACCCACTAAATAAAGATGACCCCCTAAATAAAAGAAAATCCTACGGAGACCTCCAAACTAAAATAAGTCACACAGAAATTCCGTAAATAAAAGGACCACCCACAGAGACTCGCTAAATAAAGACACCGACCCCACAGAGACCCCCAAAATAAGGAGACCCCAAAACAGAGCCCCCTGCAGAGACTCTTGAAATAACGGGACCCCCCAACAGAGACCCTCTAAATAAATACACCCCCACAGAGACCACCAAAATAAAGGGAGCCCCATAGAGACCCCTGAAATAAAATGACCCACACAGAAAGTCCCTAAATAAAAGGACCTGCACAGAGGCCCCCTAAATAAAGGAACACCCCACAAGACACCCCCTAAATTAAATAACCCACACAGAAACTCCTTAAATAAAGGCACAGGGACCCACTAAATAAGGAGACCCCGACACAGAGCCCCTTAATAAAGACCCCCACAGAAACTGCTGAAATAAAGAGACCCCCAAAATAAAGGGGCCATCACAGAGAGGGCCCATAGAGAGGACCCCCATAGATCCTCTCAAATAAGAATACCTACTAGAAAAGTGACTCCTGTCGGGAAGCTCCTCCCAGAAGGGAGATCCCTGCCAGAAATCCCTCGTGAAATGAGACCCCTGTCAGGAAACTCCCCCCCCCCCCCCCCCCCCCCCCCCCCCCCTCCCCCCGCCGAAAGAGAGAGACCTGTCTGGAAGCTAGAGGGCAGTCCAGACAAAGGCAGTGAAAAAGATTCCTTTTTTCCGGTTAAGGGGCAATGTTAGCGTCGCCAATCCACCTAACCCTGCACATCATTGGGTTGTGGGGGCGAAACCCACGCAAACATGGGGAGAAAGTGCAAACTCCACATGGACTGACCCAGAGCTGGGATTGAACCTGAGACCTTGGCACCATGAGGCAGCAGTGCTAACCCACTGCGCCACCGTGCTGCCCTGAAAAAGATTATTGTTTGAACACTCACCTGTGCAATATGCCTGCAGGTTTAGGCAGAGGAAGCAGCATCTGTCAACTCCTGGCAAGAGAAAATGAGTCAGCTGTGTAAAACCCCCTCAAATCTTTGATTTGATTTGATTTGATTTTACTAGGCTGTGATTGACAGCTTCCACACACAGACAGCTGTCAGCATTGTTCCATTCATCTCCCTTCATGGTTGAGTAACACTGAAGTGCCCTAACTGTAATGTTTATAAACAACGAGCTTTGACTGCAGACTCTTTGAATCCTCCTCACAGCTACTCCTCCACCTCTTTTGGTATCATTATCAAATTTGATTACAATACAGTCAGTCCCTTCATCCAAGTAATTAGCATCAATTGTAAATAGTTGAGATCCCAGCACAGATCCCAATGGCAACCCACTAGTTACAGTTTGTCAACCTGAAAATGACCTATATATCCCAACTCTCTCCTTTTCTTGACTAACAGGAAGCAAATGGTATCAATGCAGTCATCAATGTGCCAGAAGATGTGAGGACGGAAATAGGAATGTTCCACTTTTCCCACCAAATTGCTGACATACCTGGAGCTCCCATTGCAACACCTGGGGCAGAATTCTCTGAGCCCCTGCACGGAAATCACGATTGGGGCAGAGAATGGACATTGACAACGAAATCTGGTGCGACGCCGCTCCACGGATAATCGCTGCAAAATGTGCATATGCAGACTACGCAGAGCGGGTAGGGGGCATTTGACAGAGGCCGCCGTGACAATTCTCTGCCAAAAACTGGCCGAGGTCCCAACGTTTTGCCTGTCGGGAACGGCCAGTGGCGGATCCCGAGTCATTCCACGGCCGCCCTGGCGGGGATCCACACGGGGGGGGGGGGGGGCCTCATGGACGGCTAGGCTAGCGGTCGGTGGCCACCGATCCACGGGTGTGTGCGATCTCGGGGGCCCTATATTTTCGGGGCCGCTCCGCGGTGCGAGTCGGCCATGTCTCACGGGGCGGCCACCGAAGGCCACCGACGTGTGCATGCGCGGACTCACGACCGCAACTGCCGGCCCCTACTGGCAGCCAGAGCTGTGTGGAGTACTCCAGGGCCCTCCTAGCCCACTTCAGTTGGAGAATCACTCTGGACTTATGCATCACTGTAAATACACAAGGGGTTAATGTAAATACACGTAGACTAGCTAGACACTAGAGGGAGCACCAGAGACATGACACACAGACATTCAACCAATAGGTCAGTAAGATAGGACACGACCAATGAGCATTCACGATACACACAGAGGTGACACTACCACAGGAGGGCATTACACCAACCCATATAAAAGGACACAGCACACATGATCTTCCTCTTTCCAGTGGAGACACTCAGTGTGTACACAGGGTTGATTTGAAACACATCACACCCACCACCTGGATTGTAGCAGACTGGTTAGTCAGCCTGAGTAGCTATAGCAGGATTAACGGGAGCATCGAATCCAAGTAGGAGAATTGTTAACAGTTTAACAGTGTTAAAGCTATCTCCAAGTCTGATCCTTCCTTTGTCAGAGTGCACATCAAGGAAGCAGCTTATGCTACTTCAAGAGCATAACAAAACATGGTACCCAGGAGAGACCTGTTTCAATCCATATAGTTACAATTTAGCAAACAGTGACAACCAGCAACAGCACCCAGGCAAGATGATGTTCGGGATTCCGGTTCCACAGCAGCTCAGGTACCAAGGCAATCTCAGTGAAAACTGGCGTTGGTTCAGGCAGAGATTCGAGATCTACCTGGTAGCGTCCGACCTAGATGGCGTGGCAGATGCAGAGAAAATAAAGCTTCTACTTACCATCGCGGGTAAAAAAAAGCAGCAGAAATCTTCGAGACCTTCAAATACTCAAAGGAGCAAAACAAGACCGATTTCCAGGCAGTCCTGGACAAATTCCAAGAATTCTGCGAGGAACATACAAGAAAAAACAGTAAAAGATGCGCCAAAACTCACCACGAGGCGAAGGTAGGCTTTCCATTGAAGAAATCTGCAGTTTTGAATTGCAGCCATCTTGGTAAAGGTGCTGCACATACACAGTTGCGCGAGAAGCGCACAGAACGGGATGGTCCGTTTGCGCATGCGCAAGAAGCCATGCATGCGCAAGAAGCCACGCATGCGCAATTGCGAAAAAGGCCCCAGTAAAGGCACAGCGATCTGCGCATGCGCAATCGCTTCCTACGACCTACGTCACACGCTTCGTGACGTCAGAGGCCCAGGACCACGCCCACTTAAAGGGGAAATGTCCCAAAACACGTAAAAAAAATTAAAGCCGTAAAACCCGATTCTTTCACCTGGAACAACAGCACAATGCCTGCAATTCGACCAGTAGCTGAAAGTAAGCTCCGCAGAACCCTGCAACAAGCAGTTAGCACTGCACAAAGAGATGATACAGTCCTTGAAGACAATGACTCAGACCTTGAATTCGTCTTTGGACATCGCGAGCCCAATGCCAGCTCCGACACAAAACGTGATAATATGGTCTTGGAAGACAACGACTCAGACGAAGATTTCACCTTGGGAGGTGGCTACCCCAGTACCAAACCCGAACCACAACTAGACGTGTTGTACATTGACGACCCCGACGACGAGTTCTTCGGATTGGGGAATCTTCAGCCCAGCATATATGAAATCCCGACTTGTGAGTGCAGGATTATGCTGCGGCCTCATGCCAAGAGACAGAGAGCGGTACAAGCCCACATAGAGCGGCCTGCTGCCACACAGAGAGTGGTCCACGCACCGCGAAGGGTCCCCGACTCCACACAGAGCGTGGTCCACGCACCGCGAAGGGTCCCCGACTCCACACAGAAAGCGATGAAAGTCTCCATAGCGAGACCAATGCACGATTCCACACAGGGAACACTGCAAGACTCCACAGAGGGAGTGACACAAGCCTCCACAGCGAGCTCGTGGACAGACTCCACGATAGAAGCAACGCAAGACCCCAAAGCGCAGTCCTTGCATGAACAAGACTATGAGGGTCTAGCAACCTCCTCTGAGGAACCACAGCAGACGATGCAGGTCTGCCACGCTCAAGTGAACAACAGCAAAACTATGACAGTTTGTCACGCTCAGGTGCACAGCAAGAAGACTATGACAGTCTACCACGCTCCAGTGAACAAGAAGAAGACTCTGACAGTCCACCCAGCTCAAGTGAATGACAAGACGACACTGAGGCTCTACCCACTGTATGTGCGACAAGTGACAACGGCATCCCACTTCCCATACAAGATGTGCAACGTGACAGACCTCAGCTAGTGTGTACAGAGGCACTCAACAGTCACAGTGAGACTACTGGCGACTCCGGTGACACCACGTCAATTCAATCCTCATCTGCTCGAGCCTCTCCACAAGCAAATGCATTCCTGAACGATTGGACTCCGGATGTGGAGCATCAAGAAACCTCAGAAGACGCAGGTGAAACGGACTAGACTCCAGACGGGGAGCATTGACAAGCCAAAACCTACTCAGGTGAAACCAGACCAGACTCCAGACGGGGAGCATTGACAAGCCAAAGCTGATTCAAGTAAGCCGGACATGACTCCAGACATGGAGCGTCACAAACTCAGTGACGGCACGCTCAAGGAAACAGCAGATGCCACAAAGCACGTTAACACGAGTAACTGTGAAGGACTCGTGTTATCCACAGAGTGTTGTCCTTAAGCGCAGCAAACACAACAACAAAATCAACCAACACAACAACAACATCAAAGACAATAACAAGAAGCGTACCAGAGGCAACAACATCGACAGCAAGCACGACAAAGACAATAACTATGGCACAATGACTGGTACGACATGGTACAACTCTGCAAATGCGGGACACTGTTACTGCTCAGCTCAGTACAATGACATAGAATGGCAGGACGACACAGATTGCATACATTGCTACCACAAGCATCGGAAGAAAAAAAGATTCTAAATCAGACAACAAAGTGATTTGACCACTTCTTGGTTCCTTACGCACAGGGACACTGATAGCGTTCACAAGGACATGCCAGCATCAACATCACCAACTCACCAGCCAAACAAGAAAGACACTCGACCATAATAATTAATGAATTTCGGACTTGTGCATATGATTTGGGCTTATTGTTTAATGATCACTGTTATCATAACCTGTACATAGCATCATTTATCTACCTGTTTTTCTTCAATTTACTTTAAAACTGTACAGAAAATATGTAACACGAGAAAAGGGGGATGTGGTGATATGCATCACTGTAAATACACAAGGGGTTAATGTAAATACACATAGACTAGATAGACACTAGAGGGAGCACCAGAGACATGACACACAGACATTCAACCAATAGGTCAGTAAGATAGGACAACACCAATGGGCATTCACGATACACACAGAGGTGACACTACCACAGGAGGGCATTACACCAACCCATATAAAAGGACACAGCACCCATGATCTTCCTCTTTCCAGTGGAGAAACTCAGTGTGCACACAGGGTTGATTTGAAACACATCACACCCACCACCTGGATTGTAGCAGACTGGTTTGTCAGCCTGAGTAGCTATAGCAGGATTAACAGGAGAGTCGAATCTAAGTAGGAGAATTGTTAACAGTTTAATAAACCTGTTAAAGCTATCTCCAAGTCTGAACCTTGTCAGAGTGCACATCAAGGAAGCAGCTTATGCTACGTCAAGAGCATAACAAAACAGACTTTCGTCTGGAAAGTCCAGAGTGAAATGCCCGCGCTTTGAAGCTGGAGTGGGGACATAGCCCCATTATTGGAGAATTCCGCCCCTGTTATTTGGTGGACGTGAGAGGAGCCAAAGGAGTTTTTCAATGTGAGAACAAGTTCAGGCCGGTGAAAGAAGGTGATGGTGGATGGGGACTGTCTCGGCCTTGGTTCCTTTCTGGCTGATCTTGTTTTTGCATCAAACAATTTCTCCTTCAACTCCACTCACTTCACAGTGAAGCAGTCCAACACCACTGATCTTTTTATTCTAGGGTGCAGGGATAAGGGCTGGCGTGTGGGAGATAAATGATATCCACTTCAAGCTTGGCTCATGACACCTGTGAGATGCTTTTACCATTCGCACTCTGGCTATTGTAAGTAAGCTGGCAAGAAATATCAAAACCGCTTGTAAGAGCTTTTATAAGTATTTAAAAATGAAGAGATTAATGAACATAAACATGGATTTCTTTAAAAGAAGACTGGAGAAATTTTAATAGAGAATAAGGAAATTTTGGAGACGTTCAACAAATAAATTTTGTCTGACTTCACCATGAATGACATAAAGGATATACCAGAAATGATGGCAAGCAGGAGTATAATGAGAATAAAGGGCTTGAAGGAATTCATATCAGTAAACTTTTGGAAAAAATAAATGAGTCTAAAAGCTGACAAATCCCCTAGATTTGATGGCAAGACTGTAAGGATTTGAAAGAGGTAACTGCGGGAATTTTGGATGCATTGGTTTTGATGTACCAGCATTCCCTGGATTCATGAATTGGAAGGTGGCAAATGTAACTCTGCTATTCAAGAGTGAAAATAGGGTACTAGCCCCATGCACGGTAGCACAGTGGTTAGCATTGTTGCTTCACAGCGCCAGGGACCCAGGTTCGATTCCGGCTTGGTTCACTGTCAGCGCGGAGTCTGCATGTTCTCCCTGTGTCTGCGTGGGTTTCCTCCGGGTGCTCCGGTTTCCTCCCACATGTCCTGAGAGACATGCTGTTACGTAATTCTGAATTCTCCCTCCGTGTACCCGAACAGGCGCCGGAATGTGGCGACTAGGGGCTTTTCACAGTAACTTCATTGCAATGGAAGCCAACTTGTGACAATAACGATTATTATTATTATTAAGCTAGTGAGTCCACGATCAGTTGGCGAGAAGTCCCATTGTTTTGTCATTAAGAACATGGTAACAGGGCACTTGGAAAACTACAATATGATTAGGCAGAGTCAATACAATTTATTAAAAGGAAATCATGCAACTAACTGAGTAGATTAAGGGAACTGATGGCATAAAATTTGGATTTTCGAAAGGTTTTTGATAAGATTACACTCAGGAGTTTGCATACATTAGGGCTCATTGAATTTAGGGTAATACATTAGCCTGGAATGGAAAATGGTTAATAGACAGAAAACCGAATAGAAATAAATGGGTCAATCTTGATGGCAGGGCATAACTTGTGGAGTTCTGCAAGGATCAATGCTTGGGCCTCAGTTGTAGAATCATAGAATTTCCAGTGCCAGAAGGAGGCCATTCAGCCCATCAAATTCGCACCAAGGGCAGCACGGTGGTGCAGTGGTAGAACTGCAGTCTCACGGCGCCGAGGTCCCAGGTTCGATCCCGGCTCTGGGTCACTGTCCGTGTGGAGTTTGCACATTCTCCCAGTGTTTGCGTGGGTTTCGCCCCCACAACCCAAAGATGTGCAAGGTAGGTGGATTGAACATGCTAAATTGCCCCTTAATTGGAAAAAATGAATTGGGTACTCTAAATTTATAAAAAAAAAATAAAATAATCAAATTCACACCGGCCCTTGGAAAGAGCACCCTACTTAAGACCACTCCACCACCCTACCCCCATAACACAGTAATCTCACCTAAACATTTGGACACTAAGGGGCAATTTAGCATGGCCAATCCACCTAACCTGCACATCTTTGGACTGCAGGAGGAAACCGGAGCACCTGGAGGAAACCCCCGCAGACATTTGGATAAAGTGCAAACTCTACACAGACAGTCATCCGAGACCTGAATTGAACCTCGGGTCCCCAGAGTTGTGCAGCAGCAGTGCTAACCACTGTGCCACCGTGCCGCCGTGAAGTCAGGCAGGTCCCTAGAGCCCGATGGTCTACCTCCCTGGGTCTCAAAGAAAGGGGTAGCCGAGACAGCAGATCCAGTGGTCACAACACTCCAAAACTCCCTGGATGTGAGAAAGCTCGAGTGGACTGGAAAAATGCTAATGTAACACCTTTATTCAAAAAGGGAGAAAGGCAGAAAGCAGAGCAGTTAGTTTAGCATCTATTTCTGGGAAATTAATAATCTATGGCAGTAACCGAGAGGAAGTGTAATGCATCTATGTTTTCTGAGAATACGCCTGAGAAAGTAAGCTCTGAGGAGGACACAGAGGCTTTAAAGAAATATAATCAGGTAAAGTGATTGGGGAAGGTTATGACAGATGGAGTGCAATATGAAGAAGTGTGAAATTTGTGAGGAAGAATGGAAAAGCATAATAATTTTTATGAGGTGAGAAACTCGGAAATGTTGTATTCAGGGATTTGGGGAGGTCATTGTGCATGAGCTCAGTGGTTAGAACTCCTGCCTCACAGCTCCAGGGACCTGGGTTCAATTCTGACCTTGGGTGATTGTCTGTGTGGAGCCTGCACATTCAACCCATGTCTGTGTGGGTTTCCTCCGGTTGCTGTGGTTTCCTCCCACAGTCCAAAGATGTGCCAGTTAGGTGGATTGGCCAATGTTAAATTTCCCCATAGTTTCCAAAAAGGTTTGGTGGGGTTATGGGGCTAGGGAGGGGCCTAGGTCAGGTGTGGAGGGTCAGTGCAGACTTGGAGGGCTGAATGGCCTCCTTTTGCACTGTAGCAATTCTATGAATTACAGCAAGTTAGCATTCAAGTATACCAAATAATTATGAAAGCAAATGGTAGGTTAGCTTTTATTGTAAACGTTTTGGGTATAAGGCCCAAATATTCACAGAATTGGAAGGGCTCCGTGTCTTAGCCAAAATGGTACTAGAGCCCAAAGTCTCACCCCTGAACCTTTTGGGAAATGGAGTGGGGAGTTATTTCACGCATTCACAGACCACAGAGGCAGTAACACATTTAAAAATGCAGCCACCTTCACTCAGAAGTAATTTTCGGCACCAAGATATCTGAAACACGACTTGTGGATTTTCAATATTTGAGGAAAATACTTAAACCACCAGAGGTCTTTTAAGAGGTTTGGTACCCTTTTGGAGAGCCCAGGTATTCTTTTGGCAAACCCAGGCCCCTTTTTGGAGAGGTCCAGGTACCCTTGAGGTTGTTAGCAGTCAATGCTAATATGCATAAAAGGTGGATTATTTCTGTGAGATTGTCAAGCTGCCAGGTCATTTAAAACCCCTGTCCTTTACATTTTGAAAAGAAAACAGCCTGTGGTGACCTGCAGTTGAAAAATAAATTAGCGCTTGCCATTTCAATATATGTTCATTGACATAAGCCTGAGGATTATCATAATGGGATCAGTGCTGCTTGACTGCTTCCACAACGTATCATTCTCACAGTGGGACCGATATGTTCACATTTTGATTGACAGTTCCAAATAGTCATAAAGGGAATACCTGTCTTTAATTTGAAACTATGAATGCAAATGTTTATTTTAATAAGTGATTATGTATTTGAAAGGAATTAAATGTATTCAATAGGTTTTTATCAGTGAAATGGTTTTCATAATAAAGTCCACGATAGAAATTAAAACTTAATTTTATTTCATCTAGTCATGGTTCCTGAGGTTTGCCCATGGTGCATACTAGGTGAGTTGACATGGGGGTCAAAGGCATAGATGGTCTAAGGGCTACTGGATTGGCACTAAATTGGTACAATGGATGTAAAGGACTATGGTGATGAGTGGGTGGTCATGGGTTAGCATGAATTGGCACTAGGTAAGTGTGGAGGTTATGAGATTAATTTATGAGATTGATTCCTGAGATGAGAGGACTGTCCCATGAATAGGGAATCTTGATTCAGAGTCTTCCCATAGTTAAGTTTTTGATGAAATGAAATAAATATGCTTGTGTCAGTGATATTTGTAATTATGTCACTAGCTGTCCATGAAATCCCTGTCATCCCATTTCCAACTGAGAGGGATGCAGATGTGCCCCTTATTCCCAGGCCATCCTTCTCTGCATCGGTTAGCTACATTGTTTGTGGCGATCTATCTCTGGTCCTCTCCCTCTCCTCTGCCCTTTATTCCTTCCCCTACAAGGGATGGAAAAGGATGTGAAGATCTACATATAATAGATGCACTGTATTTGGTGAGGGGGTGTGGGAGCGGGGAGACGATCATACACATGTTTCACAATGTATGTATGTGATGCTTTGAATGGTGAAATGCATATAACCTGAAGACTAGTGCTGCTGAGATTTTGGTCAGTGTGTGGAATGGTACAATGGAATACGCTTAGCAAGATTTAGCCCACAGAAAGTAATTGAATCAACAAATGTACTCACTTTTCCAGACATGGTGAGTTAATTAAACCACTTGCTACTTTTTGTCCCTGACCTGGTTCTAACACTTCTGCTGCTCACTTCCTCGGCTGTATCTGACCACACCTTCATAGAGAGAGCAACATGCTTCTTCCTCCCATTGCTTGCGAAATGTGCACACCATCTCCTGACTGCAACAGTAATTTTATAGCAGACTCATCACAAACCTGGGTGTTGCCGTTGCTCTGCGTCTTAACATCTCGGACGGAATTCTTTGGCCGTTGGGATTCTCTATTCCCGCCGGTGATGCAACCCTGCCCGTTGGTTTCCCGGCGATGAGGGGTGGCTTCAATGGGAAATCGCTGTGACAAACGGCGGGAAGAGAGAATCCCTCCGCCATTCAGGTGCGCAGATTGGAGACACGAAACCCAGAAGTAAAAATTCAATGGTGCAATTGAGTTGAGGTTGCAGATCCCAATCTTCTCAGTTCACGTGGCTCTCCTTTGTATCCCACCCACTGGCCAGAAGCTGCCTTCATGTTATTATCTGGGCCATACCACCAGTTCAACCAAAGTATGGCTTTTTAAAATAAAATGATAACCATAATGTTTCCTTTTCATCTGATTTTCTGCTCAGAAAAAATGCCATTGATGAAAAATCTTTATCGTTTAAAATTTTTCAATGAAAAATGTTTCATTGATCTTCACAAGAAATGCACATCTGCAATGTCCATTCATCACTTACATAAGTACTGCATAAAGTTTTATGAGGAAGCATGTCTTTTGCAGAACTCTTCAAAAGAAAAAACTTCTAAATAAGATTCATATGTTCATAAATCATTGCAGAAAGATGATTCAACAATTCTCAAAGCCATAAAGAAACTATAAGGCTCAGCACCACCTGCTCCAGAGGTTAATCTTCAATGTGCAGGGACAAATGTTTTGCTACCAAGCAGTTCTGCAAGAGAGGGGAAAGGAAATATTGTGTACTCCTGGCTGGCCTGTCATCTTGTATCCTCCATAGATTTGAGCTTCTCTAAACTCTGCTGCCAGCATCCTAAATTGCACTATGCCCCATTCACTCATCCCATGTGCTTACTAACATACATTACCTACCGGTCCAGCAATGTCTCAGATATTAAAATTCTGATCCTTGTTTTCAAATCCATCCAAAACCCTCCATAGCTCAATGGAGCTGAACAAAGTATGAAGAAAAATAGACTTTTGGTGACAGTGGTTTGTTTAAAAGCCAATGGATGAACCACTTGTAATAAAAGTAATGGTGAGAAGAACAGACACAACTTCAGACAACATTTTGAAATGAGGTCCGTTAGTAAAAAGGCCCATGTTGAATCTAATGGTGCTCAGATGTGTGCACAAATTTCCACTTCGAATTTTATCATTATTGTGCAATGATGTTGAATTACTACTTTATAGTCCCTGTCAGTCCGGGGTTCCGAGAGGACATATCAAAGTTTATGCCAAGAGCTATGGACCTTGTTAAGTGACTTGTGTGTTTTGAGCCAAATATTGGCTGTGTAGCTGCCAATTCCTCCCAATAAGTTCTTACTTTTTAAAATCAGATTCCTTGTAACACTTTTGGGGCAGCATTTTCTGAGCTGAAATCTTATATCCATGCATGGTATAATATTTCCTACTGTCAAGAATAATATATTTTAAATTGAATATATGCATATGTATGTTTTGAGAGTTAAGAAAGGTTTAATTTCAGGGTGTTTTTGAGTCCTAGTACCTCGGAGTTTGAATAGATTCCTGAATGAAAGACCAGGGGCGGGATTCTCTCAGGACACCTGGATTGATTTCCCTAATGGGACGCAATGCACTGCCTGCCCATGTCTGCTCTAGCAGGAAACTCTTGCACACATCCCCTCACAGGGACCCCTGTAATAGGGGGACCCTCCACTCAAGATGGCGGCCTGATTTGAAAATGAAAATGAAAATGAAAATCGCTTATTGTCACAAGTAGGCTTCAATGAAGTTACTGTGAAAAGCCCCTAGTCGCCACATTCCGGCGCCTGTCCGGGGGGGGCTGATACAGGAATTGAACCGTGCTGCTGGCCTGCTTGGTCTGCTTTAAAAGCCAGCAATTTAGCCTGGCGAGCTAAATTTTCAGCTCTCCGAAAAGAAAACATTCTAAGGCTATTGGGATATTAGTTGACCGAATAGGCAGTCTCATAGAATTTACAGTGCAGAAGGAGGCCATTCGGCATATCAAGTCTGCACCAGTCCCCACCTCTAACACATCCCCGCAACCCCACCCAACCCTTTTGGTCACTAAGGGCAATTTAGCATAGCCAATCCACCTGACCTGCACATCTTTGGACTATAGGAGAAAGCTGGAGCACCTGGAGGAAACCCACGCAGACACAGGGAGAATGTGCAGACTCCACACAGACAGTGACCCAAGCCGGGAATCGAGCCAGCGACCCTGGAGCTGTGAAGCAACTACCGTGCTGCCCACATTATAAGACTCAATCAAGTGATCAGTTTAGCAGAGGCGTTATGTGAAGACTGAGTTTGGAATTAGGTTCTTGGGTGTCTCGGGGAGAGTTACAAGTTAGGTGAGAAGCATCAAGTAAATGCTCAGGAATTCATTGGAAAAAAGCTGTTTTCAGCTGTGCCAGTCCCAAGCTAAAAGCCTTTGTGCCAAGCTAGTGGCAACCCTTCACTGGCTTGTGTCTGTAAATATGTTGCTGGGGTAAAGGGGCAGTGTGAATTTGAAGCGTTGTCTTGTGTCTGTATTTAGATCTTTTCAACCTTTTTCTAAGGTGTAATGTAGTTCATTTTCTTTTGTTTAATAAATATTTAAGTCTTTCTGTTAAAAATTCATCAGCAGACTCCCGCAAATTTGTTCACCAACTCCACGGTTTCTCAGGCAGCACGGTGGCGCAGTGGTTAGCATTGCTGCCTACGGCGCTGAGGACCCGGGTTCGAATCCCGGCCCTGGGTCACTGTCCGTGTGGAGTTTGTACATTCTCCCCGTGTCTGCGTGGGGTTCACCTCCACAACCCAAAGATGTGCAGGATAGGTAGATTGGCCATTCTAAATTGCCCCTTTATTGGAAAAAATAATTGGGTACTCTAAATTTTTTTTTTTTTAAACTCCACGGTTTCTCAAAACAAAATTAGAGTCTATCACCCTGGGATGTGCCTTGTCCATTATTAACATTAGCTGGGATCATAAAACTATGTTGAATTGGTATTCTATCATTCTACAATTCTATATTTCCTCACAAATCACACAGAACACTTTCTGAAAATATTTTAATCGACTTTTCTCAGTAAGAAATTTCAATTGTTTAAATTAGCACTCTAAACAGAATTAAAAATTGTATATTTTGCACTGACTGTTTTATGTTAATCCATTCAATGTTTGTTTTTTGCTTGAATATTTCAACCTCCCCTAAAAACTTGCAATGTGAGTGCATGGCTTAGACTATATTTATTCTATGAGAGAAAAAAAAAGACTTTCAGAGGGTTGGGGTCCTTAAAATTGATGGCTGTGACCAACTTCCAGTTCATGGCATAGCCCCTCCCCCTCCTGAGATCTGGCCTAGATATTTGAGTGTAGAGCCGCTTTTTCGCTGCTAATCTGCCACCTTGCCACCAGGTGCTAATAGACTATCTCAAGTTTTGGGTGGAAATTGGAGTTGAGAGGATTGGTTTGTGAGGAGGGACTTAAGTAGACTGGGACTGTACTCCTCAGAATTTAGAAGAATGAGGGGGGATCTTATAGAGACATATAAAATTATGAAGGAAATAGATAGGATAGGAGCAGGGAGGTTGTTTCCACGGACAGGTGAAACTAGAATTAGGGGGCATAGCCTCAAAATAAGGGGGAACCAATTTAGGACTGAGTTGAGGGGCCAGATGGCCTACTCCTGCTCCTAGTTCTTACGTTCTTATGTTCTAATTTAGGGAAATGCTTTTTATCTCCACTGGGTTTTATTTTAAATTTAACTTAATGGGTTATCTTTGTTCAAGAAACTTCAGATATAAACTGTGGCTGTATTTGGAGAGCAGACGTTTATTGTACACTTGAAAAAAATGACATTAGAATTTAAACAACATCTTGGACTTGTGTAGAATTGCTTTACTAATACATATCTTCTGAATTAAATTTACAAGCGGCCGAACGTTTTTTGTAATGGGTGGACTGGAGATTCCGCTGGATTGCACAAACCCTTTGTGTTTTGGCTTCCTGTTACCCCATCCTCAACCTTAATATGCGACAGCTGGATCTCAACCTCCAGGGTCCATTTCTTAAATTAACAAAGGGAGAACATAAGATCAGGGGAAAGGGGCGAGGCCACTCAACCCCTCAAACATGTTCTGCCATTTAACTAGATCATGGCTGATTAACCATGTTGATCTTGTTCCTTGGCCTCAAAATTTGTCAGACCAGAGTGTGAATCAATCTCAGCTGTTAAATTTTCAGTTTATTCTCACCTCTATAGCTTTTTAGAAGACTCCCAGATTTCCATTACCCTTTATATGAATTCATTATTTCTGAAATCACCCGTGAATGGGGTAACTCTAAAGTCATGCTCCCTTGTTCTGGACTCTTAAAAACTCCTTGCATCATCTTAAACATGGAGGTTAGATCACTGCTTACTTTTCTATATTGAAGGAAATACAAGCCTTTTCTATTGTCAGGGTCCTTCCTGATGATTTTCATTTTTCCCTTTTCTTTTTTTTGCCCTTATCATTTTCCCATGACGTGAAATCATGGAAGAGAGATTCCTCCATCTTTGAGCTGCCAGCAAGCAAGGGACAGAGCTGTGAAGAACTGGAGATGGATAATTTTGTTGTAAGGAAGAGAGTGACAGAGACACAAACAGGCCAGGATCTCACAACTGAGTCTGCTGGAGAGAGCTGCTGCAATGACTAAGACCAGGCCTTTGAGATTGGCCAATTGGAATACGAGTTCCCTGATTAGTGTGCCAATCAGAGAACCTCTTCTTTGAATATAACAGGGAGTGTCAGATCCTCTGCACTCCCAGTGTAGACAGCAAGCTTAATGCACATGGTTGTATTGTTGTTGGTTTTGTTACTAAAAGGAATCCTGGTGAATGGATCTTGTGCCTCTGTGAACTTATTACACTGCTAATGAGAGTCCATGGCAGGACAAAGCAGTGTTAGCGTAAACTGTATACAGAGCTCCAGAGCCTCTGGTGAACAGCCTATTAAGAAGAAACTGAAATTGTGAACAAAGTAGTGTGAAGATGATTTCTTGAGGTACAGCTTTGTTAATTGTGCCAATGCAAACCAGAATGCAAACTCCATGTGTGTTATATGCAGGAAGTGCTGGCAAATGAAAGTTTAAACCCATCAAAACATCAAAGGTGTTTGAAGACTAAGCATGGTGAGTTTTGCAGGCAAACCTCTTGATGTTTTGCAAAGGATGCAGCAAGAATTTAAATTGTCATCTGACGCCCTTAGCAGAAATGTAACATTGAATGACAAATCACAATTAGCCTTTTACATGGTAGTGTATTGTGTAGCAAAAGAAAAAAATGCCCCACACCCACACTGTAACAGAGATTAATTCTCCCCTCTGCAGCATCAGACATGGCTCTTACGGTCCTAGATGAAAAACTGAAATGCATCTCACTTAGTGGTAAAACAGTCGCTTGCTAAATTTATGATAGTGTTGAGAATTTAGAAGCCCAGCTTATTTAAAGTCAGCATAGGAGTTCTTAATACAACGGCATGAAAGTACTGACATTTCAGAAGGTGCAACCCCGCTAGTTTATGTTCGGTATGTTTGGCACAATGAATTTGTTGAGGATTTAATGTGCTGGCTGACATTAACAACCAGCACAACTGGTGCAAAGATTTTTGAAGCACTGAATAGTTACGTGATTAGAAAGTGCGGGTCCGACTGGATTAATTGCAGAGAAATCACAAGCAATGGAGCAGCCAACATGACTGGCAAAAACAGCTGAGTAAAAATAAAAATTAAGGAGGCTGCTGGTCAGGACATTGTTTGCAATAATTGTTTTATTCAGTGTGAGGCATTGGCATCGAAAGGAATTCCATCTGATCTTAAAGTGGTGTTGAAAGGAATTGTGAAAATTGTGAATTGCATTGAACACAGCTCACTCAATACCATACTTTTTGAGTCACTGTTCTGATATGGAGGCTGAGCACACACATTTATTGTTCCACACAGAGGTACATTGGCTGTCGCACGGTCGCATGCTTGTCAGAGTTTACAAGTTTATTGCTTTCAGAACTGTAAAGAAATAAATGTCATTGAAAATTTGGCAAGTGGGAGTACAAAGCCAAAATTACCATATGTTCCCCAGACTGCTACAACACATGGAACAAAACATTTTTTTTAAAGGGAACTGTCAATAGACTGGCAAGTCTTATTCAGTCGCATCTGGGTGTGCACATGAACAATTTTCCAAAGGAGAAGTTTCAGATTTTGAGAGGGAAGAGGTGGGTGAAAAATCCTTTTGGATTTCAGACCCCAGTGACTGAACTTCTGTGAATAACCTGTGACCGCACATTAAAAACACACCAAATGTCCAGCATTCTGGAGTAGCATCTCCGAAGGAGTATCCAGGGCTGAGTAAAACAAGCATTTTGTTGCTGTTGCCCTTCACAATGACCTACATGTGAGATGTTGGATTTTCTGACCTCTCAAAGATGAAGACAGCACAAAGGAACCGGCTGTACTCTGCAAATGATATACGCATAGCCCTCTCCTCCTGTGAATCTGATTGGAATGAGATTGTGACGATCAATCATGCTTACCTGGCATATTAAATGTAAGTGAAAATGGTGGCTCCCAGAGGTCAGTTGGCATCGGTCGTGAAGATCGGCCAGCAGGGTCATGATAGTTGGCTGGTGTGGGTCCCAAAAGTCAGCCAATTGGTGAAAGTGGATCCTGGAAAAAAATGTTTGAAAACATTGATTTAAGGAGTAACTGTAAGTCATTTTTGGATATGTTGTTGAAGAGTCTAATATTGCGTTAATAAATAAGTTTTGTTTTAAAGTACTGAATCCCTATTTCTTTGTGCAATCACTCCTGGAGCGAAGCAGTCTTTCCACACAGTCTTACAAAAATAAACTAAAATATTGGGGTTTTGATCCAGTTCCCTGCCCACCATTGGGTGTGGTCTGAGATTATAATAGTGCTATAAGTCAACCAACTGAAACAAAGACTTTTATCCCTTTCATTATTATTTTTGCACCCTTTTTCTCCCCTCTATGTTTGTTTGTCTTGTATGTGTGTGTGTGAGTGTGTGTGTGTGTGTATAGAAGGTGGGATGACTTCAAGTGGGGAGTGGTTAGGAATTAGATAATAGTTAACCTGTAGTATTTGCTGCATACTGAATTGTTATTGTTCTTAATAAACTTAATTGTGTTTAAATTTACAAAACATGGTGACTGTAATTATTGGGCAGCTAAGGGTCAAAGACTTTGGGTGCTTTTTTCTAAGAATTATTTCTCAGTTTCAATTGTGTTGTGACTTTGGATCAAATGAGGCTGGAATTGACCGTGCACTAGTCGATGGGGCTATAGCACTGTGCAATCAGTCCTTATAATTTCATTGCTTCATTGCTGGTATTTCTGTGATGCATCCCTCTGAGACATTGCTGAGATGCAGTGTACAATACCTGATGCACTCATCTAGATACAGTTTAAACAGAGTTTCTGTCCACTTGCACCTTCTAGCCCTTTTGCATTCCAGCCTTCTTAATGTTCCATTTATCTTTTTAATTTTCTTTTGCATCTATCGACTAGCTTTTAGTGATTCCTGTGTAAGGACCCAAATCTCTCTGGCCAGTTCCTAGTGTTTTGCATATTTAGAAAATACTCTTAAGTATCTCTCTCGGCTCCAGTTGATGAGCTCACGTTTTTCCACATTAAACGCCTTCTACCACTGTTTTACTCACTTAATCTGTCTATATCCCTTTCCAACTTTATACTCCCATCTGCACTATATACAGTGACACCTAACATAGGGCCCGATTCTCCGGCCTCGTTGCGTTCTTGCTCGAGCGAAAGGAGGCCGGTGAATAGCGAGAGAGGCCAAAAATGAGAACCGTGCCAGGCGCCAAACAATTTGCAATGCAACCGACCCAATCCCGTGGGCGACATTGGGATCTCGCCGTAGCAGGGCGCAAAACCAATTATCACTACTTAAGCCCTATTTCCATACAATTAACAAGAGCCGTGAATTTATAATGGCCTCCTGTGATTCACCGGCCTCCCCAGCAAGTGGTCACACCGGCGCCAATTAGTGCTTCTTTTTAAAAACGTGAACCTGGCAGAAGGGCTTCTGTGGGGAGTCAAGGAGGTGAATAGTGGGTCATGCAGCATGTGGGAGTCATTGCCTAGCATCCCTATCAGACCGAGATGCCTGGACACTGCGGGAAGAAACACCACACATGCAGCAGCCGAGCTCCGAACACCCAGGGCATGGGTCGCAGCTCTGGGAACATGTCCACGCTGGAGGGTGCGTGAGTGCTACTGGAGGGAACGAGCGGCCGGTCCAGGTGATGTTCTGAGTGAGCGTCCGGGGTGCAGAGTAAGGAGTCTGGTGAGGGAAGCCCTGCTACGGCCGGGAGTGCATGGGCAGGCATTCTGGGTGGAAGGGAGGTATCAATGGGGGAATGGAGGGTCTCAGGGTAGGAGCCACCACTGCTTGTCAGTCTCACACCCTCTCCCAATGCCTTACAGATATTGAATGCTATGGTAGGGATTTTGCACCTAGTGAAACTTGCCCTAGTGGTGCTGCTGTTAGGCCGGGAGGTCAGACGCTGGAGACGGCGGCAGCAGCAGTGTGTGCAGATGCTTGAGCTGGCGGGCCACATGCCGGACCCTGCCCCCACACCCTGAGGGCTCGCCCCCACACCCTGAGGACCCGGCTGCCCATCAGGGCAGGGAGGGAGCCAGAGGGGGTGTCCCATGAGGGCCCAAGTTATATAGACATCGCTTGTCGTTTGAACAGATGACGGACAGGGCATGCCGCACGAGGCTCCACCTCAACAAGGAGATGGTGGGGTACCTATGCCATGTCTTCGCGGACTTGGAACCACATGGAGGAGAAGGTCACTGGCTACCCATGGCCATTAAGGTCATCACCGGCCTGAACTTTTATGCCTCGGGCTCGAGCGGGGACCTGTGTGGGATCTCGAGGCCACAGCCCACTTTGCATCCGATAGTTCACGGATGCCTTGTTCGCCAGGGCGGAAAGCTATCAACTTTGACATGGGCCAATCCCAACAGGATCCCTGGCAACAGGTTTCTCTGCCATCGCTGGGAAGCCACAGGTCCAGACGTAGTGGATGGCATGCATGTTACCTGTACTCACCGGTCCATCTGGGAGTGCCCCACGTTAACAGAAAGGGGGCCACTCCCTGAACATATGGTTTGTGTGCGACCACCACATGAAGATAATGCACATGTGTGCACGCTTCCCGCGGAGTGTGCACGCTTCCCGCGGAGTGTGCACGCTTCCCGCGGAGTGTGCACGCTTCCCGCGGAGTGTGCACGACAGCTACATCCTGGGGCAGTCGGTCACCCCTGGCTTCTTCGAGGACCACCCCAGGATGGGCGGCTGGATCTTGGAGAATAAGGGGTCCCACTGAGGACCTTGCTAATAACGCCAGTATGGAGACCGTGGCGGAGATCCGGTACAATTGGGCCCCTGTGGCCACTTGGGATGTCATTGAGCGGTGCATCGGACTCCTCAGGAGGTGGATTTGATGCCTCGACACTCCGGCAGTGCACCCCCGAGAGGGCTGCCCACTTTTTAGTGGTTTGCTGTGCCCTCCACAACCTTGAACAGCAGCGGGGTGATGAGGTGGAGGTTGGTGGTGAGGAACATGTGGCCACCTCTGATGAGGGGAACGAGAATGATGAGGCGGCGCCAGACCTGCAGGGGCTGGAAGACCATCCCAAGGAGGAACCAGAGGACTAGCCGGAGCCAGCAGGTCAGGCGGCAGCGGCGAGGGTCCGTCAAGCCCAGATTGCCAGGGAGGCCCTCATCACTAATGCCTGCCTGTGACTGGGACAAGCTCCGCAGCGCCTTGGCTATTTGCATCTGAGAGCAGGACATGTCCCACCTCATCAAGGTCAGCCTGATACTGGGTCACATTCCCCAGTGAGTCGGACATTCTGCCGAGACCCTCAGCCATGGCCATCACCGACTGCGCGACGCCTTGGACACCTTCACTAATCGTTCCGACATTGTGCATCAGGCTCTCCACCCAACCCTAGCAGTGTTGGCCTCAGTGCCATGCATTGCCAGCAACATCCCCTGCACTTGTAGCCTATGGGACTCCTCCTGTCGGCTGTGGATCTGCTGGAGTTCCAACCAAATGTTCTGGTTGGTCCTGGTCGTTCCCTATCGTCTCCATCAGCTCCGGGATGACCTCTTCCATAGGCTTAGCATCAGGCTGGGACACAGCAGGTATCCGGCAGACCTCCGACTGCTGTCTCGCCTGGGGGTTCCTGCTTCCACCTGATGTACATCAGCAGCTATGTGGTGCTCACCAGATTGTGCCCCAGACCCTTGACCACATATTTCCTACTGAGATGTGTGTATCTGCGTTGGTAGAGGGTGGGGATAATAGCTGTCATTCCTCAATTGTGTGTTCCTCAGAGCTCTCCTCCAAGGTGTTCTCCTGGGGGACTGGAGAGGGGGCCACCTCGGATGGTGCGGCGCCATTGGCTGGAGGACCTCTAGGTGCATGGACATGTGGTCAGTGGGAGGGATGGATCAGTCAGTGTGGTGAATGTATATTGCTTAATTCACACTGTATAGCATTGTGTCCTTGTGGGCTCTGTCTGTGAACCGTTGCGCGGCCCTGCCCACAGGGAGAGATGAGGAGCATGTACAGGGCTCCGCCCATGGCCCTGCCCATGGCCCCTCCCACTACCGGAAGTATAATGTGCTGCAGCCTTGTGAGTCTGCCCTCAGTTCTTCTGGTGGCAGGCAGGCTCAGTTGTAAGTCTATTAAAGCCACAGTTTACTTCCTCTCATGTCTCGAGTGAATTAATGGTCACATCAATTTAATAGACTTAAGAAAACAACTATGGAATCAGCCCTCAAACCTTATCGACTAGAACTCGACCCGCAGGCTGCAGAAGCGAAGGAAATCTTTCTACACTGGCTTCGGTGCTTCAAGGCCTACCTGGCTACGTCGACTACCACCACTACTACTGACGAGCAGAAACCCGCAATGTTGCAGCGTGTCTGCCGACTCCGCCTCCGCCCGACATGTGCGACTCATGGGGGCCACTATTTGGCAATCCTCCCCCACGCGGCCGGCCATGTGCGAGTCATGGGGGCCGCCATCTTGGGCGCCATCTTCCTCGACGCCCGCCACGTGTGATCCACGGGGGTGGCCATCTTGGACGCCATCTTCTTCATCACCCGCTACGTGCGATCAACGGGGGCCGCCATCTTGGCCATCACCTGATGTTCAGCTCGACTATTACGACCTCCGTGGACAGTCAACACGGAGCCACTCCAGCACTGCTGATCGAGCCACTGACTACCCGCAACTCAACGCAGTCACTTTGGACCAGTCGCGGCCAAAGCACCTCAGGAGCTCGATGATGTTCGTTCAGGTCAACGGATACAAGACACTGTGTCTCTTCGACTCCGGGAGCACCGAGAGCTTTGTGCATCCAGACCTGGGGCACTACCACGGGGGCTTCGCTCCCATCTTGGTTGAGGACACCGGGCCCGGTTCTCCTCCGGAAGCACGTCCGGACACATAAAACGGACCCACCAGTAGAAAGGGTACTACTGCAGCACTCGAACCCACACTATGCCTTTATAGAACACCCCGATGGCCGTCAGGACACCGTTTCCCTCCGGGACTTGGCGCCTGCAGGATCCACCACCACCACCGCCGAGGTACCCCTCACACTACACCCCACCCAGCCCCCCACACCCTGCGCCCCCACACCTACAGGTTTCCTGCGCCCCCCCTTCGCCCGTCGCACTGGTCAGGAACGAAGCTCAGAACAAACCACCCCCGGAGTCCACCCTCAGATTCACACCGCACGTCAGCACACAGCCATCCGGAGAGGCTGCAACCCCAGTGCTCCGCCAATCCCAGTGGACGACTCAGCCACCGGACTGGCTCAATCTGTAGACCTGTTACCCCCGCCAGACTTAATTTTTTTACAGGGGGTGAATGTGGTGAATGTATATTGCTTAATTCACACTGTATAGCATTGTGTCCTTGTGGGCTCTGTCTGTGAGCCGTTGCGCGGCTCTGCCCACAGTGGTAGATGAGGAGCTTGTACAGGGCTCCACCCATGGCTCTGCCATGGCCCCTCCACTATCAGAAGTATAAAGTACTGCAGCCTTGTGAGTCTGCCCTCAGTTCTTCTGGTCACAGGCAGGCTCAGTTGTAAGTCTATTAAAGCCACAGTTTACTTCCTCTCGTGACTCGAGTGAATTGATGGTCACATCAGTCAGTTCGGCAATAACAACTCACGTTTGACAGATCCTCTGGGTGGGGCCCAGTGGATCCTCACTTCTGCAGCTCCCGCCAATCCCTGCATTGTTGACTGCCCTGTCCTCGGGTAGCCCAGTCACCTCCAGGGACCGCCCCTTGAAGGAGGCGAGGATTCTTAAATCTGGCACACATCTGCTGGAATGGGCCTTCCCCCAACGGTTATGTGAGAGCTTTTCCTGAGGAGACACGGACAGGCATCGCGAGCCACACTCATGGTTCACGGTTGTGGGTGTGTTGTGGTGAAGGGAGGGTTGGGTACTGAATGGTGAGTTGGGGGGGGGGGGAAGGTGGGTGCTCCTATAGGGTGGAAATGTCTCGGGTGGGGGGTGGGGGGGGGGGGAGGTTTGGTGTGTACTCACTCTTGCTGCCCGGTGTAGGTCATTTTTCTTTTTTATGGCGCTGGATGCCAGTCCTCCTGGAGCTCACAGCTGCTGCCACCTCATCCCACGCAGCCCTGACTGCCCTGTGATTCACCTCCAGGACCCTCAGGTGGGGGGGGGGGGGGGGGGGGGACAGGACATCTCTCTAGGCCCCCACCGCGTCTAGGAGATTCCCCAGGTCCACATTGCCGAATCTTGGGGCTGGTCTCCTGGGTGCCATGTTTGTGAGCTGACTGGGGTTGGTTGAGCAACTTCTGTTTCAGTGCTGCTCGACATTGTTAGCGGGGGTGGGGGGCTGGGGAGTGCAGTCAATGCAAATTGGCTGGCGACCCTTCATTTGTGGCGAGATGCCCGTGGGGCCTCTTAAGTGGACAAATTAATGTTAAATAAAGTTGCCGCTCGCTGGGCCGAGCGCCAGGAAGCTTGGGTTGTTCCCACTCGCGACCACACTTAGAAATCTTTCCGAAGAATCGCGCCCATATTTATCATACGGAAATGTTCCTTCATTCAAGTCATTTAGAAATAACTTGGAAAAACTAAACCCTCAGGACAGATCCTGGGGGCATCACGAATCATATGCCTCCAATTTAAGTAAACAAGGCTTCCTGTAGTTAACAAAATGGTTTATTGATGAAAAGCAAAGGCAATTAAGTAACAGACACAGATCACTATACAACAGGTCTCAACATACACAATGCCTGGAGTCCTGCTCCCAGGGCCCCATGCAAACTCTCAATGGCTGGGGTTCACGCACTCCCACGCGATTGGCCCTGAGCTGGTCACATGGTCCATGGAGCCTGCCCCCTTAAAGGGGCCATGCTACCACACCTACTTTCTGCTTCTGTTATGTGCTGCGGTGACCAGAACCTTGAAATAATTACGGGCCGGATTCTCCGCTGTCGGGACTCTCCGTTGCGCCGACAGCATGGAGCTACCCAGAATGAGAAACCCTATTGGCCAGCTGACGAGATGGAGAGTCACAGGGGCGAGGCGCACCAGATTTTTTGCAGAAGCCGGTCCTACATTTTTCTACACCGAAACAGGAGCTGATATCAACTGTATACTTTTTGCAGAATGATGCATTGTTAGTTTGGTGCAGTAGTGAGTGATGTGGCATCTTGGATATTTATGAACTTGTGCACATGCCGACATATTTCCTAAATCATATTGAAATAATAGAACTATGTTAAAGTTTAACAGTCTCCTCCTAACCAATTCCTTACCCAGCGCAATAGCTCGCCTCAAATTCCACATACTTCCTGTTAATAATCCCTTATGTGGATCTTTGATGATTGGCTCCTGAAAGCCTATATCAATAACATCCTTGGACACTCCCTTATGTACCATGTTTAGTCGCTCCTCAAAAATTCAACCAGGTCCATTAGACATGACATAACCGTTACAAATCAATTCCTGCAAGGCGGCACGGTGGCACAGTGGTTAACACTGTTGCCTCACTGTGCCGAGGATCCGGGTTACTGCCCGTGTGGAGTTTGCACATTCTCCCCGTGTCTGTGTGGGCCTCACCCCCACAATCCAAAGATGTGCTGGTAGGTGGATTGGCCACGCTAAATTGCCCCTCAATTGGGAAAAAAAAGACTTTGACACTTTAAATTTATTTATTTTTAAAAAGCAGCTCCTGCAGGTTAACTTGTATCTATCCAGATGTTCGGTCACTCTGTTCTTAATAACAACTTTAGTAACTGTCCCAGAATTGACATTCAGACTCTTTGGTGTAAATTTCCTCGTTTACATCTCCTACCCTTGTGAAATACTGGAGTGAATTTGGTGGTCTTCAGCTCATGAGAATTTTAAAGCCGAGCCAGGTCTATTTTTTTGTGTTGGTGTATTCGCAGTGTGGGGTGGGGGGGTTCCCATCCCCCGAGCTGTCCCCCATAATATCGTTGATGGGTAAGGCATTAGCCTACCTGCCCATCCTTAAGTCCTTAACTGGCCAGTAATGATCAGGGTGCTTCCTTCCTCCCACAATAATTATTGTGGCTGAGAAAGATGGAAAGAAGGAGGCCAACGCAGGTGAAATGTTGGGACAAAGAGGGCTTACCTCCTTTGGAGGAGCCTCCTGTGCTCATTGGGGCACCCCCCCAAAATGTTACCTCATTTTTGAGATTCCCCCCCCCCCCACCCCCCAACCTCCAAAATGTAGCACCCCACACCGCTCCACCCCTTTGCTGGGGTCCCCGGTCAATCACGATCAAGAACCCCAAACCTGCCTCTAAGTCCGGTAGTTATGGATCTTCTCCTCACACTGCTTGCGGTCCTTGAAGCAGCCACTACCGCTGCTGTCAGCTGTCAGCCAATCAGATTGTCCCACAATTACCTTGTTACGGTCAACTCCAGCATTTTATCGTTTCAGAGCAGTATTTTTTAAAAGTCGACCATCTCTTCACTGACTTTTCTACATAAAATTCAACCCCTTGTATCAAGTGAATCCTGGGAGATTATAACTCCCAGAGGCTTCAACATTATTTCTTTACCAACTTTTAATATCTTTAATGGAAGCTGTGGATGCTGGACGTTTGCTTACATTAAATCTTGTTCCCTGTTTGGAACATGAGAAATAGGAGAAGGAGTAGACCATTTTGCCCCTGAAACTGAACCTTCTCGTTTCGTCCTCCTCAAAACCCACTTTCCCACCTAGATTTGCATCATCAGAAAATTTGGAAATACTACCAGCGGGATTCTCGCACTGTGTTGCACCCAGTGCCGATCCCGTTGTGTGATGGCAACACCGCTGTTGCGGAGGCCATTGGAGTTCCTGGTTGGTTCGGGACAGGTCAGGGCATTGTCCTTGAAGTGTCTCTGGCACTCTGGCAGTGCCAACCTGGCACTGAATGAGGCACTAGGTTGGCGCTGCAGGGGTGCCAGGGCAGTGCCAGGGTGTAAGGTTGGCACTGCCAAGGAGTGGGGCCTGAGGGGAGCATGCCGATGAAAGGTGAAGGCCGAAAAGAGTGGACTGAATTGGGGGGCCCTAAAGGTTGGGGGCCCCTCAGGGAATGCATAGTGGGGTGTGCTCACTTGTGGGTGTGGGGCAATGCCCCAATGCATACGCTGATGGATGACTGTGGGGCTGGGTCATCCATATGCCTGGGTGGTGTGGGGGGATAGGGGGTAGTGGTGGAAGTCATGCAGAATTTTAGTGATGGGGGGGGCTGCCCCTCCAGGTTGAGGGTTGGGGTGGTTGCCCATGTCGGCGGGATTCGCGATGTCCGTGGGTGGGGATTGTAGGGGACCCTCAACCTCACCTTGCAATGTAGGCACCCTTTAAAACTGACGCCCCAATCTCTGAGGTGCGTCTTGATGGTGAGTTTAGTTCTCCACCGCAGAAAAGAATTCTGGAATTTTCCAGTGCAGAACTCCTCAATCTCCAAAACCAACGACTAAGGTCAGAATTCTCCTGCTGTCGGGATTCAATTATCCCTCTGGCAATGCACCCCCGCACGTGGGTTTCCTGGCAACCTGGAGAAGGTGGTGGTGATTTGCCTTCTTGAACCACCTACAGTTCATGTGGTGGAGGTAGACCCAGAGCGCTATTAATTCCGGGACTTTGTCCCAGCAACAGTGAAGGAACGCCAATATATTTCCAAGTCAGAGTGGTGGTGACCCTGGAGGAGAACCAGGGTATTCCCATGTATCTAATGCTCTTGTCCTTCAAGATGGCCGCAGTCGTGGGTTTCGAAGGTGCTGCCTTAAAAGACTTGGTGAGATACTGCAGTGCATCTTGTAGATGATACACATGGCTGCCACTGTTTTTCAGTGGTGGAGGGAGTGCATGTTTATGGAAGGGGTAGCAATCAAGTGACTGTTTTTTCCTGGATGATGTTGAGCTTCTCGAGAGTTGTTGCACTCGTCCAGGCAAGTGAAGAGTATTCCTTCGAACTCCAGACTTGTGCCCTGTAGATGGTGGACAGGTTTTGGGGATGCCGGAGGTGAGTTACTTACTACAGGATTCCTAGTCTCTGACCTGCTCTTATAGTCACCGTATTTATATAGCGAGTCCAGTTCAGTTTCTGATCAATGGTAACTTCTGGGTTGTTTATGGTGGGGGAATTCAGCGATTGTAATGCAATTAAATTTCAAGGGACGTTGATTAGGTTCTCTCTTGTTAGAGATGTTCATTGCTTGGTACTTGTGTGCTGCAGGCGGGTATGGACTGCTTCATTACATGAGGAGTCAAGAATGGTGCTGAACATTAGGCATTCATCAGTATACACCCCCCCTCTGACCTTATAATGGAATGAAGGAAGAAAGAAACAATTGAAAATGGTTGGGTCCTGGACACTACCTTGAGAAACTCCTGCAATAATGTACTGCAGTGTTTCCCTACTAAATATTAGGCATAACAGGTCTGTAGTTCCCTGCTTTCTCTCCCTCTCCCCTGCGGTCATCTCCCTCCAAAACAGATATACTGTTTTGGATACTGTTGGGGGAGATGGCTCACCAGGGGAAGGTGGCAGCAGTCGGGTTCATGGAACCGTGGCTGACTCTACTGCACAGGAGGGCAGGAAAAAGAGTACAGAGGCTGAATGCCCTTGACTGTTGAAGTGTTCCCCAAATGCAAGGGAACATTCCTGCCTGGCGATTGTCACACGATGTCCGTTCATCCGTTGTCGCAGCGTCTGCATGGTCTCGCCAATGTACCATGCTTTCGGGCATCCTTTCCTGCAGCTTATGAGGTAGACACCGTTGGTCGAGTCGCACGAGTGTGTACCGCGTACCTGGTAGGTGAGGTTCTCATGTGTAATGGTGGTACCCAAGTCGATGATCTGGCACATCTTGCAGAGATTGCCATGGCAGGGTTGTATGGTGTCATGGTCGCTGTTCTGAAGGCTGGGTAGTTTGTTACAAACAATGGTTTGTTTGAAGTTGCACGGTTGTTTGAAGGGAAGCAGTGGGGGTGTGGGGATGACTGTGGCAAGATGTTCGCCTTCATCGATGACGTGTTGAAGGCTCCGAAGAAGATGTCGTAGTTTCTCCGCTCCAGGGACGTACTGGGCGACGAAGGGTACTCTGTCGGTTGTGTCCTGTGTTTGTCTTCTGAGGAGGCCGGTGTGATTTTTTTTTTTTTGCTGTGGCGCATTGGAACTGTTGATCGATGAGTCGAGTGCCATATCCCATTCGTATGAGGGCATCTTTCAGCATGTGTAGATGTCAGGTAAAAGAGTGGCAGAGCTATAGTGATGGGGACTCATAGGTAAGGAGAATGGACAGGTGTTTCTGCGGATGCAAACGAGACTGCAGGATGGTATGTTGCCTACCTGGTGCAATTGTCAAGGATGTCTTGGAGTGGCTGCAGGACATTCTGGAGGGGGAGCATGAACAGCCAGCTGTCATGGTGCATATAGGCTCCAATGATATTAGTAAAAAAATGTGATGAGATCCTACAAGCTGAATTGAGGGAGTAAGGAGTTGAACTAAAAAGTAGACCTCAAAGGTAGTAATCTCAGGATTGCTACCAGTGCCATGTGCTTGTCAGAGTAGAAACGTCAGGATAGATGAGATGAATACGTGGTTTGAGAGATGGTGGATGAGGGTGGGATTTAAATTCCTGGGATATTGGAACCGGTTCTAGGGGAGGTGGGACCAGTACAAACCGGACGGTCTGCACTGGTCGGGACTGAGACCAATGACCTAGGGGAATGTTTGCCAGTGCTGTTGGGGAGGGTTTCAACTAATGTGGCAGGGGATGGGAACCAATGCAGGAAGTCGGAGGGAAATAAAGTGGAGACAGAAACAAAAGGTAGTAAGGGGAAAAGTGAAAGGTAGAGAAACCAAAGTCAAAAATCAAAAAGGGCTACAGTACAGAGCCTGTGGATAACCCAATGAATGGGCCCAGTGAAGCTAAGGCAAATAAAACACATAGAGTGTACAAAACATGACCAGGTGGATGGTCTGAGAAAGCAGGGCAGAGAGCAAGAGAAATCAAGATAAAGCTGCATTTATTTCAATGCAAGAGGACAAGGCAGATTAACTCAAGGCATGGATGGGAACATGGAACTGGGATATTATAGCTGTTACTGAAAGATGGCTAATGAAGGGGCATGACTGGCAGCTCAATGTTCCAGGATATAGATGCTATGGGAAAGATAGAACAGGAGGTAAGAGAGGAGGAGGAGTTGCATTTTTGATTAGGGAGAATATCATGGCAGTACTGAGAGGGAATATATCCAAGGGTTCACTCACTGAGTCTGTGTGGGTCGAACTGAAAAATAAGAAGGGAGAGATTTGATAGGATTGTACTAAAGGCCTCCAAATAGTCCATGGGAAATTGAGGAGAAAATATGTAAGGGGATTACAGATAGCTGCAAGAAAAATAGGGTTGTAATAGTGGTGCAGTGGACAGTGAAGAAAGTTATCTAGGATTGCAACAGATCTTGATCAATTGGGCCAGTGGGGCGATGATAGGCAGATGGAGTTTAATTTAGATAAATGTGAGGTGCTGCATTTCAGTAGGACCTACTCAGTTAATGGTAGGGTGTTGGGGAGAGTTATAGAACAAAGAGATTGAGGAGTACGGGTGCATAGCTCCTCGAAAATGGAGTCACAGGTGGACAGGGTGGTGAAGAAGGCATTCGGCATGCTTGTTTTCATTGGTCAGAACATTGAATACAGGAGTTGGGAAGTCTTGCTGAAGTTGTACAAGACATTAATAGGGCCACACTTGGAATACTGTGTACAGTTCTGGTCATCCTATTATAGGAAGGATAGTATTAAACTAGAAAGAGTGCAGAAAAGATTTACTCTGATGCTACTGGGACTTGATGGTTTAGGTTATAAGGTGAGCCTGGATAGAATGGGATTTTTTCCCTTGAGCGTTTGAGGCTTAGGGGTGATCTTATAGAGGTCTATAAAATATAGAGGGGCAAAGATAAGGTAGATAGTCAGCATATTTTCCCAAAGATTGGGCAGTCTAAAACTAGAGGGCATAGGTTTAAGATGAGAGGGGAGAGACACAAAAGCATCCAGAGGGGAAAATGTTTCACACAGAGGATGGTCGAGCTGCAGGTAGTAGAGGCGGGTACAATTTTGTCTTTTAAAAAGCATTTAGACGGTTACATGGGAAAGCTGGGTATCGAGAATTAAGGGCCAAATGTGAGCAATTGGGGATAGTTTAGTGGTAAAAAGTGGGCGGAATGGACAAGTTGGGCCGAAGGGCCTGTTTTCATGCTACAATAATAATAATCTTTATTGTCACCAGTAGGCTTACATTTACACTGCAGTGAAGTTACTGTGAAAAGCCCCTAGTCTCCACAATCCGGCGTCAGTTTGGGTACACAGAGGGAGAATTCAGAATGTCCAAATTACCTAACAGTCTTTCGGGACTTGTGGGAGAAAACCAGATCACCGGAGGAAACCCACGCAGACACGGAGCAGACGTGCAGATTCCGCATAGACAGTGACCCCAGCTGGGAATCGAACCTGGGACCCTTGAGCTGCGAAGCAACGTGCTAGCACTGTGCTACCATGCTGTAAACCTCTATGACTCCTTTTCTGACGTAGTGTGGTTACATTTGCTACCTTCCAATCTCCAGAAACGATTCCAGAATCTACAGAATTTTGGAAGAGGTTCACCAATGCATCTTTGCAGTCACTATTTTCATCACTGTAGATCATCACGTTCAGCAATCTCTCCATTACTTCCTTTTATGCATGCTAATTTCTTTTGGTTCCTTATTCTCTCTGGTTCCTTGGTTTTTTAAATATTTCTGGGAGGTTTTTTTTTTACATCTTCTTCTTCCATGAAGACAGTCACAAATCGTGGAATTTTTGCCTGGAGGCCAAAAATCAGTTCCCCCAATAATGGGAAATTAATTTGGAATCTTGTTCTCCTGTCTTTCACAGTGGCTTAAAGGTGGGTTGAGTGTCCCACGGAGCTGTGTCAGGAACCCCATTTTGCACCTCATGAATGCTCTTTAAAAGGCCAACACACCAGAGTCTTGTCTCTCCTCTAAAGCAAGTACTCCCACCAGCTGGAATTTGTGATACTCTATTTCACAGCTGAGAAAATATTCTATTTTTTTTCATCCGCTTCTTCATGCTTCTTTGATGCATTTAAAAATGCTCCCAATCCTTAGGCTTATTACTTTTCTGGTAACTTTTTAAGCTTCTTCCTTTGATCTCATACAATCTTTACTTTGATGTGGAGATGCGGACGTTGGACTGGGGTGAGCACAGTAATAAGTCTTACAGCACCAAGTTAAAGTCCAACAGGTTTGTTTCAAATCACGAGCTTTCGGAGCACTGCTCCTTCCTCAGGTGAATCCTGTGCTTTTCCTGTTTGACTTCTGTGCCCCAAAGGAATGTAAATTTGTTGCAAACCATGTGTTAATTAGTTAAGTGCTAGTCCATTGCCTGTCTATTGTCTTACCTTTCCATGTAGTTTCCCTATCTACCACGGCCAACTTTCCCCTCATTCCACCATTACAGTTTCCTTTGTTTAGATTTAAGACACCTAATTTCGGATTGAACTACATCAACTTTATTATGGTGACTATTCTTTCAAGGCTCCTTGACAACATGATTATTAATTAGCCCTTTTCTCCTTGCATAATACTGGATCTGAAAAAAACTCCATTCCCTTGTCCATTCCTCAATACACTATTCATAGAATACCTACAGTGCAGGAAGAGGCCATTCAGCCCATCGAGTCTGCACCGACCCTCTGAAAGAACACCCTACCTAGGCCCATTCACCCACCCTATCCCCACAATGCCAAATAATCTGCACACCGTCTATTTAACTTGCTATAAGAAACATTGATGCCTTATTTTCTTTCCTCTCAGGTTGGGAGCGCAGAGTTGGGAGAATTCCTGGTTCTGCAATCCCGACTCCTGAAAATCTGGAAGATCTGTACCGGAAATCCGATTTTCATTCTAGGAGTTGGGACGGGGTGGGGACGGTGGGAGGGCAGGGCAAGGGACCATTCTAGGGAGGGTTAGTGAAATGTGCGTCATGCCTGCCAACCCTGGAAATGGTTCAGAGGCAGAGTAGGGGCTGCTGAGTGCTCAGAGGGGCTGGGGAAAGGCTGGCGTTGGTGCTCCAGCACTTTGTTCAAGCTGCAAAATAAGCAATAAAACAAAAAAACGGTTTCCAGCCCACCCCCCTCACACATTCGCACAACTCCCCATGCACTCCATTCTCTCAACAGGCCCTATCCACGCCACCTCCTACCCACCCACTCAACCCCTTCATACCCTCCATGTCAACCTATGCCCACCCACCATACCCCATGACTCATTGTAGTTCTTATGCCAAGTTAATGTGAACCCCTGCTTCCCTTCCCCCCCCCCCCCCCACCATCCCAGCACCCTTCAATCTATTTTTTCAATTTTCCATTCATAGGCAGACCTCAGGACCCATGCTGCAAGGAAATAAAATAAATCCCCAGTGCCCATTGATAGATTATCTATTTTAAAACGCTCTCATTGATAAAAATATGTTCAGTACAATGACATTTCTTCAGCCACTTAATCTCTTGTGATGACAATTATTTATTCATAGTACCACTTCAGGAGCTTTATAAGCATTGTGGTGTTATCAATCAAACTGTGAACTGGCAGACACCCCACTGTGATAATGATAGGTTGTGAAATCAATGATGCAGCCCTAATCCTGTAATGATAGACCTCATGCTTATGTAAACTGACAGACCTCATGCTTATGTCAACTGATGGACTGAAATAGCAAGTTTTGATTTTTCTTAACACTCCAGACAGATTTTCAAATATTTAAAGTGCAGGAGATTTAAATGACACCTTGACAGCTCTGATGACATTGGCACTTCCATTGTGTTTATCCACTTTTTACACACATACATAGCTACTTCTAGAAATCCAAGAGGCCACTTGACCTCTCTTAAAAGGCACCGTACCTCTTTCAAAGGCTACTTGACCTCTCCAAATGGGCACCGCACCTCCACAAACAGCTCTGGTAACTTTAGATCTTCTTTGCATAAGCCTGAAGTGTACAAGTTGCTTTTGACATCCCACTGATCGAAATTCCATGCACTGACTGCAGGTTGCTGCGCTTTAACATTTGCAGTTGCCTCCGTCAACCTCGGATGGGCAAAGTACAACCCACCCATCCCTCCGCCCTCCACAAAATTGGTGGACGTGCCAGGTTCAGGGGCAGGACTTCCGGATTCAGCCCTGCTAGGCCATTTTGATTAAGCAGTGGACTTTCTCGGTCTTCATAAGAATTCAGGCCTTAAAGTTGGAAGCAGTTCCAAAACGTGGTGGATGTTTTCTCAATTCCAGACACATGCCTGGTGCATATCCATTCTATGTAGACATGAGAGATCTGGGTGTAATAAAAGCAGAAAATTCTGGATAAATCAAGCAGGTGTGGCAGCATCTGTGGAGACAGAAACGGAATTCAGGTTTCAAATCCATTGACCCTTCTACAGATATGGGTGTGTTTGAGTAGATACAGATGGGAGACTAGTTTTGCCTTCTCCAAACCACATGTATGAGTTTGACCTTCAAGTGTGGATTGAAAGCCAAACCCTCTTCTGGTTGAACACCAACTTTTGGAAAAACTTGTGCAGAATGTCAAACTGTTAGTAATTGTTTGATTGTACAAACTAGTTAACTATTTGAGGCCGAGACGTCCAGACAAATTCAATAATACTTTATACACATAGCAATTACTAATAGACGCAATGCTGGCTATCTAAATTAACCATCTTAAATAAATGAAAGAATATGAAAGTGAGTTTGAGTAGAACCCCAAGTAAAAATCCTTGCCAAGAAGACAAATTTCTTCTGAACAAAGTGCAGAAGCCACGCCACTAATTAATTTAAGATAATTACGAATGTGATCTTTTGCTGAAAAGCACCATCTGATCCAGTGACAAAATGACATAAATGATACAGAGATTGCTAAATCTTTGCGGAGAAATAAATTTAATTGGATTGTTCATCCCTCATGGGCTGACCCAAAAAAACCTGGACTTTCCACTCGTGCACAATGGGCACCTCAATCACCATTTGCAAAATTGGCCTTGAGAAGTTTTCTCCTCAAGTTTCTTGCATTTCGACATGAAGCAGGACAATCCGATAATGTTTCAGCACACATGCTTTGAAGAAACTTGTTTTCAATACATTCTTTTTGGTGTTTTTTGGCTACGGCTCAGTTGGTTGCACAGACACCACTCCAGACCCTGAGCACACACTTCAAGGCTGACATTCTATGCAGTATGAGTGTTGCACTGTCTTTTGGATGAGGCCCTCTCAGGTGGGTGTAAACAATCCCATGGAACTATTTTGAAGTGAGAGGCAAGTTGTAAATACATTTTTTTTGACCTAGACTTGGTCCAGTTTGATTAATATAGCTGAATATAGGTTTATCACTGCCTATAAATATGTTAAATCAGAGTTAATAGTTCACAATCTGTGTGCGCCCTAATCTTAAATATCTGAAAATTGACTTTCAAAAGCTGTACTGAATCATTTGATAGTTATATTGAGGTACAGTAATAATCTTATACAAAAATGATTAAAATATACTGATTAGTGACCTTGGGCGAGATGTAGAGATCTCGTTGCTCCCGACTTGGTGTTAGAACATAGAACAGTACAGCACAGAACAGGCCCTTCGGCCCTCGATGTTGTGCCGAGCAATGATCACCCCACTCAAACCCACGTATCAATCCTATACCCGTAACACAACAAACTTAACCTTACTTTTTAGGACACTACGGGCAATTTAGCATGGCCAATCCACCTAACCCGCACATCTTTGGACTGTGGGAGGAAACCGGAGCACCCGGAGGAAACCCACGCACACACGGGGAGGACGTGCAGACTCCGCACAGACAGTGACCCAGCCGGGAATCGAACCTGGGACCCGGGAGCTGTGAAGCATTTATGCTAACCACCATGCTACCGTGCGGCCCCTTGCGGTGTTGAGAGGCCTTCATCAAGAATCGTGACATCAAAATGTTTGGCGAGATGCAACAGAATCTCACAGCACGATGCGATCTGGATCTTGCTGTCTCTGGGCGGGATCGAGGCATGCATATTTAAATGCACAATTAGGTTCATTTAAATATGCACTCGCCCAATTCACCCAGGGCCCGGGATTCACTTGCCTCGTCAACAAGGACTCAACCGGGTGCCGTTTGGTACTGATTCACAAAGTCATGATGGCACCTCAGGGGGTCTTGCTGGGGAGTTGAGGGCCCCTGGGGTTTGGGGAAACAGCAGGGTGGTACCCTGCCACTTCCCTGGCACCTGGGCACCTTGGTACTGCCAGACTGGCATCCTGGCAGTGCCACCTTGGCACTGCTTTGGTAGCACTTCCAGACTGGCAGGAGCACTAGTGCTGAGGTGTCCAGGTGCCAGTTGCCAAGCCAGGGATCAGGCCCGGGGGAGCCTTGACCATAAGAGTTTGAGTGAGGGGGCTAGAAGACCCCAGAAGAGATATGTTGGAGGTTTGGAGGGGGGGGGTCCCTGAGGGGGGGGTTGGAAGATTGGAGCTGCCTTTAAAAATGGTGCCCGATATGCGAGTAGTCTTCCTGTACTGACGACATTTCAGGAAATGACTTAAAGTGGTCTTGATGGGGGTTCCTTCCAGAGGCCAAAACAAACGACAAAGTGCCATTGAATAGTGGGGTCTTTCTCCGTGCTGCAGGTGCCAAGAAACACGCTGCTAAACATGCTGTATAACGTACCTAAATAACACAACTGAATTTTAAGAGTTTCCTTGAAGGCCGACAAGCGCGCACAATTAGCAGAAACTCACATTTTACACAAATAGAAAACTGATGGTCTAAAACACTTCAATTTCAAGAACGTTTTTCTTATTTTGTGTCAATACAGACCTTTGTTTGAAATGAATGTCTTCCTTCCTCAACATTTGACCTGTTTTACATAAGTGCACCAACCAATGCAGTCATTCCTTTCTGGTGCACTAGGGTTTAAAATTAAATTTACAATTTCTGAATGTAAGGCCACAGGTGCAATAATTGGGGATGAGTAGGGTGGGGAGAGTGAGAGATGAAGTGAGCACGTGCCGGGAGAGTGGGAGGAAATATTGAAGAGTTACATCTGTTACTATTATCAGTGAGTTCATTTTAGAATCGGTCCTGAGGGAAACCTGAGCGTTTACCAGTATTAATGGTAAATGTATCTGGTCATGTTCCGAGTAGTTGGACCATGCCATACCACTTGGAAAGATTCATGCAGAAAAACACCTTTGGCCACATGCCTATCAGGTAAACGAAAATGAAATGAAAATCGCTTTTTGTCACGAGTAGGCTTCAATGAAGTTACTGTGAAAAGCTCCTAGTCACCACATTGCGGCGCCTGTTTGGGGAGGCTGGTACGGGAATTGAACCGTGCTGCTGGCCTGCCTTGGTCCGCTTTAAAAGCCAGCGATTTAGCCCAGTGTGCTAAACCAGCCCCTAGTGCTCTGCACGGAACTTCCTAGATTTCCTCTGGTAAAAGGAAATGGTGGATGCTGTTGGATGGTTCCCTCAGCAGACTGTCAGACAAATTTGACAGAATGTGCCATCTCTCGAACTTTCAACTAAGAGCCAAGACACAGATTGACTGGTGGTGAGAAGGCTCCTCCCTGTCAGATCTTTCCTGTGCGCCCAGGGTCTCACTCCCTCACTCCGCCTAGGTGGCTGTGGTGGGGAAGAGGCTGCTGTGTCACCTCCTCATGGTATGTGCCATTGCAAAGAAGGTCCAGAGAGCGATGCAGTGTTTTTTGTCAAAGTTGACCCCAAGTAATTCTGTGACGCAGGACTCTTGTGCTCGATGGCCAATTCCTAGGGACGCTGTAGCCATGCTGGCCACGCAAAATGGACACTGAGCCAAACTAAAATGGAAGGCTGCTGAGAAACAGACAGTTCAGCCAGAACAGCAGTCTGCAAAGAGCAGTTTGCATTCTGCAGCAGCAGAAACCAGTTTGGGCTCAGGTGGAAAGACCTTAGCTAGGTGCAAATGGCAAAACGCTTTGCATGCTAATGAGGCCATCAGACTTGAACACCCACACAATAGATACATTTGGTTCTGAATGGACACATTCCAATCAAGACCCAGACATCGAGGCACCAGAAACCTCCGAACAAAAGGACATAAGAAACGCCCCCTCCATCACGGAGACCCCCTCGCATTGGGGAATTAATCCAGTATCGATAAGAAATTGATCCAATAGGTAGAGCCCGCCCGAGAAGAGGGAAGGACAACGGAACCCCTATAAAAGATAGGGACCTCGTGTTGTCCGGTCTGTTAAACCTGTGCTCCGGCCCCGACTGACACCTGGTATCCTGACTCCAGCCGTTGAGCACCAGCCGCCGAAACCGTAAGTTCAACGCTCGCTACGCGATCCAAGCCCACTAGACTCCCAAGTGCCAGAACGCTTGCTGAAGGCTGCAGACAAAACCAGGACGAAGGCCTCGTTCTCTGACCTTGCCTGTTCCTGTTAGATAAGTATTCTGTTTGCTTATGTTTAGTTGTAGCTTAGTCTCTTAGTGTGTGTGCATGAGTATTTATTATTAACTGTATAATAAATATTGATCGTTTGAACTTGACTAATCGGTGTATCGTCTTTATTACTTTGAATTTGACCTTGGAATACTTGTGACGTTGCCTATACGGCAGCTGGCGACTCCAGAGCTAAATAATTACATAGAACAGAGCCTAGCAGTGTTAAGCACACGTCGAACTCGGAGGCGTGTTAATACACTCCAATAAACGCGTTTTACGCCCATAGTAAAACGTGCAACATTTAGTGGCGACATCCGCCGGGACCCTGTTGCAAGTGGAAACACCACAGTGTCCAGGACCCTGAAATTTGAATTAGAACTCCAAATTGCAGAGAAAGAAAGAGATCACAAGTATTCAAGGTGTTCAAAATAATAAGCGAAATTCGGAAGTGTGTTTTAGTGCATGCGTACTAACAGGGCTGTAAGGTAAAACTGAAAGCTTTTGTTGCGACAAACTTTCGGTAGTTTTGTAATCGGAAAATAGCGTAAGCCGTACCCTTTTTACGAAACACCACCCCAACAACCCCCTGTTCCAAATTATAAAAAGAAAGTCAGAGGAAATGGCCATGCAGGCAATGGAACGTCTGATGGATCCAGCAAAGTTTGTGGTCGCAGCGACCAGCAGCAGTAGCAGAGTAGGCCAGTGTCCCACGTGGGAGCTGGAACTCCGCAAATATTTACAAGGAAAGGGATGGCCCCTTTGGAAAGAGTTTTGTGCAAATGAGGAGACAGGTCCCGGAAGTATAGGTCATACTTGGTGGGAGAACCTCTCTCAGATACACAAAAAGAGTTTAAGTAAAGCACGCAAGCCGATGGCGATTGTGTCCTGCTTGGCACAGTTGCGAGGCGCAGAGGAGGTCATCAGGACGCTCCGGGCAGATTTAGAGGAAAGGAACCGAATGAGTAAGGTCGATGTCAGGGACATCGAGAGAGAAAACCTGGATCTTAAAGGGAAGTTGGCAGAGAAGGGTAGAGAGGTGGATGATGCCAAGAGGGCTCACCAGTCTTGTCTAGCTCATCTGAACAGTTCCCAGACCCAGTATGAGAAAGCCTATCAGGACGTGCAACGTGCCGTTCTGATAAGACAGGAATCGGAGAAGCAGGTGGAGGCATTGCAGAGGCAATGCTCCGATCTCAAAGCAGCTTTGAGAGCACTCCACGCTGCAACGACCGAACAAAGACAAAGCACAGTTGACCACGCGAAATGCAGAAAACAGATTGCGGAACTGCAATCTCTGCTTTCGGTGCAGAATGGCTTCCAAAGCACCTTTGGAGCTCAGTTAGATGGGGAAAACGCCCCAGATTGGCAGGAATTAAGCGAGACAGCGCAGCGTTATGTTCAGGGAACATGTGCGCCAGCAGCTCAGCAGAAACGACAGGCACCCCAACCCCCCACAGCTCAGATCATAACCGCACCCATGAATCCCGTAACCACACAGAGGAAAGCCGAATCAGAAGGCGCCCCAGACATAACTTACACCACCCCGTTAACAGTAACCCAGCTAAGGGACGCTTGTGAAAAGATCACTCCGTTCCTCCCCACCGCAGACCCCCACCAGTTCTTCGCGAAAGTAAAACAGCAGGCTACCATGTACGGCCTGGATGAGAGAGAGCAGGTTAAGCTCACCGTGTTGAGCTTAGACCAGAGTGTAGTGGCAGCCCTCCCCGACCCACAAAACGTGGCAGGAGGCAGCCTAGAGGAGATGCACACTGCTATTTTAGATGCCATCGGGTACAATAGAGGTGACCCCGTAGAAGGCTTGAATAAGTGCAGGCAGAAGAGATCCGAACACCCCACAGCATTCGCAGGAAGGCTGTGGATTCACTTCAGCGCAGTTTTCGGACAGCTAGATAGAGCGCATTTAACCCGCGAAAACATGGTTAAATGGACGCGCACAATTATCTCACACGCAACAGAAGCAGGACAGAGCGCTTGCAATAATTACGACCCCTCAGAGGAGGCCCATAACGAAAAATGGGTCCTCAAAAGATTGTCCCGCGCTTGGGAGCAATCGCTTCAGGCAAAAGCAAAGGTTAGATCCCCAGAAGAGGCTCAGGCTGCTGCAGATATCCAAGCAGTCAGAGAGCACCAGAAGCCCGCATGGGTAAATGAAGGCAAGAGCAGCCCTCAACAGAAAGGACAGGAGTGCTATAACTGTGGACAGTTAGGGCATTGGGCAAAAGAGTGTAATGCACCCCAGCGATCTCAGAGAGGCCAGCAGACAGGCACTCTGAACCGCAACAAGGCAAAACCCATCCACAATGTAGCAGCACAGTCAGGACCCACCAATGTGGACGAGACGAACTGACGGTGTTCGGGCTCCCCCACTTGGGTCTGTGACACACTATGGGACTCATCAGGAAGGCCCGTAGTCACGGCGAAAGTAAAAGGGAAGCCCATAGAGTTATTGTGGGACACAGGAGGATCCCGCACCACCATTAACTCCACAACCACGGCACACGCAGACACGTGGCCGACCACCTCCACCATCACACTTAGCGGGTTCACCGGACACTCGCAGCAGGGACATATCACAGCACCCGTAGCGATCCAGCTAGGGAACATTAGCACAAGGCACCCCGTAGTTTTAGTAAATCTTCCCCGGACAGCAGAACACATCCTGGGGATAGATTTCATGAACGCCCACAGCTTGTCGTTCGACCCAGTGAACCAGTGTGTCTGGCGAATGGCGAGATCAGACAGAGCCCCAGCCACCCTCACAGTAGGAGACTACGCTAATCGGATTAGCGCAGTGGGAGAGTACTCATTCGACCTGACTACACTCCACACCGACCGACAAATTAAGGCCCTACTAAACAAACACAGGACAGCATTTGCAAGTCACCGTCATGACTGTGGCAGAATGACTGGACAAGTTCATGTTACCGGACAGGACCCCCGACCGCAAAAGCAGTATAGATTTCCCCTCGAGGCAGAGGTGGAAATAGAAAAAGTTATAGGCAGCTTGTTGGACCAAGGTGTACTGAGAACGGTAGCCTCCACCAACAATGCCCCTATTTGGCCAGTGAGGAAGCCCGATGGATCATGGCGTCTGACCATCGATTATCGGGAACTCAACAAAGTAACCCCCGCAGTAGCCCCAACGGTAGCTACTAGTCCCGAGACCATGCTCAAGCAGGGTCTCAACGCCAAGTACTTCACGGTATTGGACATCAGTAATGGATTCTGGTCAATACCATTGGCAAAAGCGTGCCAATACAAATTCGCATTCACTTTTAAAACGCAGCAGTACACGTGGACATGCCTCCCACAGGGATTCCACAATTCCCCCTCCATTTTCCACCGACAGCTGGCAAGTGGATTAGAGAAATTTTCCCGACCCGAATGTCTGGTACAGTATGTAGACGACCTACTACTGCAGACAGACACAAAGGCAGAGCACATTTCGCTTCTGGCCGAACTCCTAGAACTCTTAACTGAAATTGGCTGTAAAGTTAACCCGAAAAAGGCCCAAATATTGGAAAGTAAGTGATGTATTTGGGATCAGTCATCACGCACGGCAAACGCGAGATCGAATTCAAAAGAATTGATTCGATCGTCAAATTGCCCCTTCCCCAGAATGTATCAGCCCTCCGGTCGTTTTTAGGACTGGTTGGCTATTGTCGGAACCACATCGACGGATTCGCGACAAAAGCCGCCCCACTTTCAGACCTCCTTAAGAAAGGAGCCCCCTGGGAATGGCTTCCGCAGCATACAGGCGCTGTGGAAGAGTTGAAACGAGCCCTTAGTGCAGCACCCGCGCTGCTAGTCCCCGACCAACTTTCACCGTACGCAATAGAGGTAGCTAGCACAGATCTGACCCTCTCGGCCGTGTTGCTTCAGGAACGGCACGAGCAGCTAAGACCAGTGGCTTATGCCTCCCGACTGTTAGACCCGGTAGAACAAGGATTTTCGGCCTGTGAGAGGCACCTCCTTGCTGTCTTCTGGGCAGTGCAGTATTTCTCATACATCACCGGACTCAACCCCATTACTATTCTGACCGAACATACACCCACACAGCTACTACTAGACGGTCGACTGAAGGACGGTTCAGTTAGCCAGATTAGGGCAGCTAGATGGACACTACTTTTACAAGGACGGGACATTACAGTAAAACGGACACGCACCCACACATACTTAGCAGACAACCTCCAATACCCCGGACAGCCCCATGACTGTGAAATTGTAGCTCCCCTGCATAACACAGGACCCTTTTTAGCGAAAACACCCCCCAGGAAGATAGGGAACCCAAAACAAAGCCCCCAGCCCACAGACACGTGTGGACCCTTGAGGATTTATGTAGACGGTTCCTCCACAGTTTTAAATGGTGAGCGTATCACAGGATGCGGCATCTATGTAGAGGACGCGCAGGGGCGCGCTCTCGAAGAAATCGCTCTTAAGTTACCAGGTCACTTAGGCGCGCAGGCAGCAGAGCTAGCAGCCATAGCGTACATAGTGGACCACCCCGATTCTTTCCCCAGCCCAGCAGACATATATTCAGACAGCTTATATGTCTGCAATAGCCTGACAGATTTTCTGCCCCTGTGGAGGACACGAGGTTTTGTCTCCGCAGACGGAAAACCCCTTCCATCAGCCCCTCTACTCCAGCATATTTTAGCGAAAGCGAAGGACAGGACCTTCGGCATAATAAAAGTAAGAAGTCACCATAGGTCATCACCCCCTGGGAATGTAAAAGCCGACGCGTTGGCTAAGGCAGGTTCCAGGAGAGGACACTTATGGACCCCCCCAGCTAGCGCACCAGCTAGCGCCCCTGTGAGCGCAGTCCAAGTCTCACAGACTGATATTAAAGATCTCGTGGCAGCACAAAAACAGGACGGAGACCTCAGGGAGGTTTTCAAGGGAAACTTTGTGCCTGCTTACGAGCACTTTAAACACGCACTGACCACACATGAGGGTGTGATCATTAAGGACCGACTTTATGTGGTCCCACAGCAGGACAGGAATCAGATGATTGCCTTGTTCCATGACGGACACGGGCATCAGGGAATTGATGCAACAACGAGGCACCTCAGGCAACTCTGTTGGTGGCCTGATCTCAGGAATGATGTAACGCACTACATTGAGAATTGCCTGATTTGTGCTCAGAATAACCCGGAGCGGTATTCTAAGAAGGCACAACTTCGGCATACTCGCCCAGTTAACGGCCCTTGGACAAACCTCCAGATCGACTTTATAGGTCCATTGCCCCCTTGCAGGAATGGCTATAAATACGTTCTGGTGGTGATAGATACCTTTACCAAGTGGGTAGAGGCATTTCCCTCACGAACAAATACAGCAAAGACAGCTGCAAAGATCCTGACCCACCACATCTTCACGAGATGGGGTTTACCCCGAAGTATCGATTCGGACCAGGGATCTCACTTTACAGGACGGGTCATGAGGAACGTCCTGACAATATTCGGAATCAAACAGAACTTCCACATTGCGTATCATCCACAGTCCAGCGGGATTGTGGAGCGCATGAATCGGACCCTAAAAACTACCCTTAGGAAAATGGTTCAAGAGAACAATTCCACATGGGATTCAGTGCTCCCATTTGCACTTATGTTCATAAGGAACACTGTCTCCACATCGACAGGATACACACCACACACACTCATGACCGGACGCCCTATGAAAGGTACAGAATTCCTTTTAGGACTGGACATGACAAGCCCCGAAGTGACGGCCCTCACCCACGAAAAGGCAGTTAAAGATCTAGTTGAGACTGTGAGGTCTGCACAGCTCGCAGCCGCAGTCCAGCTAGGGAAACGCCGACAGCAACGGACTGCCTGTTTCAATAAGACCGTACACACCACAGAATTCCAGGTTGGGCAACAGGTAATGTTATCTGTTTATAACCCCAGCAGTTTTTTGGCTCCAAAATATTCCGGTCCCTACTCAATTTCGGACAAAATTAGCCCCTCCGTTTACAGGATAAAGTATCCTAATGGGAAGACCGCGTGGTTCCATATAAACCAGTTAAAGGCATATGGAACACAGGCCAACCATGCCCACCATGTCCTGCTAGACGCAGCAGAACACTTCACCCCGCCCACCAGAGACACTTTTCCACCATCCCCCTCACAGACCAGTTCATCCACGGACTCGCCCACGACTCCGCCCACAGACCACTACAGACCACGCCCCGACACGCCCACAAGCTGCCACAGCAGAGACAGTAGGACAGACACTGACTCTGAAGACAGCGACACCACACAGCCATACAGCCCACACTACACCAACTACGACCCCGACTCCAGTGACCCCATGGAACTCACTTACCTCAAAAACCCCGAACCACCACCCGACCCCGACTACCCCGACAACACACTCGACGCCACACAATGGCACAGGGACAATTCCTACAGACTTGTCCGCAATGACGAGAGTGACCCCCGGTCACACAATGCCAAAATAGCATGCCTGATCCACACAAGGGTGTGGGATCCGGGAGAGCAGGACGACACGGTGTCTGACTCCCGACACGGCAACCCCTTTGTGACCCTGTTCACAGAGGCAGAATCAAAGTGAGGTGTCCAGATGATGTAAGATAGGAATCGTTTGAGGGAAACGATGTCCTTTCTGATGGAACCTGCACGTATGTTTGTCTTCGTTTTATGTTTGTTTGTCTCCGGATTGTACAATGTTTCAGTTGGAGGATGGACATCTTCTTTTCAGCTGAAAAGATTGTGACCACCTCACATGCACGTTAGTTTGTCCGCAGATACTTTTGAGAACTTCGGTTTGATTGGAGATCCTTTCCAAAGTTGTAAAGGCCACACGCCAAATAGTTTATCTGCAGATATCTCTGAGAACTTCAGTGATGTCCTCAGTTGGAGCATCTTGGCTCCCTTGGTTTTTTTAGGTGCCCCTCTATTCGGCGAAATAGAGGCTGCAAGTCATGGTAAACACATTCGTACCCGTTTCTTTCCAGGTTACTCAGGCAGTGGACAAACGGCACTGAGGACCCGCCCTGTCTGAGAACCAACCCTTGGTCAGCCAAGCTCGGGTATGGCACAGCACGCCCTACCCGGGGATCCCATCCAACTCGTACCCGTAGCGGCCCATACGCAACTCATTCGGATGTTTCTTTCCAAATTTGTTTTCATTTTAGGTTAGGTAGCCCTTCGGCCACCATCCCACATGCTATTTACATCCGGGAACATTCGGATGGTAAATCAGCAAAGCCTGCGAGACGGCTCGCAGAAGGAAGGATTGTTAGGTGTATGCTGGTCTTTAAATTCGCTTTTTGAAAAAAAAAAAATGAGGGGAGTCACAGGGTGTGACTTAGCCAGTCATTTTAAAGGGTCAATTGGGTTTTGAAAGACAGATGCACTAACAAGTAAAGATCTTAAACTGTGTATTGACAGATACTGTGCTTGATCCCAAAGGTTTCAAAGGACGAGACAGAGGTCGAAGCCAGGATTGTCAATACCGGAGGAAGAAGGAAGAGAAAGAAGAAGAACAGCAAAATGATGGAAGCCCACTTATTACTATTTAATGTCATATGTATATGTGTGGAAACAAGACACGTTTCCCCCAAAACCCCCACCGTAAATGTTTCTAGTACAGCAAACCCCCAGTGCTCAGCTCTGATCAGCGAGGTTCAGACCTGGTGTACTAAATTCATGACGTGGTACTCCATGTCCTACATAATCGAATCACTGTTGGTGATTGCGATCCTCACCATCCTAGTGCAGACCCTCAGGTTGAGGAAATGGAAGAGGAGAGCCTCTCGTTCCAGCACCTCACCCATCTATAGAGTGCAATCCCCCATCTTCGGATTCCACCAAACCCCTCAACCCCTCACTGATTACAACACTCTGTAAATAAAATTCAGCCATGTATTATATTGTTCCATACTCGACTGCCGAGTTGGGAAGTGTGATGTTGTGGTGTGAATGGTTAAGGTTTAGAGTGATTAAATGTTTAAGTTAAGGTTAATAGTGATAGGTAGAGGTTCCCAATTGTAGTAATGCATGTCCCTTTGACATAGGGCCAAGTAGAAATGTTAGTTAAATTTTTTTTTCTCTTCTTCCCATAGTTTAGAACAGAGTAGAACAGGAACTGGCAAGAGGTCAGAACACAAGGAGGCAAAGTACATAGGTGATCCTTCACAATAGTATGATTGTGAGGATCACAAGGAGGGAATGTAGCCATGCTGGCCACGCAAAATGGACACTGAGCCAAACTAAAATGGAAGGCTGCTGAGAAACAGACAGTTCAGCCAGAACAGCAGTCTGCAAAGAGCAGTTTGCATTCTGCAGCAGCAGAAACCAGTTTGGGCTCAGGTGGAAAGACCTTAGCTAGGTGCAAATGGCAAAACGCTTTGCATGCTAATGAGGCCATCAGACTTGAACACCCACACAATAGATACATTTGGTTCTGAATGGACACATTCCAATCAAGACCCAGACATCGAGGCACCAGAAACCTCCGAACAAAAGGACATAAGAAACGCCCCCTCCATCACGGAGACCCCCTCGCATTGGGGAATTAATCCAGTATCGATAAGAAATTGATCCAATAGGTAGAGCCCGCCCGAGAAGAGGGAAGGACAACGGAACCCCTATAAAAGATAGGGACCTCGTGTTGTCCGGTCTGTTAAACCTGTGCTCCGGCCTCGACTGACACCTGGTATCCTGACTCCAGCCGTTGAGCACCAGCCGCCGAAACCGTAAGTTCAACGCTCGCTACGCGATCCAAGCCCACTAGACTCCCAAGTGCCAGAACGCTTGCTGAAGGCTGCAGACAAAACCAGGACGAAGGCCTCGTTCTCTGACCTTGCCTGTTCCTGTTAGATAAGTATTCTGTTTGCTTATGTTTAGTTGTAGCTTAGTCTCTTAGTGTGTGTGCATGAGTATTTATTATTAACTGTATAATAAATATTGATCGTTTGAACTTGACTAATCGGTGTATCGTCTTTATTACTTTGAATTTGACCTTGGAATACTTGTGACGTTGCCTATACGGCAGCTGGCGACTCCAGAGCTTAAATAATTACATAGAACAGAGCCTAGCAGTGTTAAGCACACGTCGAACTCGGAGGCGTGTTAATACACTCCAATAAACGCGTTTTACGCCCATAGTAAAACGTGCAACAACGCACACCAAGGCAAACATCAACTGCAGCCGGAGGATTATCAATTTGGTGAAAAACACTTTTTGGTGTGACCAAAGTTTGCTGGTCTTCCAAGGCAAATAGTTGTTCACAACCAACTTTTGCAGAATGGTACATTCCAAGGTCCAGGATCATGCATCAAGGGATTCACTAAGCTTGGGCCGGCTGCTACAGAGGCGCCATGGGGAAAGGCCACTAGCTAAGGCCTTTCAACCATAGCACAATGAGGGGTTGGAAATTATAGACAGCTCCTCGGACTTTATGACTCACATTGAATTGTTAGGAACAATAGGTTAGTTTTAAGGTATTTGTAAATATTAGAAATATAGGTATAATTTCAAGTGGGTTTAATTTATTCTGTGTAAGGAAGGGTAAACCTATTGTTAGATTTATGCTGGACAAAGGTGTTTGAATGTGTGGGGGTTTTGATTTCAGTTCCAACTGTGCCTCTATTGTGCTTAGAGGGGGTTATGGAGTGAAAAGTAAATACATTTTCTAAACCATAAAGTCATTGCTTAACAACCAGGGACCCTTTTAAGACAGAAAGGTGTTTTGAATTTAGTTTTAGCTTAATTTGATTGCAGTTGGAGACAGGACACCGTGGAGTGAACATTTCTCATCTCAGACAGAAGATGAGATGGACAGGACAAGAGGGTTGCAAAGAGGCGGTCTTCCCAAAGAACCAGGTAAAGTCCAGGCAACCAGGAAACTGGGACAGAAAGAATGTCTTAGGAACACTGAAGTTAAGGGGAAACAAACAAAGAATTTGAACAAGATACTGTTCGGGGGAATTTTTTTCTTTTTTTTAATAAATTTAAAATATCCAATATTTTTTTTCCAATTAAGGGGCAATTTAGTATGGCCAAACCACCTAATCTGCACATAATTGGGTTGTGGGGGTTAAACCCACGCAGACACCGAGAGAATGTGCAAACTCCACATGGACAGTGACCCAGGACCAGGATTCGAACCTGGGTCCTCAGCGCCGCAGTCCCAGTGCTAACCACTGCACGTGACGCCCCTGTTCACAAAAATTTAAGGTAAAGCAGATAAAGAGTTCTGAGTTAAAGAGACAGCAATAGTAACCAGATTTAAAGTGAGAACGCAGACTTCAGAGGTAAATCAAAACTTTGGTGCCAGCTTAGTACAGTCCGGGAATTATTGTTAAAGCAATCGTGAAAAGTGTGCAACATTAAAGTCAAAAGAATCTTGAAGGGGGAGATGTAAAACGTGAATGCTGGATTATTATTAAAAATGGAGAGGATGCTTTATTTGAAAGAGCAGTGTGGAAAACCTGGAATGGATTTGTAATGCAAACTGCTTATGTAAATCATTGCTGTGGAACAAGATTTTAAAGCATGTCTTTTTTGGGAATGGAGTTTGGAAACTCTCATGAGGGGCTTTTGAGGAGAAATCCATAGACACTCACTCGGGTTCAGTGGGGAGGCCAGCAAAGTTTGTTTAAGGGGACTTTCGTTACTGAGGCCATTGTAGTTTAAGATGTATTTTGTAACCCATGTTAACCTTAAAATCTGTGTATGTTTGTGAAGATAGGGGGGAGGAAAGGAGTTTTGTATCGCAATCAACATTTTCATGTTTAATAAATGTTTTTTTCTTGTTAAAAACTAATTAGCAGTCCTGTGGGTCTGTTGCTCCATATTTTCTATCGATTACAGGACGGGATTCTGCGTCCCGCTAGCCCCGTTTTATGGTGCGGCGCGCCCCTGCCAGCAGTGGGATCCTCCGTTCTGGCAGCCAGCCAATGGGGTTGCCCATTGTGGCCACCCCACGCTGATCAGGAAACCCGCAGGCGCCGGTGCGCTGCCGGCGAAGCTGCCAATGGAAAATCCCGCACACAGTCTTTTGAGCCAATTCTGGGATCTTCCTGGCCAGTTACAACACCAACTGGTTAACAGAATGTACACATGTAAATATTACATGTATCATGATTATTCAACATATGTAACATGAGTGCAGCAAGGTCTATGTAGAAAATGTGAATATTGTTGCACTTTTTTTAATGACCAATTTTGAAATGTTTAACAGTGTTCTTTTGGATATGTTATAAGTATATTTTTACAAAACAAAAATTTGGAGAAGTAACCAAAATCCCTACTCAAATAAATACATTGCATGAAGCAAGACTTCACCACACACTTAATATTAATCTTGTATATAAGGCACTTAGGACATAGCCTGCCTAATAAAAAGGGATCAGTATAAGCAATCTAAGTCGAGCACCTGCAGTTACATGAATACTGTTACAGTCCTTGGAGATCAACATTTTCCCCCCTCTGTACCTCTTGCAGTCTGGTAATTTTAAATGTAAATTAAAAACAAATGTCGCTCCAATTGCAATTGCTCTAGAGTTAATATTATTGTTCATGGATGGACTGGTTGACAGTGAAAAGAAAATTAAAAGGAAAATTAGAAAATCTCTATGATGCTGGTAAATGCATTTTCATTTCAAGCGAGGCTTCTCGAGGCTCCCCTGTAAGATCTACTCTCCACTTTCCTGAGTAAGTGCAGCTCCAATAGTACTCAAGAAGCTTGGTGCTATTTAGGATCAAAGCAGCCCACTTGATTGGCATTCCATCCACAAACATTCACTCCCTCCACCAACGATGCACAGTGCCAGCAAGATGTACTGCAGGAATTTACCAGGGTTCCTTCGACAGCAACTTCTAAACCCACAGTCTCTACCAACAAACACGGATTGGATTTGTTTATTGTTACATGTACCAAGGTACAGTGAAAAGTATTTTTCTGTGAGCAGCTCAACAGATCATTAAGTACAACTTAAGTAAGTTGGGAGTTGTCTATAGACCTCCTAATAGTTCCAGAGATGTAGAGGAAAGGATTGCAAAGATGATTCTCGACAGGAACGAGAGGAACAGGGTAGTTGTTATGGGGGACTTTAACTTTCCAAATATTGACTGGAAATACTATAGTTCGAGTACTATAGATGGGTCCGTTTTTGTACAGTGTGTGCAGGAGGGTTTTCTGACACAGTATTTAGACAGGCCAACAAGGGGCAAGGCCACATTGGATTTGGTACTGGGTAATGAACCCGGCCAGGTGTTAGATTTAGATGTAGGTGAGCACTTTGGTGATAGTGATCACAACTCGGTTATGTTTACTTTAGCAGTGGGCAGGGATAGGTATATACCGCAAGGCAAGAATTATAGCTGGGGGAAAGGCAATTATGATGCTATTCGGCAAGATTTAGGATGTATAGGATGGGGAAGGAAACTGCAGGGGATGGGTACAATCGAAATGTGGAGCTTTTTCAAGGAACAGCTACTGCATGTCCTTGATAAGTATGTACCTGTCAGGCAGGGAGGAAGTTGTCGAGCAAGGAAACCGTGGTTTACTAAGGAAGTTGAAGCACTTGTCAAGAGGAAGAAGAAGGCTTATGTTAGGATGGGACATGAAGGCTCAGTTAGGGCACTTGAGAGTTACAAGTTAGCCAGGAAGGACCTAAAGGGAGAGTTAAGAAGAGCGAGGAGAGGACAAGAAAAGTCGTTGGCGGATAGGATCAAGGAAAACCCTAAGGCTTTCTATAGGTATATCAAGAACAAAAGAATGACTAGAGTAAGATTAGGGCCAATCAAGGATAGTAGTGGAAAGTTGTGTGTGGAATCAGAGGAGATAGGGGAAGCGTTAAATGGATATTTTTTGTCAGTGTTTACACTTGAGAAAGACAATGTTGTTGAGGAGAATACTCAGGTTCTGTCGACCAGGCTAGATGGAATTGGGGTTCAAAAGGAGGAGGTGTTAGCAATTTTGGAAAATGTCAAAATAGATAAGTCCCCTAGGCCAGATGGGATTTATCCTAGGATTCTCTGGGAAGCCAGGGAGGAGATTGCAGAGCCTTTGTCCTTGATCTTTATGTTGTCTTTGTCGACAGGAATAGTGCCGGAGGACTGGAGGATAGCAAATGTTGTCCCCTTGTTCAAGAAGGGGAGTAGAGACAACCCTGGTAATTATAGACCTGTGAGCCTTACTTCGGTTGTGGGTAAAATGTTGGAAAAGGTTATAAGAGATAGGGTTTATAATCATCTTGAAAAGAACAAGTTGATTAGCGATACTCAACACGGTTTTGTGAAGAGTAGACATAGACATAGAACAGTACAGCACAGAACAGGCCCTTCGGCCCTCGATGTTGTGCCGAGCAATGATCACCCTACTTAAACCCACGCAACCCATATACCCGTAACCCAACAATCCCCCCATTAACCTTACACTACAGGCAATTTAGCATGGCCAATCCACCTAACCCGCACATCTTTGGACTGTGGGAGGAAACCGGAGCACCCGGAGGAAACCCACGCACACACGGGGAGGACATGCAGACTCCACACAGACAGTGACCCAGCCGGGAATCGAACCTGGGACCCTGGAGCTGTGAAGCATTGATGCTAACCACCATGCTACCGTGAGTAGGTCATGCCTCACAAACCTTATTGAGTTTTTTGAGAAGGTGACCAAACAGGTGGATGAGGGTAAAGCGGTTGATGTGGTGTATATGGATTTCAGTAAGGCGTTTGATAAGGTTCCCCACGATAGGCTATTGCAGAAAATAAGGAAGTATGGGATTGAAGGTGATTTAGCGGTTTGGATCAGTAATTGGCTAGCTGAAAGAAGACAGAGGGTGGTGGTTGATGGCAAATGTTCATCCTGGAGTTCAGTTACTAGTGGTGTACCGCAAGGATCTGTTTTGGGGCCTCTGCTGTTTGTCATTTTTATAAATGACCTGGAAGAGGGTGTAGAAGGATGGGTTAGTAAATTTGCAGATGACACGAAGGTCGGTGGAGTTGTGGATAGCGCTGAAGGATGTTATAGGATACAGAGGGACATAGATAAGCTGCAGAGCTGGGCTGAGAGGTGGCAGATGGAGTTTAATGCGGAAAAGTGTGAGGTGGTTCACTTTGGAAGGAGTAACAGGAATGCAGAGTACTGGGCTAATGGCAAGATTCTTGGTAGTGTAGATGAACAGAGAGATCTCGGCATCCAGGTACATAAATCCCTGAAAGTTGCCACCCAGGTTAATAGGGCTGTTAAGAAGGCATATGGTGTGCTAGCCTTTATAAGCAGGGGGATTGCGTTTCGGAGCCACAAGGTCATGCTGCAGCTGTATATAACTCTGGTGCGACCGCACCTGGAGTACTGCGTGCAGTTCTGGTCAACACATTATAGGAAGGATGTGGAAGCTTTGGAAAGAGTTCAGAGGAGATTTACTAGGATGTTGCCTGGTATGGAGGGAAGGTCTTATGAGGAAAGGCTCAGGGACTTGAAGTTGTTTTCGTTAGAGAGGAGAAGGCTGAGAGGTGACTTAATAGAGACATATAAGACAGTCAGAGGGTTAGATAGGGTGGACAGTGAGAGTCTTTTTCCTCGGATGGTGATGACCAACACGAGGGGACATAGCTTTAAATTGAGGGGTGGTAGATATAGGACAGATGTCAGAGGCAGTTTCTTAACTCAGAGAGTAGTAGGGGTGTAGAACACCCTGCCTGCAACAGTAGTAGACTCGCCAACTTTAAGGGCATTTAAGTGGTCACTGGATAGACATATGGATGAAAATGGAATAGTGTAGGTCAGATAGGCTTCAGATGGTTTCACTGGTCGGCGCAACATCGAGGGCCGAAGGGCCCGTACTGCGCTGTAATGTTCTATGTTCTATGTTCTATACATGAAAAGAAAAGGAAATACATAGTAGGGCAACACAAGGTACACAATGCACCTAGATAACACCGGCATCAGGTGAAGCATACAGGGGTGTAGTGTCAATCAGATCAGTCCATAAGAGGATCATTTAGGAGTCTGGTAGCAGTGGGGACGAAGCTGTTTTTGAGTCTGTTCATGCGTGTTCTCAGACTTTTGTATCTCCTGCCCGATGGGAGAAGTTGGAAGAATATACCACAGTGATGTTAGAGAAGGAGTTCTGTTTAGGCCGGTTGGGAGGGGTCTTTGATTATGCTGTCCGCTTTCCCCAGGCAGCGGGAGGTGTAGATGGTGTCAGTGGATGGGAGGCAGGCTCGTATGATGGACTGGGCTGTGTTTACAACTCTCTGCGGTTTCTGAGTTATCATCAAGAAGGACAAAGGAAGCAGACACACGGGGACAGCACCACCCGGACGCTCCCCTTCAAACCAATCACCCCCCTGACTTGGAAGCATATCGCCGTTCCTTCACTGTTGCTGGGTCAAAATCCTGGAACTCCTTCTCTAACATCGCTGTGGTATACCTACACCAAATGGACTGCAGCAACTTGAGAAGGCAACTCACCACCACCATTGCAAAGGCAATTAGACATGGGCAATAAATGCTGGCTGCTGGCTGAGCCAGTGATATCCACATCCCAGAAATGAATAAAGTAAAATCCACTCTCATATGCTTCTACTGCTGCTCCAGACTGCCTGTTCATAGATTGACAACTAACACATTGAAGTAATGAGATGGGGAGGCAGTTGGGGGTGAGAGGCATGGGGGAGGTGGGGGGATAATGGTGGGGGGAGGTTTTGGGGGGCGTGGCAGGTGAGAGGAGCTGGTGGATGAGAGGAGCTTTGAGGTGGAGAAATGTAGGATTGGCTACATGTCCACAAAAAACAAGACAATCCATTCTGATCAAGTAGAGAACCCCTCTGCCCCAGTCAACAAAGTGATGGAAGGATTAATCAACAGTGCTATCAAACTGGCATTTACTCACCAATATTGCTTATTGATGGTGAGTTTTTACCTCGCCATGGTTACTCAACTCCTGACCTCATCACAGCCTTGGTCCAAACTTTGACAAAGGAGATGAACTCAGATGTGTGGCGAAAGTCACTATCCTTCACATCAAGGCAGCACTTCCCCAAATGTGGCATTTAATAGTGAGATGGTGGGTTTGGAAGATTCTGTCTCAGGACCCTTGGTAAGTTCCCACAGTGCATTTTGTATAAAGTGGCACCAGTAAAATTAAAATCAGTGGGAATCAGGTGGAAAACTCTCCATTGGTTGGAGTCAGACCTCGCAGAAAGGAAGGTGGTTGCTGATGCTGCAGGTAAGTCATCTCAGTCCTGAGACATTGCTGCATAAGTTCCTCAGGATAGTGTCCAAGGCCCATTACTCTTCAGATGTTTCAACTCTGACCTTCCTTCCCCCTCTCCACAACCAACAACCACCCCCCCCCCCCCACCCCCGCACTACCTTTCACACCCCATTAGTTTTCTATAGACTCCCCAATAGCAGCAGAGAGATGGAGGAGCAGATTGGGCGGCAGATCTTGGAAAGGTGCAGAAGTAACAGAGTTGTCATGGGTGACTTCAACTTCCCTAATATTCACTGGAACCTCCACGCTGCAAATCGTTTGGATGGAGCAGATTTTGTCAGGTGTGTACAGGACAGTTTCCTATCTCAATATGTAGACAGGCCGACTGGGGGCATGCCATATTGGATTTGATGCTTGGCAACGAACCAGGCCAGGTGTCAGATCTCTCGATGGGAGAGCATTTCGGTGACAGTGACCACAACTCCTTGACCTTTACCATAGTCATGGAGAGGGATAGGAATAGACAGTATAGAAAGGTATTTAATTGGGACAGATATTTAATTATACTGCTATTAGAGAGGGGCTGTGGGGCATAAAGTGGAACCAGTTGTTCGAGGTGAAATGCGCAACAGTAATGTGGGGGTTGTTTAAGGAGTACTTGCTGCAAGTGCTGGACAGTTTTGTCCCACTGAGACGAAGAAGGAATGGTAAGGTGAAGAAGCCTTGGATGGCAAGAGAAGTGGAGCTTCTAGTCAAGAGGAAGAAGGAAGCTTACGTTAAGTTGAGGAAGCAAGGATCTGGCACAACTCTAGAGGGTTACAAGGTAGCCAGGAAAGAACTCAAAAATAGACTTAGGAGAGCTATAAGGGGGCATGAAAAAGTCCTGATGGGAAGGATTATGGAAAACCCCAAGGCATTCTACACTTAGGTGAGCAATAAGAGATCAGAGTGAGAGTAGGGCCGATCAAGGATAGTGGAGGGAACTAGTGTCTGGAGTCTGAGGCGATAGGGGAGGTCTTAAATGAATATTTTGCTTTGGCATTCACTAGAGAGAGGAACCTTGTTGCTCATGGGAATAGTGTGAACCAGGTTAATAGACTCGAACAGATTGATATTAAGAAGGAGGATGTGCTGGAAATGTTGAAAATCATCGGGATAGATAAGTCCGCTGGGTCTTACGGGATATACCCAAGGTTACTATGGGAAGCAAGGGAGGAGATTTCTGCGCCATTGGCGATGATCTCTGCGTCCTCACTCTCCACTGGAGTCGCACTGGATGATTGGAGGGAGATGAATGTTGTTCCCCTGTTCAAGAAAGGGAATTGGGAAATCCCTGGGAATTACGGACCAGTCAGTCTTACGTCTGTTGTGAGACAAATATTGGAAAGGATTCTGAGAGATAGAATTTATGACTATTTAAAAAAGCACAGTTTGATTAAAGATAGTCAGCATGGCTTTGTGAGGACAGGTCATGCCTCTCAAACCTCATTGAATTCGTTGAGGATGCGATGAGACACATTGACGAATGTTGGGCAGTGGATGTGTGTATATGGATTTCAGTAATGCATTTGATAAGGTTCCCATGGTAGGCTCATTCAGAAAGTTAGGGAGCATGGGATACAGGGAAATTTGTCTGTCTGGATACAGAATTGGCTGGCCGAAAGAAGACAGCGAGTGGTAGTGGATGGAAAGTATTCTGCCTGAAGGTCGGTGACCAGTGGTGTCCTGCAGGGATCTGTTCTGGGACCTCTGCTCTTTGTGGTTTTTATAAATGACTTGGATGAGGAAGTGAAAGGGTGGGTTAGTAAGTTTGCCGATGACACAAAGGTTGGTGGAGTTGTAGATAATGTCGAAGGCTGTTGCAGGTTAAAGCAAGACATTGACAGGATGCAGAGCTGGATTGAGAAGTGGCAAATGGAGTTCAACCTCGATAAATGTGAAGTGATTCACTTTGGAAGGTCGAATTTGAATGCTGAATACAGGGTTAAAGGCAGGATTCTTCGAAGTGTGGAGGAACAGAGGGTCCACATACATGGATTCCTCAAAGTTGCCACCCAGGTTGATAGGGTTGTTAAGAAGGCGTATGGTGTGTTGGCTTTCATTAACAGGGGGATTGAGTTTAAGAGCTGCAAGGGTTTGCTGCAGCTTTATAAAACCCTGATTAGACCACGCTTGGAATATTGTGTCCAGTTCTGGTCGCCTCATTATAGGAAAGATGTGGATGCTTTGGAGAGGGTGCAGAGGAGATTTACCAGGGTGCTGCCTGGACTAGAGGGCATGTCTTATGAAGAAAGGTTGAGGGAGCCTGGGCTTTTCTCACTGGAGCGATGAAGGAAGATAGGTGACTTGATAGAGGTGTACAAGGTGATGAGAGGCATAGAACATAGAACATTACAGCACAGTACAGGCCCTTGGGCCCTTGATGTTGCGCTGTCCTGTGAAACCCCTCTAAAGTCCCTCTACACTATTCCCTTATCGTCCGTATGCCTATCCGATGACCATTTGAATGCGTTTAGTATTGGCAAGTCCACTACTGTTGCAGGCAGGGTGTTCCACGCCCTTACTACTCTCTTGAGTAAAGAACCTACCTCTGACATCTGTCCTATATCTACCTCCCCTCAATTTAAAGCTGTGTCCCCTCGTGCTGGACATCACCATCCAAGGAAAAAGGCTCTCAATGTCCACCCTATCTAATCCTCTGATCATCTTATATGCCTCAATTAAGTTTCCTCTTAACCTTCTTCTCTCTAACGAAAACAACCTCAAGTCCTTCAGTCTTTCCTCATAAGATCTTCCCTCCATACCAGGCAACATCCTTGTAAATCTCCTCTGTACCCTTTCCAATGCTTCCACATCCTTCCTATAATGTGGCGACCAGAACTGCACGCAATACTCCAAATGCGGCCGCACCAGAGTTTTGAACAACTGCAACATGACCTCATGGCTCCGAAACTCAATTCCTCTACCAATAAAAGCTAACACACCGTGTGCATGGATATAGTGGATAGCCAGAGACTTATCCCCTGGGCGGAAATGACTGTCATGAGGGGACATAATTTTAAGGTGATTGGAGGGAGGTATGGGGGAGATGTCAGAGGTAGGCTCTTTAAACAGAAAGTGGTGGGTGTATGGAATGCACTGCCAGCAGAGGTGGTGGAGTCAGAGTCATTAGGGACATTTAAGCGACTCTTGGACAGGCACATGGACAGCAGTAAATTGAAGGAGTGTAGGTTTGGTTGATCTTAGTTTAAGATAAATGGTCCGCACAACATCGTGGGCCAAAGGGCCTGTACTGTGCTGTACTATTCTATGTTCTATTACTTTAGTGGGCAGCACGGTGGCACAGTGGCTAGCAGTGCTGCATCACAGCATCAGAGACCTGGGTTCAATTCCGGCCTTAGGTCACTGTCTGTGGAGTTTGCATGTTCTTCTTGTGTCTGCTTGGGTTTCCTACAGGTGCTCCAGTTTCCTCCCACAGTCCAAAGATGTGCAGGTTAGGTGGATTGGCCATGATAAATTGTCTCTTAGTGTCCAAAGGTTAGATGGGTTTACAGGCAGTGGAATGGCCCTAGGTCGGGTGCTCTTTCAGAGGGTCAGTGAAGGCTCAATGGGCCAAATGGCCTCCTGTACTGTAGGAATTCTATAATTATATGATTCTATGAGTGAATAGTCAGTGTATGGAATAGGCAGTCTGGAGCAGAAGTGGAAATAAATGGGGGTGGATTTTATAGGGGATCCAAAAGAAGCCTATGCTGAAATGAAAATGCATAATTTAGCAGCATTATACAGTTCTTCCAAGTTTCCTTTATGTCTCTGCTCGCTGTTAATCAATCCATCCATAAATAATAGTACTGAAAGCAATTGCAATTTGAGAAACATTTGCTTCTAATTTACAATTAAAATGACCAGACTGTAAGAGGTACAGGGGAAAATATAAGTTTTGAACTCCATGGACTGAACGAGTATTAATGTAACTGCAGTACTTGGCAAGAAAGTATCTTGGATAGTAAATAACTTGGCTTACTGATCCTTTTTTATTCAGCATGCTGCGTCCCATATGCCTAATATACAAGATTAATGTTAAATGTGCAGTGAATAATTGCTTCATGCAGTACGAATTTGCAATTACCAAGTAATTTGAGTGGAGATTATGGTCAGAAATGAGGATGTTTATAGTTGCTTGTACAATATTCAGCACCATTTGCAACAAATCAAATACTGAAGCAGATCATCTCCAAATGCAACAAGACTTGGACAACATTCAGGCTGGACTGACAAGTGGTCAGTAACATTCACACCACATAAGTGCTAGGCAATGGCCATCTTCAACAAGAGAGAATCTGACCACCTCCCCTTGACATTCAATGGTACTATCATTGCTGAATCCCCAGTATCAACATGCTAGGCGCGATTCTCCCAAAACGGGAGAAATCGTAAAGCTGGCATAAAACCCGGGCGGGTTTTACGGCAGCGCGCCCCTTCCCGACCGGGAACCGATTCTGGTCCCCAGTCGGAGCTAGCAGCCCGACGCCGTAGGCTCCGGCAAGACGGGCTTAACGAAAATCGTTAGCGCCGGCTGACGCGTCATATGACGTCAGCCGCGCATGCGCAGTTTGGAAGACTCCAACCCGCGCATGCGCGGGTGACGTCATCGCGTTTTTGCGCAAAACCCGCGCATGCGCGGGCTGGGTTGCCCCTCAGCCGCCCCGCGAATGGATACTGCGGGGCGGCGGAAGGACAAGTAGTGCGCGGGCATCGGGCCCGCTGCCCGCGATCGGTGCCCACCGATCGCGGGCCCATGGCACCCTTGGCACGGCCGTGGTACGGCCGTGCCAATCGGTGCCATGGTTATTAATATCGAGTTAGTCACGCCGTTTTTACGAACGGCAAGACCAGGTGTGTTTGCCGTTCATAAAAACGGCGTAAAGGGCTGGGACTTCGGCCCATCTAACAGCTGAGAATCGCTGCCGGCCGTAAAAAAACGGCGGCAGCGATTCGGGTCGGGACTTCGGCGGGGGGGGGGGGGGGGGGGGGGGGGAGAATAGCGGGAGGGCGGCAAAAATGTCAGGAAGGCCCTCCCGCTATTCTTCCACCCGTCGTGGGGGGCGGAGAATTTCGCCCGCTGTGTGTGTATTTGGGGGAAGGGGTGAAGTGGGCATTACCGTTGCCCAGGTACTGAACTGGATAAGCCATATAAACACTGTGGCCACGAAGCAGGTCAGAAACTGGGAAGTCTGTGCTATTAACTCACCTTCTAACTCTCCAAAGCTTGGACACCATCCACAAGGCATAAGTCAATAATTTTATGGAATACTTGACACTTGCTTGGATGAGTGCAGCTCCAGCAACATTCGAGAAGCTTAACACCATTCAGGATAAAGCGGCCAGCTTGATTGGTACATCACCACCACCTTAAACACTTACTCACACCACCACCAATGCACATGTGTACCATCCACAAGATGCATTGCAGCAACTTGCCAAGGCTCCTTGGACAGCACTTCCCAACCTGTGTCCTTTACCACCCTGGGGTAGAAGGACAGCAGATGCATGGAACACCATCCAGTGTATGATCCCCTCCACGCCGTAGTGGAGGAAACCACGCCAAAAGTTGATTTTCAAATCTTTGTTACTGTTGACCGTTTAATAAACAAAATATTTTCAACTATCAACTCCAGGGTAGACGTGCCATGTCCCAGAGGATGATTAATGCATAGCATCTCAAGGAAATTTTGAAGCCTGAATACTGTTCCTGCCTGGTTTAGCACAGGGCTAAAAGAGCTGGCTTTTAAAGCAGACCAAGGCAGGCCAGCAGCATGGTTCAATTCCCATACCAGCCTCCCTGAACAGACGCCAAATGTGGCGACTGGGGGCTTTTCACAGTAACTTAATTTGAAGCCTACTTGCGACAATAAGCGATTTTCATTTCATTTTTTTTCTCCATTTTTCATCCTGACTTGGAAATATATTGTTCTTCGTTCACTGTAGCTGGGTCAAATTCTGGGACTTAATTTCTACCAGCACTGCCGGTGTACCTACACCATGTGGACTGCTGCGATTCAGGAAATTGGCACACCATCAGTTTCTCAAGGCCAATTAGGGATGGGAAATACATGGTGGCCGAGCCAGTTATACCCACCTCCTGTTAAAAAAAAAAGAAAATCATGGCCTTCCTGGGATTCCAACCACCCCTGCACTTGGACCTTGGACAAGGGCCAGTGTGACCAACCCCAGCATCAGCGTTGGCCTGATTTAGGGAAACCTTCAGCTGGAAAGCAGCGAGGGCAGCAGTGGGGAGGAGTACAGCAGAGAGCAGAACATAAGAACTAGGAGCAGGAGTAGGCCATCTGGCCCCTCGAGCTGCTCCACCATTCAATGAGATCATGAGATGGCAAGAAGATGGAAAGGCAGTGGGGTTTAGGGATGCTCATGGCCCACCTAATTGCATGCCCTTTCAGCCTCCAAGCTTTCCACCAGCAGGAGGCCTGTCATCTGCATATTTCCTGAAAGGCATTCAATAGGCTCATTTTAATTGAATGGGTCAATAAATTACAAAAAAGACCCTCGGCTGAATTCTCCGTTTGGGAGACTAACGGAGGTGTGTTATGCCAGGAAAACTTGTGCAAAACGACCACCGATTCGCCATTTTGCTGAGGGCTAGCAGGGAGCTAGTGTAGAGCTCCCAGCTCTAGCTGCCAACACGGCCCTGAGCATTTCCGGGTCCATGGCCGCCCATGCACACTGCGGCGGCCTGCAGCAGCCACGCCATGCTCCATGGCGGACTCCCGCGATAGCCTGCGGACTCGGCCTACAAAAATAGTACCCCCCTTCGGCCGCTCGTATGCTCCAGATTGCCCCCCCCCCTCCCCCACAGTGCCCCCAGCCCTGAATAAGCCCCCCCCTGCCCGCGGATCGGCCCTCCCCCAACTGTGGTGGTGTCGGACTGAGTCCGCAGCCGCCACGCTAAGTTCATGACGGGTGAGACCACATGTATCCCACGCCGTCAGAAACTCGGCCGGTCGGGGACCATGCATTGCAGAGCGGGCCTCAGGCAATGGCCTGAATCCATGTACACAGCATGCAGTGTACTCCTGGAGTGCGCCGCTTTTCAAGGGCTGGAGCATCGCAAAAGTGGCGCCTTCCCCGATTTTGGGGTCATCAGGGTCTCTCTGCCCCCTCGCCGAATGCAATTTCAGTATCAGGGTGCAGAGAATCCAGCCCCCTGACTGTCTCAAAATGTTCAAATTGTGAAAAGCCCAACACACCATTTTATTTGGGAAAGGAAATTGAACTTGTAACAAGTCACATGTGTAGGACAGCCATGATTGTCATTTAAAAAAACAACACAACTAAAGTTATTCTGCTTAGAAACACCATGACTGACACATTTGAAAGTCTGTCAACCAGCTGCAATACATCAATGCAGTCGAGGCAAAACAGATGTTTCTTAAAATGAGTTCCCTCTCTACTTGTTCCAACTTTATATGTACTTGAACTGACCTGCCATGAATTCAATGACAAGAAACCTCTCACTTACTGAGAATCCTCTATGTTTGCAAGACCAAATGCCCGACAAAGGCATCAACTCATACAGTACTCATCTAGTAAACCTCGGGCCTGCTATGAAAGTGACTGAAATTATTACAAATAGTGATCATAATGTTTATTTTCTCTTCACCTTTTTCTAATCTTTGAGTGTATAGTATTTTGTGACAGGTGTTAAGGTTTAAATCTCTGGGACATGTGTGTGATAAATCGTTTTTGTTTTGAAACTCACAAAAGCCTGCCGCTGGAAATTATAAAAATGAGGCAAACGACCCAGGGTAAGAAAACATGCTAATGTCATACAGAATTTCTGATCACAGACAGCGAGTCAGCACGGAGGGCTAGATTTTGATGCAGTTGGGGAGAGTCTCCGGAGGTTAGAAAATGCCGACTGTGACCTGATTCTGGGATTTTAAACCCCATTCCCAAGGTTCCTGATTTTCACGAGAGCCTTGTAAGGCTTGTGGCTGGCTTGGGTTGTGAGCCCAGACCCTGCATTCTCAACCTGGCTGTCTCCAGCATGGAAATAGCCATGTTCTTCTCCTCTACAATTTTCATGGGACAGGATTTTACGGCCTCGCCACTGCGTAATTCCCCCTGGCGGATGCGGTGGCCCATTTAAGTTGCTGTTTATTTCAGTGGAACCCTAATATCCCACTGGGTAGGAGGGGCTTTAAAATCCTAGTCATGGAGTTGGGCCAGCTTTTCAAAGAGTCATGGTTCATTAAACCATTGTGTTAAGATACACAGGTGAAGGGCACTGTTTAATTGGAGACTGCTGCTGCCGCTTTGCAGAGGTTACATTCACGGCTGGGTGTCCTTGGAAAGGAAGCATGCGCTGTCCACTGACACGCTGAGGACTTCCAATAACCCTTGGGCACTGAAGGGGCAGGAGTGTATTATTGGCCCCAGAAGTGATATTTTATTTTGATTTGATAAGTTTCTTTAAGATTTTTGACTTCTGTTACAGTGCCCTTTTAAGGGGCTATCGTTTTAATTTGATTTGTTAACTTGTCAATTTGCCCAGTTGTTCTTTTGTTTCGACTCAAATAGAGTATAGAGACTGCTGTCAACTATCTTCTCTTTGGGGCGGCACGGTGGCGCAATGGTTAGCACTGCTGCCTCATGACGCCAAGAACCCGGGTTCGATCCCGGTCCTGGGCGACTGTTTGTGTGGAGTTTGCACATTCTCCCCGTTTGGGGTCACACACCAGCTGCACACTCATCGAGGGGAGCCTCTTTCGCTTTGCATAGAGTGGCCTGTCATGTGCAGGTGCATGTAGGGCGACGTGCATCCCGTCAATCACCACCTGGACACAGCATGTCGGCCATGGCGGAAAACTCCGTTGCCCAGGCATCGTGGTGGACTCGGTCCATATTGAAATGGGTGCTGACTGGGCATATAGGGTCTCTGTGACAGCGCAGATGCACCTGTACACCAAGCTCTGTAAGATTACAGACAGGTCCCTACTCGGCGCCTGGAAGGACCGCATGGCGTAGAGGTTCAGGGCAACCGTCACCTTGACAGCCACCGGACTCGGATGTCCTCACCCATTCACCCGGGGTGCCAGCTGTGCCACAACCTGGCAGATATGTTGCACTGTCTCTCTGCTCAGCCAGAGTCTTTGACACCATGCCTGGTCCGGCACATCCTCGAATGACAGGCGCCGCCGGTACACACGAGCCTTATGCCTCGCCTCCTTTGCACCTCCTCCTTCTCCTCGGTCTGTTGGACAGATGGCTGTCCATCCTCACCGACTGCCTCCTGTTGCTCTGGGCATGCATCACTGCTCCTTGCTCTGTTGCTGCATGCGCCGCTGCTGCAGCTTCCTCCTCATCGAGCAGCTCCAGCTTGTACAGCCGCAGGGCATTCCCCAGGGCTGCGGCGACTAGGAGGAAGGCCACCATTGCTGATTGATTTCCAATATTCATTGTCTGCAGGGGTTGAAAGACGACATGTTAGCATTGTGCGTACCCTTGTGCCCAACCAGTTCCAACAGGCTATACGGTGACTCCGGTTGGCATTGCGGACTCTGACCCCGCATGTCACCCTCTCTCCCTTCCTTTCTGCACCCCTGGCCCCGTCGATACGAGGCACTGTAGGGATCTCTGGCCCTGACACCTGTCCCTGCTGCTAAAGGTACAGTCGGCTGGCACTACCCTTGCCAGCGCTACGCTTCGCAGCCTCTGTTAGGCGACCCCCCCTGTATGGCCCAAGGTGTGCATTGCCCTGGGTGGGCCACGTGATGCCCCGGCAATCTGTGCCTGCCAGTTGGGGGAGGAAGGGGTGGTGTGGTGGAGGGTGAAGTGTGGGGTGGTGGGGTGGGGGCACCCATCCGGCTGGTGGCACTCTGCAGAACCAGGGGCCAAGGCGGGTGGACAGTGGGGTGGGCAGCAAGCTGGCTGCCTTGCCGCCCATGACAATGACGGTCCGTGCCTGGACACCTTGTTCCTTGGTCCCATAGGGGGTCAACCCGACTCCATGGCACTATCTCCCGTCACCTTCCCCCGCCCTCCCGGCCCGGGCAGAGCCCGCGCCCCACCCCCACCCCCCACCCCCACCCCACCGCCCAAGCCAGCCCGGTCAGAACTGACAGTCCGCGTTCATGCTTCTCCATGTCCTACCTCCTCTTTCTCCCTCATCAGCCACGGCACCTGTTTCATAATTTTTGAAAGCACAAGTGAACCTCGACAATGGGAATGTGCCCCAATGGAGACGGAGGATCGTGGAGGCTCCGGAGAATACCGGGTCAGTCCCGCTAATGATATGCAAACAGCGTTTACCGCACGTGTGGAGTGGAACGCATTGATGACTCTGTCAAGCCATCGGAGGATTGCGATTTGGCATGAAACTGACGTCCGCCATGATTTGTGGCATCAAAACCGATTCTCTGCTCAATCGCGTTTCCCGATTCCGGAGTCAGTCACCTCCATACTGTCTGCTGGTATGTTTGAGCCCTTTCGTGACTGGTGGGCACTATGGGGATGGAGTGCTTCATTGGACCATAAAGCCACGTTTTGTTTTGGTCAGATCAGTTTTTTTTGGGTGATCTGGTTCTGTTAATGTAAGGAGCTCTCACTTTATCTTAATTTGTTAATTTACCTATTTGTTTTGCACCAAAGAGCCTAGAGACAACTACTGACTAACTGCCCCTTTTTGCAGCAATGTTTGAACCTGGCCTGCTCTGGGGAGGGAGCATCCAATTGCCCATGCTGTGGTTCAGGCCGTCACTGACACACGGTGGGCACTGAAAAGACTAGAGTGGCTTCATTACCCCTCACAATGCCATTTTGATTTAGTTAGATAAGTTTCCTTTGATATTTTGTCCTTTTGTTGCAGTGCCCTATTAAGGGGCTATTACTTTAATTTTGCTTGTTAATTGTTTTTTCGTTCAGATAATTTGTTTAAACCAAAAGAGTATAGAGGAGTAATGTGAAACCGAGGATAGTGAGAGGTCTGCATGAGTGGCCCTCTTCTCAGTGGGCCGCTAGATTGAAATCAAGTTTGTTCACTAACTATGACCCATGAATAAGATTAAACATGCTTTATACATGCCGAATATTTCATAATGAGTTCCAGGAAATGCTTAATCATTTATATATTAAAAGAACTCTCAACTTCAAATGGTAAAAACAAAATAAGTATTTACACTTTGGAAACAGAGTGAGTGCATGGCCCTCACAGTCAATGCTGTGAGCAATCAGCACGCACCTCACTTCACTTGCTCTTACTTTACTTGCGCATCGCTTCAGTCATACCGGCAGGAAAAAACTGCGTGGATCAGTGGAATGCATCAACTCTGCACATGGGCAACAATCAACAAAATGTCTTGTGGACCACGCTCAAAACCCAGATGGGCCACGTGTGGCCCCTGGGCCGCAGGTTGTCCACCACTGGAATACAGATTGCTGCTGATAGTCTGTCTCTCTCTTGTGCTACGTTTGCACCCGAGTGTTCCTGGAGAAGCAGTACCTGGTGTCCACTGGTATGCTTGAGATCTTCTGCGACCGGTGGGCAAAGTGGGGACTGGAGTCCTTCGTCAGCCCTGAAAATAATGGGCAATCTACCCTGGGACCCTCAAATCCCCCAAGACACCCCCACCCTTATCAGTCTCTGTTCATAATCCTCCGTTGTACTCGCCTTATATGGCCTAAGTTCGTTGGAACCAAAGCTCGATATCCACATGTTCCACTAGCGTTGTGTAGTAAAACAACATCGACATCCAGTGCGTTTGACTTGCAGCGATGTGCTCATCGACACGTAGCACTCAACACGCTCTCAATTATATCACAAGCATTCTGCAAAAGCATTTCTTCAACGCCTTCATCAAGTTGCTCATTCTGATCAATCCGCCTCTCTCTCTCTCTCTCTCTCCCCCTCCTTCAGCTCCCCGCAACAGACTCCCCTGCAGTGGAGAGTCACACTGACCCAGGACATGCCAGAAGAGAGAAAGAACTCCCCTTCCTCTTCTCCAGCCCAGGTAGAAGGCCATCTTACCATCCTCCCTTCCTTACTCCAGGCCACAAAAGCAAAGAGGCAGCTGCAAAGAAACACACAACCTCCAGGCAGCTACAGCTGCAAGCAGCAAACACCACACAATTGGATCAATCTGCCTCTCTCTACCCCTCTTGCAGCTCACAGCAGTAGACTCCTCAGCAGTGGAAAGTTGCACTGACCTAGACAATGCATAAAGAGAGAAAAAGCTCCCCTTCCTCTTCTCCAACTCAGTCAGCAGGTCATCCTCTCATCCTCCCTTTCCTTACTTCGAGGTACAGAAAAAGAAGGAAACAGCAGCAGCAACCTCCAAGCATTTGCTGCCACAAGCAGGGGCAAGCAGCAAACACAACCTGCAGCACAACTTGAGAGCTGTGAAGTGCTCTCACAACTAACAAGACCAATCCATTATTAACAGTGGCCTTCAGCTGTGAAGCTAGAGGCTGCTCACAGTCTAAGGGAGTTGAAGTGAACTTCAGCATATAACCAAGAACAGGGCTCTGCCCTGGAAGTGTTTCGTAAGACAGACAGGCAGCAACTGTAGTTGGTCCTGTTATGGGTATCCACAATATTTAAAGGTGGCTTGAAGACCTCACAGATGAAAAGCCCCTTAGCCTACCCGGCCCAGGGAAGACCCCTGATCTGGAACGCTTTAGCCCCCCCTAACCAAACCCAATCCCCTGACGGATCCCCCCCCCCCCCCCCCCCCACTGCCCCCGGAGCACTGGGCATCATCTCTAGGTCTCTTGAGCTGCATGCTAGAAAATGGAAATGGCTACTCACCTTCTCAGTTCCCCACAGCAACCAAAGGAGTACTAAACAACGCCCATGTGATTTCTCGCTGGGGAGCCAGTTAATTCCCAGGAGGCCCTTACATTCGACTTCAATCTTGCTAATAAGATGGAAATTGATGCAAATAGGGGTCAATGGAGGGGGCCGGTATCTCGATTTTGGCGTTGACTGCTATTTAATCAGCAGACACCCAGATCCGCACCAGATGCAGCGCAGTGGTTAAATCACGCCCAACATTTTGACTTAATTAGATCATAGATCACAGTATTTACAGTGCAGAAGGAGGTCATTCGGCCCATCAAATCTGCACCAGCCCTTTGGGAGAGCACCCCTACCCAAGCCCACACCTCCACCCTATCCCCATAACCCAGTAACCCCCACCTCGCCTTTTGTTCATTAAGTGGCAATTTATCATGGCCAATCCACCTGACCTGCACATCTTTGGATTGTGGGAGGAAACCGGAGCACCCGGAGGAAACCCACGCAGGCACGGGGAGAACATGCCAACGCCGCACAGACAGTCACCCAAGGCCGGAATTGAACCCGGATCCCTGGAGCTGTGAGGCAGCAGTGCTAACCACTGTGCCACTGAGCCGGCCATCCTTTGTTTAATTTAAGTTGTTAATTTTCTCCTGGGTTAATTTGTTTGTTTCAAGTTTATTTTCTGAATTCATTCGTGGGATGTAACGTCTCAGGCTAGGCTGCATTTATTGTCCATCCCTAATTGCCCTTCAGAAGGTGATGGTGAACCACCTTCTTGAACCCCTGCAGTCCATGTGGTGTAGGTACACCCACAGTGCTGTTAGTGAAGGAGATCCAGGATTTTGATGTAGTGACAGTGAGGAATCAGCGATAAAAGAGACTGCTGCCAACTGTCTGCCCCTTTTCTGCAGCTATGTTTGTGCCCAATTCTCCCCGGAAAGAGAGATTGAGGTGTTAGCTTGTACACTTGAGGCCTTCCCAGCCTGTTGGCACCGCAGGGGTTGGAGTGCTTTGTCAGTCCCCACAATGACATTTTCCTTTGATTTTATTTAGGTTTCCTTTAAAATTTTGTCTTTTAAACCATAAGATTTGGAGCAGAAGTAGGTCCATAGAGTCTGCTCCGTAATTCAATGTGATCATGACTGATCTGATGTGAAAATCCTCATGTCCATTTCCTGCCTTAACCCATGACCCTTGATTTCCTTATTGATTAAAAAGCTGTCAGTCTCAGCCTTAAACATACTTCACGACCCAGCCCCGACAAATCTTTGTGGTAAATAATTCCAAAGGTTCACCACCATCTCCGAGAAGAAATTTCTCCTCATCTCTGTCTTAAATGGGCAACCCCTTACTCTGAGATTTTGTTACAATCTCCCTTTAAGGTTATTTGTTAATCATTTTATTTCCTTTTAACTGGTGCTCCAAAGCGTATAGAGACTGGTGGGTCACTGTGTTCGTTCACAGGAGGCAAACATATGTAAAGAAACAAACTATCGAGCAAAGGATCTGTGTCTAGTTTTCTACTTCACTTCTGGCTGAGGATGGATTCCTTCTCTCATCTCCAAGAGACAGGGATGCCAAAACTGCACTGGCCTCTGACACCATCTGCTCTGTGTTTATGAACTGGGGAATCTGAGCAGGCCCGCCTCTGTTTCTCTCCCTCTCTCTCTGGTGTTCGTGCTATCTTTTTTCTGCAATACGGGAAGGAGTCTTTTGAGTGAGTGCCGTGACATCTTATGAGTGCATGGCACTGTAGTTGGTAGGGGTAACTGTGAGGAAGAGGCATGAAATTGCATAAACATCTGGGTGAGCAGCAATATGGATGGATAGATGGGGATGTGAGGAAATGCGGACTGAAAAAAAGATGCGAACGCTGGCAAAGTAAGTGAGTGTGATGAGTAAAGTTGGCAAGGCAGAGTGAGAGGCAGAGCCAGCTGCTGACTTTCCTGAACCAGCTCCTGTCACCTTGGTGTCAGAGGCCGGTTTCTTCCTCCCATTGCTGAGGAAGAATATCTCTCTCCGACTCCTCACTAACCCTGTCGCTCCCATCAAGGGAGGCCGCATTGAACGTGACATTTGCCTGTCTGAAATCTGTTGGCACAGTTGTTTCTATTTGTTTTCAACTGGTCTGAATTTCACCTTTCGAGTTGGCCCTTTAAACACTGGAGTTCAGATCCACGAAGTAAGTTCTAATCATGCCCACTCCTGTACTTTGCCTTTCATACCTGCAAGTAAAATGCTCATGAGCTGACTGAGTTGAAAAGCAACTGGTGAACGTGTGAACTTTCTTCGAGGTTTCCTGTGAAATACCTGACAGTCCTGCTTCCAACCTGTCTCTGAGTTAATCTTGAGATTGTTTTCAGAGGTTATTTTTAAATATATCCCCTTTTCAAATGCTGATCTATCACCTGGTTCGACTGTTCAGGGCAAGATAAAACAACTCTACCTTGGTCCTTTCAAAAATCCTAGAATGAGAAATCACACCAATTTTTTAAAACTGAGAATATGCTCAATTTCCGTAATAACTTGTCATACTTCACTTCGTCCAGCCTCGCAAACATTTTGGCTTCCCCCCTTTGTAATCTCTCATTAGCTACAATATCCTTTTTGTACAGGACTGTATCCACTACATACTATAGTATGTACTGTATATAAGTGCCGGGAGGCAGGTAAGTCTGAAGGTGCTTCAGGGTGGCCAATAAAGCCCCCCCACCCCCCCCAATCCTCATTTCTTTTCAGATGCCAGAGCAGACTAAACTGCTGGGTATCCACCCTCCATGATGCACCCCTGGACACCTATTGACAGCTTAAAAAATGCAGCTGTCCAGAAAGTGCAATTAAATGGCCTTTAATTGGCCACTTACGGGCCTGAATGGGGTTGAGGGGTTGAAGACAGGCAGGATATCCATGGTTCCACCTTCCCTTCATAAAATCGTTGTTGGATTTGACTAGGCGTGTGGTCAGGAAAACAGAAGTAGTTTTAAGTGATCTATATTTTTATTGCTAAATATGAGAAATAAGGTATTGTTTTAAATGGGTTCAATTGTAAGAAAGAGTAAACCTGCAGTTAGATTCATGTTGAACACAGGTGTTTACATGTGTTGGGATTCGCTCAGTGCAAACTATGCTTCTTTCGTGGCTTAGTTGGTTAAAGCGCCTGTCTAATAAACAGAAGATTCTGGGTTCGAATTCCAGCAGCACTTGCTCTTTATTTATGGGAAGCACGGTAACAAAGTGATTAGCACAGTTTCTTCACAGCTCCAGGCTCCCAGGTTCGGTTCCCGGCTTGGGTCACTGTCTCTGTGAAGTCTGCACGTTCTCCCTGTGTCTGCGTGGGTTTCCTCTGGGTACTCCGGTTTCCTCCCACAGTACAAAGATGTGTAGGTTGGGTGGATTGGCATGCTAAATTACCCTTGGTGTCCAAAACAAAAAGGTTGGGTGGTGTTACTGGGTTACGGGTATAGGGTGTAGGTGTGGGCTTAGCTGGGGTACTCTTTCCAAGGGCTGGTGCAGACACGATGGGCTGAATGCCGTCCTTCTGCACTGTTAATTCTATGATTGTGCTTAGAGAGGGTTATGGTGTAAAGGGGCAGCACGGTAGCATTGTGGATAGCACAATCGCTTCACAGCTCCAGGGTCCCAGGTTCGATTCCGGCTTGGGTCACTGTCTGTGCGGAGTCTGCACATCCTCCCCGTGTGTGCGTGGGTTTCCTCCGGGTGCTCCGGTTTCCTCCCACAGTCCAAAGATGTGCAGGTCAGGTGGATTGGCCTTGATAAATTGCCCTTAGTGTCCAAAATTGCCCTTAGTGTTGGGTGGGGTTACTGGGTTATGGGGATAGGGTGGAGTTGTTGACCTTGGGTAGGGTGCTCTTTCCAAGAGCTGGTGCAGACTTGATGGGCTGAATGGCCTCCTTCTGCACTGTAAATTCTATGATTCTATGAAATGTTGTTGCTTAGCAACTGGGGGCACCTTTAAGAATGCTTTTGTGATTGTGTTTTTCACTGAATATAGAAGTTGAAGATAATAAGCCGGAGAGTGAAAATCTCTCGGCTCTGCCAGAAGAAAAATTGGTTAGGACAAGGGGGCTGCAAAAACACAAACTTCCCAAAGAATCAGATAAAGTTTCAGACAACTAGGGAATTGGGTCAGAAAGATTGTTTTAGATAGACTGAAGTTAAGGGAACAGAGACCAAGAAGTTGAACAAGATATTATTCAGGAAAATTCCGGGGAAACGCAGATAAAATGTTTGGAATTATAGAGAGAGCTGCAGTAACCTAGATTTAAAGTGGGAAAGCAGACTTCAGAGGTAAATCCAATGTTTGGTGCCACCTTACGGTCTGGGAATCAATAGTTAAAGCAATTGTGAAGAGTTTGTGTCACAATCAGGACAAAGGAATCCTGAAGGGAGTCGTGTGAAAAGTGGAAGTGAATCTTTTATTGAAGCAGCTGGGGAAAGTTGTTTAAAAGAAGTTTTGAAGGTATGTCTTTTGAAAGCAGAATTTAAATCACTCATGTAGAAGATGAGCTTCAGTGAGTCAGGTTGGCTCACAGCATAAGAATTATCGAGGGGGGGAGTTTGAGGCAAAATGTTTAGAAAATCACTCGGGTTACAGAGTGGAGTGTGTCTGACCACAGCCAGCCTGTGTGTTTCAAGGGACTATATGTTGCTGAGTCCGTTATAGCCTAAAATATATTTTCTAACCCATGTTAACATTAAAATCTATTTATAATTGTGAAGATAAATGGGAGAAAACAAGTATTATATTATCAAACTCTTCATGTTTAATTATTTTGTTTCCTAATTAGCAGCTCTGTGACTTTGTTCCTCCATATTTTCTTTAAAAAAAGTAAACATTACAGTACTTTGAGCCAGGGTTCCATTCTGGGATCTTCCCATCCAGATATATCTGGGATTGTATCGGTAGGAAGGACACCTGTGGAAATTTTACTGGCCCCCTTACCTGCAAACCTGCCAGTGGAGGATCCTATAATTCTGCCCATTGTGTGCATGCGTGTGAATGTTTACAATCCCTGGGAATGTGTTGTATGTGAGGTTCTGTTTATGTTTCTTGTTGATAAAGAGATAAGAGTGCATATGATGCTGTCTGATCTGCGATATTTATGGAATGGGCGACTGGAGACTCTGATTCACATGTCTATAATCCCAAACAGAGATGTAATAGTTATGGAAGTTACAATGAGGGATGGTTTTTCTCACGATTCTGTCACATTTTTTTTTAAAGAGTCAAGACCCAAAGGTCTTGCCAAGTTCATTGTTCTTTCACTCATGGGCGCTGATCTGACATTCTGGAGTGAGCAGTGAAAAACTAAAGCAATGGGGAATGCTAAGAGTGGCTGAAGATCAGTCCAGCACATCAACAGAAAATGATGTATTTTCTCTTGATTTTCTCTTAAGTCTTGTGTTACTTTGGCAGAACATGCAAAAAAAACCCCATACAATGAAAAATTCTAAAAATTATGTTCTTAGTCGTTTATTAATCCACTCGAGTTGACAAAAAGTATCTAAGATTTTTTTAAATGCAGCTGTACCAA